>NC_072800.1:86498257-86801287 GCF_028583425.1 Eublepharis macularius
AAAAGATGTGCTTGGAAGTTGGCTACAGTCCAGCCAGCCAATGTAATTTCTGTAAGCTTTGAAGATCCTGTTTTTATCGCATTTGCAGCCACTGCAAAGGTTTCTGCCATATCTGGCTTAGTTTCAGCTTGGTCACTTCCAGGATATTTAAGTTGTAAGCTGATGGAAATGAATGGTAGGCTTAGAATAATAAGCATACTGTGATTTACATAACTCGGCATGAAGCTAAATGCAGCTTGTTCATATCGTTTTTTTAAGTAATTATAATAATTTGCTGAAAGCAATTAAGTGAAACATTTTGGCTGTTCAGTGTGTAGTTGTACTGAACCATAGCCAGGATTGTCAGAGGTCACAAATAACTGTAAGGGATTTCTCATGAACTATCTGCAAGTTCTCATAATAAAATTTTTAATTCCAGCAAGACCCTTATATAGCATCTATGGAACATCATACAGATTGGGTGAATGATATTGTACTCTGTTGCAATGGCAAGACTTGTAAGTAACTCTTTTCTTTGGGGAGTGGGGGGGCTGATATAAGACAGATTAGGGCTGTGTGTGTTGACAGTAATAAGCATGTAGTAATTCTCTTAAGTTTTTGAAGCACTTCACAGATCTTACAGTAATGCCATAAAGTAGGCCATCATCCCCCCCCCCCCCCCGAGACGTTTAGACAGATATTTCACATAAGTACTAAGCCTGATCCAGTAATTCCTTTTCTTAAAGACTTTCTCTCTCGGCGAGACTTTCTCCATTTAAGGAAGGCATGAGGAGATCCAGTTCTTTAAAAGCTCAGTGTAAAAGGACAAGCAATCGTCAGCTAGCACTATCAGAAACATTATAAATCAGGAATTAAAACTGCAAATGTTTTTACCCAGCATTGGAAAATATAAAACAGTGATCCCCTCCCAGAAAGGGGGATTCAAAGAGGAAGACGCCCATCTCCAAGCACTCCTGGATGTGTTTTCCCTTGAGCCAGTCTCAGCAAGGAATGGGGGTTTCTGTGGCACTCCTTAAACTGTAGAAGATTTATGGCTGTTTAGTGTATGTTGGAAATAATCAGAGCATTGAAATGAGCTGGGAAACAACTGATACAATATGCTATTACCCTTTGATGCACAACAGCATTCAACAGCTTCTGAACAGTTTTCAAGGAAAACACTTGGTGATGTTACTAAGCATACGTGGCATAGTCTTTGCCCTCTAAAAAAGGAGGGCAGCAGGCATTAATTTTGTTTATTTAAGAACACTTTATATGTCATCCTTCTGCCCCAAGAGGCTTCAAGGCAGCTTACAGAGTGTGAAAGCAAAATGGCATAAAGCCACATGAGTTATAAAATGACTGAATGGGATTCATTAAGAGGTATCACACTAACTCCCCTTCCCCTGGGCTTGAACAAACACTTGGGATGTCTCCCCGATTACCGGTGAACAGTCTTAAAATCTGGGACTCCTCACCCAATTGTAAGTGTTAACTAGCTTAGCGTAACTAGTTAAGATGATGAAAAGAGATGTGAATTGTATAACTGAGAACATACTGGTAAAATCAAAGTGCCTAATAGACATGGGCACGAAACGGAAAAAGCCCCAAATGAGAGTTTCGTGTTTCGTCGCAATCGACAAATTGCAAATCATAAAACGTCACAAAATTGACATGTTTGCTGAAACGATTCATTAGTTGCATGATTTGTTAGAATCCAGGGCCTTGAGGGGAGAGTCCCTAAACACTACAGAGACACCTGCCCAGGTGGGAGAGGTGCTCAAAATAAAAATGAGATGTGCACAGTGGGTGCACAGAAAAAAGAGTGAGCTGCACCAGAGTCGAGTGCACAACAAGAGAGAAAGGAAACAGAAGAGAGTGAGGCCCTCTAGAACCCACACAAAAGCGCAATACCAAATCCTTCCACACATTCTCCCACTCCAGTTCCAGCAACAGGTCATCTTCCCTCTCCCTTTGTCTACTGGGACCGAAACATGAGGCAGAGAGAGATGCCTTTTATAAAAAACTCTGACATAGAGCAGAACAGGAGGTCTGTTGTTGGCTGACAGACCTTCCTAACAGGGTTTGGAGGGGTGAGATTGGTGTGCCCATGGCTGCAGAGGGCTCACCTCCTTGCTTGCCTAGGGGATTGACCCCCCAGCTCCTGGCTGTATAGGGCAGAATGGAAGCTTTCCAGATGGGTAGGAGAGCTGCCAATCAAGGGTAAGTGGGCTATGATTGGGGTTTCCAATGGCAACAAAAGGTCTGGGCCCAATGTTGCCTAGGGAATTAATGGATCAACGCCAGCCTGTTTGCAATTATGAATCGTTCGCGAAGCTAACGAAACAGACCAAAAAGTCGTGAATTTCTTGATAATTTTGTGATAACTGCAGCCCCACAAAATGCTGTTTCGCGACACACGAAATGGCTCGTTTCGTGATGAAATTTGCTTTGTATTTTGATTAGTGCTCATGTCTAGTGCCTAATTTAAAAACTTGAAGACAAAAAAAGAAAGCTATTCACAAAGAATTCGGTAAATAGGAGAGATTGCGTCTGATTGCTTGAAAGCGTTACAAGGCAAAGATGCTTCCAAAGTAAACTCCTTAAGTGGGATACACCTATTGAAGAGTCTTGGTCTCCAGTATGCTCCTACCTACTTTCTAAAGGTTGAATCTCAGATGCATCTAATGACAACCTCAACTGGCTGGCAGATTTGGAAAGGAGAAAGCAGTCCCTCGATATCCTGGTCCCAGACTATTTAGATAGCACTCTTGCCATTCCTAGACTGAACCTTACCCTGCAAGGAGAATATGAGCAAGAAAAGATAACCAAACAGCATCCATCATCTACTTGCTTTACTGGAATTTAGTCTCTCTTAATGCCCATCCAATCCATAATACCTGCCAATGAGGTTTAGAGTGGCTAGACCCGAAGTGCTCATAGAACAGCTAAATTTAAAGTGAGTGTCTTCAGTCACATGCTGATAATCACATTTTCAACCATGTGCTAATCATCAGCTCAATAAGTCTGAATGTTTCTATTCACCAGGGTTTTGGCCTTCCCTCTTTGGCCTGGTTCGGGGACCAAAAGTTAAGAATATGGCTGGGTAAGGGAACAACAGGAGGAATAGACAGTGGTTGAGAAGCAAGTGGTTTAGGTGGATAGTAATCTCATGCCACTAGCTCTTGTATTTTTTTTATGCTTTCCAGAGTAATACTTTTCAGTAACAAATTATTTCACACTGAATAGAATGCATATAAGACTTCTAATTTTGAAAAGAAACAGTAACCTTCTCCCTTACTGTAGAGAAATAACCTATCACAACCTTTTTCCTTATAGTAATATCTGCTTCTTCTGATACTACTGTTAAAGTATGGAATGCACACAAGGGATTTTGCATGTCCACACTACGGACGCATAAGGTAATCACAAGAAGTATAAAAGTGCTATCATAAAGTAATACCTGCAGTTCTAAATGGGTAGTGCCGAATATCATAGAACGTTGTATGTATCGTACCTCTCCGTTTCGTGTTGTTACATTGGTTTGCGTGTTTTACTTTAGGATTATGTGAAAGCCTTGGCATATGCAAAAGACAAAGAATTGGTTGCGTCTGCTGGGCTGGACAGACAGATATTCCTCTGGGATGTAAATACACTAACAGCACTGACTGCCTCAAATAACACTGTCACAAGTGAGTATCTAAAGAAAGTAAAGCTTTCTTGATAATTCGTGCAGGCCTTTTTTTTTTTCCTCGTCTGACATGGAAAGGATCCGTTGCAATCTCTTATCAGTTTTCCCATCTCCCTTTTTGTCTGCTGGGTGGCATACCGAACTGCTGAGATAACATCACTGTAGTCCTTCACTTAGCAGTTGTAATTCTCTGATAAAACAAAATTTAAAAAATGACTAACGAGGCTTAAAAGAGAACACTAGGGCAGTTTTGAAACTGACAGCCCATGAGCTGAGCTATGATGCAGTCTTTTATGACCAGTAACATGCCCATTATAAAAGGGGTGCAGATGAGGGCAGGGTACGTGTATTCTAGTAAGTAGGTCAGAGATGGAATCTGAGTTTCTACATGTAAAGATGTTCTCATGGGGTTCAGTAAACTCTTAAGTCGTTGGGGGGGGCAGGTTTGCTCCTGCGGGTAAGGATCTGCCAGTTGAATCTCAATAACTTCACTGCAGGAGTCCAAGACTGCACGAGTTAAAGATTTGTTACAAGAATGTGAGCTAAGCAGGGGTTTTTTTCAGCTGGAATGTGGTGGAACGGAGTTCTGGCACCTCTTGAAAATGGTCACATGGCCGGTGGCCCTGCCCCCTGATCTCCAGACAGAGGGGAGTTTCGATTGCCCTCCGCACCGCAGCAGCGCGGAGGGCAATCGAAACTCTCCTCTGTCTGGAGATCAGGAGGCGGGGCCACAAGCCCTGTGACCATTTTTGCCGAGGGCCATTTAAACTTTAAAAAACTCCCCCCTTGTTCCAGCTGACCCCAAGTGACGTCATTGTGCGGTCCTGAGTTCCACCACCTCTTTTCCCAGAAAAAGCCCTGGAGCTAAGAGAATGCTTTTATAAAGTCAAGGTTATGTATCTATGGCAACGGCTCTTTTCTTGCTAAAAGTTCAACATAGTCAGGTAACACAGTCTCTGCCGTGTCAGCTAACAAGATCCTTTACACACAAGATTTTACACAGCATGTCGTTCCGGTTTGGGATTCATGGAGGTCTAACGCAGCTCCATTTGTGGAGCTGACCGGATTGCCGTTTTAACCGGCCGGAGGGGTGAAAATAACCCGCGGCCGACTGCTCTCAGGCGGGGAGCAGGCAAAGAACGCTCAAGACCCTAGGGTGAGCTAGATCTCGGACGAGGGGGGGCTCTACACAAGGAGTCTCCCCCCCGATCCTTGAGGTCCCACCTTGCGACGGGTCGGCTATAATCTCTGCGGCAATTTTGGGGCCAATTCGGCTGGCATAAGACCTACATACCCAAGCTTCGATCGGGGAGGGAAGTCGAGAGGAGAATTTAAGATCGAAACAGCGATTACAACCCGAGAAAGTTGAAGAGAAGGTAAAGATCGCTATCTCTTGAAACGGGACAGATTGATAAAAACAGAGAGGAAAGAAAGTAGATTTTTAAACTGCAACAGACTAGTGAAAAGGAGGTGAAGACTCGGCAGGAGTTGTATTTTAAAAGAGACTAAGTTTAAAGAAGTTATTACAAAAATCGGACTATTGTTTTGAATACCTGTGGTTTTGGAGCTGTGGGAAAAAGACACCATCGCGAGACCTGCTGTGGGAAGACGGGAGACAGGAAGTGCGTAACAACAATAGAGTGGCTGGAGGGAAGCGGCCCTTGCCAAAGGACAGGAAGTGGGGAATCGCCATCTTTGAAAGTGGAAGGGTCGTGGCTTCAGCGGAAGAGGAAGTGGGCCATCTTGGATTACAATAACATAGAGAAACCATAGAGAAAAGACGCCCGACATTTTGGATATAAAAAATTAATTTTGGCAAAGATTGGGACATTTAAAAAAAAGGAAAACGTTTAATTATACGCCACGGAGCTGAGGAAGAGAGCAGATTCGTGGGAGCGAGCTAAAGCAAGCCCCACGATGTCGAAAAAAGAGTGGCAATCGGCAATAGAAAATTTGGACAAAAAACTTATAGACATGATGAAAGAACTTAAGGACACGAAATTGGAGCTTATTAAAGAGGTCAAGGAAGTTACACAGACAGTAAAGTCGGAGCTGTCAGAAGTGAAAAAAGGCGTGGAAACGATTAGCAGTGAATTACAAGGAACGCAGCAGAGAGTTAAAACAGTAGAAGACGCGATGGAGAATTTAATAGACACGCAACAAACAGAGATGAGGCTGGTGAAGGGGAGGATGTCAGTTGCAGAAACTAAACACATGGAGAAGCAGCTTCGTTTTCGTGGTCTGCCAGAAGTGGAAGGGAAGTCAGCGCAAGAACAGATGACTGAGGTGTTGGCTGATTACCTGGGGAAGGAGGAGGAGGAAATTGTGGCTATCCTAGATGTGGCGTATCGTGTGAACTCGAGAATTGCAACCCAGAGGAAATTACCAAGGGATGTGATTGTGCAGTTTACAACTAGAAATATGAAAGAGAGGATTGTGACAAAACAATTTCAAGATCCATTGGAGATTGATGGCAAGACGATTATTATAATGAAGGAACTGCCCAGATCAGTGTTATTGGATAGGAAAAAATATAGAGTGCTAATTCAGACTTTGAAGGACATGAATATCAGATACAGATGGGAGTTACCGGAAGGAGTGTCCTTTGAGTTTGGAGGGGCAAAAAAACGCATCAGATCTGAGCGGGAGATGGAGAGATTTATCAAGGACAATGAAAAAGACTTACCAACAAAACCATGAATATGGAGTGTAAAGTATTATCTTGGAATGTAAATGGACTAAACTCACCGAATAAGAGAAAAAATATTTTTCATTGGCTATCAAAACAAAAATGTGATATTGTTTGTTTGCAGGAGACCCATATTAGAAAACAGGATGTAAAATATTTAAAATCTGGAAAATTGGGCAAAGAATTTGTAGCGGCTTCCAACAAGAAAAAAAGAGGAGTGGTGTTGTATATAAAAGAGGAGCTGCAGCCAAAACTTGTTATGAGAGATGTGGAAGCTAGATTTGTAGCAGTGGAATGTAATTGGAACTTAAAGAGAGTGTTGGTAGTCGGACTTTATGCACCTAATGGTGCAAAGGAAAGCTTCTTTGAGGATTTAAGGAAGCACCTAGACGATCTTGTATATGACCAGATAATTCTTGCTGGAGATTTCAATGGAGTGACAGATTTGGAACTAGACAAAAAGACTACAAAAGCACAAAAGAAAAGAGGACTATTGCCAAAGCTTTTTTTTGAGTTGATTCAACAAGAGACTCTCGAAGACGTATGGAGGAGAGAATATCCTAAAACCAGACAGTTTACTTTTTATTCTGCAAGGCATCTTACATTATCAAGAATTGATATGATCTGGGCCTCAAAGGACTTAGCGTTATGGACTAAGGAGGTAGAAATAATGCCGATGGTAGGCTCAGATCACAACCCAATTATGTGGAAATTTGGAAAAAGGAGAAAAAGGAAAGCCTGGAGAATAAATGAGGACTTGTTACAGGAAAGTGAGAATATGGAAACATTGAGAAGAGAGACTAAGTTTTTTATACAATACAACGTGAATAAAGAAGTACCAACCAGTAAAGTTTGGGACGCGTACAAGGCGGTTGTAAGGGGCATACTAATGGACTTAAATGGCAGAGCAAGGAAAAAGAAAGAGGAGAAGAGACAAGAGATTGAGGAGAAAATAAAGGCCAAAGAAGCACAGTTAAAAAAGAGACCAGGGAAAAAGAAAATACATCAGGAAATCAAAATTCTTCAAGAACAGTTAACAGCAATGAGTAATAAAGAACTGGAGTGGAACCTTAAAAGACTGAATCAAAAAGCTTTTGAGGGTGCTAATAAACCTGGGAAATATTTGGCATGGCAATTGAAGAAGAAAAGGGAAAAGAAAATAATAAATAAAATCTGTGAAGAAAATAAAACGTACCTGGAGCAGACTACCATTAGTAGAGCCTTCTATAAATTCTATGCGAAGCTGTATAATAAAAAAGAAGTAACCAAAGAATCAATAGCATCATATTTGGAGAAAACTAAACTTCCAGAGATTTCGGAAGCTTGGAGAAACAAGTTGAACAGTGAAGTAACTGATGAAGAAATAAGTAAGGCAATACAATCCGCAAATCTAGGAAAGGCGCCAGGGCCAGATGGACTTACGGCTAAATTTTATAAGACAATGGCCAACGAACTGGCACCATTCCTAAAAGAGGTGATGAACGGAGTTTTCAGGGATCAAAGAATTCCAGACACTTGGAGTGAAGCGAATATATCATTGATCCCAAAAGAGGGCCAAGATCTGACTAACGTGAAAAATTACAGGCCTATATCATTACTCAACAATGATTACAAAATTTTTGCGAAGATATTGGCGGAGAGACTGAAGGGGTGGCTCTCGGAAGTCATAGAGGAAGAACAAGCAGGCTTTTTGCCGGACAGACAAATAAGAGACAATTTAAGGACAGTGATCAATGCTATTGAATACTATGACAAGCGTTGTGATAAAGAGGTTGGTTTCTTCTTTGTAGACGCTGAAAAAGCGTTTGACAATTTAAACTGGGACTTTTTGTTTGCCACTATGGAAAAGCTACAATTGGGAGAAAGATTCATCAGAGCAATTAAAGAAATTTATAGAGACCAGACTGCAGCAATTGTAGTGAATGATGAATTGACCAAGAAATTGACGATTAGTAAAGGAACAAGACAAGGTTGCCCGTTATCTCCATTGTTGTTCATTTTAGTATTGGAGATTCTGATGATACAAATACGACAAGATGAGGAAATACGAGGAATAAAAATAAAGGACTATTCATACAAGGTTAGAGCATTTGCAGATGACATAATGTTAATTGTAGAAGATCCATTGGAGAACATGCCAAAAGTGATAGATAAGATCAAGGAGTTTGGTGATTTGGCAGGTTTCTTCATTAACAAAAAGAAGTCAAAGATACTATGTAAAAACATGACTAAGCAGAAACAACAATTGTTAATGGAAACAACGGACTGTGAAGTAACTAGTAAAGTGAAATATTTGGGAGTTGAGCTGACTGCAAAAAATATAGATTTGTTCAAGAATAATTATGAAAAATTATGGACTCAGATAGAGAGAGACTTGATCAAGTGGAATAGACTGAATTTGTCATGGTTGGGCAGGATTGCAGCAGTTAAGATGAACGTGTTACCAAGAGTAATGTTTTTGTTACAGACAATACCAATCATCAGAGACTCTAAACAATTTGAAAAATGGCAGAGAAAAATATCAGATTTTGTTTGGGCAGGCAAGAAGCCTCGAGTGAAAGTAAAAGTTCTACAAGATGCAAAGGAGAGAGGCGGAATGCAACTGCCCAATCTGAGACTTTACCATGATGCAATCTGCCTAGTTTGGCTAAAAGACTGGATGACATTAAAGAATAAGAAACTATTAGCCCTAGAGGGATATAAAAAAATTTTTGGATGGCACGCATACCTATGGCATGACAAAGTAAAGGTCAACTCGATGTTCCTGCATCATTTTGTAAGGAGAAGTCTATATACAATCTGGAAGAAGTACAGAACTTACCTACAAGAAGGAACCCCCTTGTGGGTGGTTCCATATGAGGTGATAGATCCGAGAGCTGTGGATAATGAACAACAATGTTTAACGTACAAAGAAATAACTAAGATTGAAGTATCTAAACTTAGAATAAAGACGCAAGAGGAACTATCACCTAACTATGATTGGTTTCAGTATAGACAGATTAGAGACTTATACAACTCGGACTTTGCAAAAGGGGGCATACGAACAGAGAACTCGGAACTAGAGCAGACCCTTCTTAAAGAAGACAAGAAAAGAATATCCAAGGTATATCAAGTACTGTTGAAATGGTATACTGAGGATGAGATAGTTAAAACACAGATGGTGAAATGGGCTATAAACTTTAATAAAGAAATAACAATGGAGGCATGGGAATACTTGTGGAAAACTACAATGAAGACAACGACATGTATTAATATTAAAGAGAACATTTTCAAAATGATCTATCGTTGGTACATGACACCAAAGAAGATTGCGCTAGGGAATTTGAATACATCTAACAAATGCTGGAAATGTAAGAAACATGAGGGCTCCCTCTATCATATGTGGTGGTCGTGTGAGGTAGCTAGGCAGTTCTGGGGGGAAATAATAAGAGAAATGAGTGAAATTTTACAGTTTCAAATAAATAAGAACCCAGAACTCCTGCTGCTAAACTTGGGAATGGAGGGAATTCCAGCCCATCATAGGACGATGATATTTTATATGACTGCAGCAGCTAGACTTTTGTATGCGCAGAAATGGAAAGTACAAGAAGTGCCAACTATTGAAGATTGGATCTACAAATTGCTGTACATGGCTGAAATGGACAAGATGACAAGAAAACTGAGAGATCTGGACTCAGGGCAGTTTAACACAGACTGGGAGAAGCTGAAACAATATCTGGAGAAGAAATGGGAGGTGGGAGGAAAACTGTGGCAGTTTGAGAACTACTGAAGTATAATAAAAGTATAAAAGAGAGGGGTGACTTTACCGGGGGAGGAAGAGAAATGTGAATTTATAAGCAGTTAGATTAATTGATCGAGATATATATAGTTATGTAAAGATTAAGTGATAGAATACTGATAGAGAATAATTAATGATAAGGTTTAAACATGAGGATTGAGTAACTAACAATATTTTCTTTCTCTGATAAGATTTATATACACCAAACTGAATGCATAGAAGAGTTAAATTGATTGATTATGTGATAAGTTAGATAGAATTACCATAAAAAGATGAAATGAGTAATATATAGAGAATAAATCAAATTGTTTGATTTAAATGTGGGAAATTTTTATGGTTTACGATGTATAGGTTTATGATATATAGAAATATTCAAAACTGGAAAATGGGATAAATTGGTTATCTAAAGACGCACGGTTTGGGTGTATAATAAGTAAAGGAGTTAAAGATGTACTGCTTAATATAATGGAGAATGTATATTTGTTTTAGACAGATGAATTTTATAGAAGTAAGGGAAAAGGGACAGAGGGTGGGAAAGCTGTTGGAAGTCAACAAAAGGGGGGGAAAGGGAGGGGGTTAGAAACGAAAAATTAGGGGAAAATTGAATGTAATGTAAAAATAATAATGCTCTAACCCAATAAAAAAATTTTTCAAAAAAAAAAAAAAGATTTTACACAGCATGTCAACAAATATCAGGCCCCAGCATAATAGTTAACATTAAGTCTCCAGAGTACGGCAGCAGCTGCTAGACCATGAAGCTTGTAAAGTATAGCTTATGGCAGGGGCCATGACCCTGACTCTGTGTCAAGTACAGTCTTTCACTTAGGATAGGAAGTTACGGTGAATATCTTTTGGGCTGTAGTCAAAGAACGCCACCTAATGGAAGCTGCAAGTTTCCAGCCTTGACTGGAAACCTTCCGATTATACTTTAATTTATTTACCCTGGTTAATGAACCGCTAGTATTAGTGGACTGGATTTTCATTTAAAAGTTACCTGCATTCACTAGACAAACTGCACCCAGCTTCTGCAGTGTTGATAATGCACCAAATGGCAGTGTGCTGGGCTGGTAAAGATCTGTGGGGCATGTTGACGCAGGGCATGATCATAGAAAATGTAAACCATGATGGCCTGAAGAGTAAATTAATTCCTAATTTACTGAGATCTCATTAAAGGCAGTTGCTGTATACTTGATGGTCATTACAGAATCGGGTATTTCAAGTGTTTGTTGTGAAACTGTCTCTGAAATATTCGATACCAAATGTAGTTGAATTTGTGTCCGATAGCTTCCTCTCTCAGTGGGAACAAAGATTCTATCTACAGCCTTGCCATGAATCAGATGGGAACAGTAATTGTATCAGGGTCCACTGAAAAGGTAAGCAAGACTCTTTTCCTCTCCAAGCCTTGCTGAAATGATTGTCCATTTGAATTCATTTAGAAGATCATTATAGTGCGTGTTTGTGCAACAGGGAATATCGGTCTGAAAGATTCCTGTCTCACAACTACTTTAAGGAAACGTTCCTGCAGCCTGGAAAGCTTTCATTTCTTCTGATCCAAAGAGGTTCTTACTGGAATGGCAGAGTTTTTTAATGTAGTTACGTCCTACTAAGCTTCTGCAGTAGGGTATGCCCTGACCTGGATAGCCCAGCTGAGCCAGATCTCAGAAGCTAAGCAGGGTCGGCCTTGGTTAGTAATTGGATGGGAGACCTCAAAAGAAGGACCAGGGTTGCAGAGGCAGGAAATGGCCAACCACCTCTGTTAGTCTCTTGCCATGAAAACCCTGCCAGGGGCCGCCATAAGTCAGCTATAACTTGAGGGCACTCTCCGCCACTAAATGCCCTGACCTGGATAGCCCAGGTGAGCCTGATCTCATCAGATCTCAGAAGCTAAGCAGGGTCAGCCTTGGTTAGTAATTGGATGGGGGACCTCCAACGAAGACCAGGGCTGCCGAGGCAGGCAATGGCCAACTACCTCTGTTAGTCTCTTGCCTTGAAAAACCCACCCGGGGTCGCCATAAGTCAGCTATGACTTGAGGGCACTCTCCACCACTAAATGCCCTGACCTGGATAGCCCAAGTGAGCCTGCTCTCCTCAGATCTCAGAAGCTAAGCAGGGTCAGCCTTGGTTAGTAATTGGATGGGGGACCTCCAACGAAGACCAGGGCTGCAGAGGCAGGCAATGGCAAACCACCTCTGTTAGTCTCTTGCCATGAAAACCCCACCAGGGGTCGCCATAAGTCAGCTATGACTTGAGGGCACTCTCCACCACTAAATGCCCTGACCTGGATAGCCCAAGTGAGCCTGCTCTCCTCAGATCTCAGAAGCTAAGCAGGGTCAGCCTTGGTTAGTAATTGGATGGGGGACCTCCAACGAAGACCAGGGCTGCAGAGGCAGGCAATGGCCAACCACCTCTGTTAGTCTCTTGCCTTGAAAAACCCACCAGGGGTTGGCATAAGTCAGCTGTGACTTGAGGGCACTCTTCACCACCTCATCCTATATACTAGCACTGCTGTGTCTGTACTTGGTTCCCTTCTGGTGAAGAGCCACAAAGATAGAAGGAGCTGAGGGAAAGGTGTTTGTCATATGTTGGCACCCTCACAGAGTGCAAAAAATGTCTGCCAATGGCAAGTGGGAGGAATGGCTTGTCCCGCATATGGGATGGAGATGCTTAGACACCATTTAAAGCCCATTGGCTCCTCCATCCTGATACCTCTGCTGCATCAAATCAGGAAGTGTTCAGGAGCACCTGAATTATTCCTCCTTCCTTAGTGTATTTCAGAGTGGAAAAGAGTATACCCATTGCTTCTACTTTGCGGTGCTTCTGCTTTATACCCAGTGTGCCTACTATGTCTTTGCAAAGAGGTATAACTAGTGCTTCTACTATGCAAGCATGAATGCTGTGTTGTGTCAGCTAAAGATCCTTAGACGAGGACAATAGTAGCTTGTAGGGCTTACTTACTTCTTCAAGGAAATAACTTTTAAGATAACCCTGGTTTCAAAAGCGAGATTGATGTCCGGAGATTTTTTTCCTCCCTGCACAGGTTTTAAGGGTTTGGGATCCCAGAACCTGTGCGAAGCTTATGAAACTTAAGGGGCACACAGACAACGTTAAAGCTTTGCTGTTGAACAGAGATGGCACACAGGTGAGCGTTTGGCACTTGCATTTCAACAAAGCCTACCTAGTCATATGAGAAACATCCTCTCTGCCTTGAGGAAATACTGTCCTTTGCATTTCTTATTCCAAAACATTTATTTCTTTTTTAAAAAATTAACGAAACATGCTCCCTAAATTTGTGAAATTTAAAGGCTTCCAAGCTTAAAATATTTATAGCTGTAGCTATAAGTATTTTCCTGTCTTATGTACTGGGTCTATTCAGTAAGTTAGCATCGTGAACGAATTGCTGAAATGTGTGAAAAGTGAATACACGAAGCTTCATTATACCGAATCAAACCCTTGGTCCTTCAAAGGCAGTATTGTCTATTCAGACAGGCAGCAGCACTCCAGGGTCTCAGGTAAGAGATCTTTCACATAATCTACTGCCAGATCCTTTTAACCGGAGATCGAACCCATGACCTTTGGCATGCCAAGATCCATCCCCAGTAATAAAAATCAAATAACTGCAAGAATATTGGTGAAGAAAAATTGAACTTACACAGTAACGTTAAAGCTGTAAATTCACTTCTTTTGGATACATATTTATCATGGTGTTAAGCGGATCTACCGCTTCTGTTACAGTGTCTTTCTGGCAGTTCTGACGGGACCATCCGACTCTGGTCTCTCGGTCAGCAGAGGTGCATAGCTACCTACAGAGTCCATGATGAAGGGGTGTGGGCCCTGCAGGTCAACGAAGCCTTCACTCATGTTTATTCGGGTGGAAGAGACAGAAAAATATATTGTACAGATTTACGGAATCCTGATATCCGGGTGCTCATCTGTGAAGAAAAGGCACCCGTTCTCAAGGTAATGCGCTTTCTTTTGCCGCAAGTCTTACTCTCCCTTGCTTCTATCAGCTGTCCTGGATGGCCAGTTTATTACGCATGCTCGGCAAATTAAGTATTTTTGAGCTGCTGTAGCATAGTGGTTAAGGGCTGCGAATCAGCACTCTGCTGGTTCAAATCCCACTCCTGCCAAGAGCTCAGCAGGTGGCCTTGAGTAAGCCACTCCTCTCAGCCCCAGTTCCCCATCTGTATTGTGAGGATAATAATAATACTGACTTTGTTCACCCCTCCAAGTGGGGCACTAATCTGTCTAGAAAAGCGGTATATAAGCGGTGTTGGTGTTATTATTAGTCAAGTATAAACAAGCTAGTATGGAAAGCTTTACTCCAGTGTAGTTTGCTCTGATAATCCAGTGTATAAATTCCATTCAAGCCCTTCTACTATTTACTATTTGGAATAGTTGTTTTTGCTTCTGTGTTGGATAAACCTTTTTGAAAGTACCCAGTTCTTGCATTTCAATCTCTTCATCAGATGGAACTAGATCGATCCGCAGATCCTCCTCCAGCTCTTTGGGTTGCCACAACTAAATCTTCAGTGAACAAATGGGTAAGGATTTCTTTAAACAAATCACAGTCACGTTATGCCTAGCAAAAGTTACACCAGGCACTGTAGCTGCATGTGCCATGATACTTTACTTTGGGTTCTTTGGAACAAAGCGGACAAGGCAAAGGAGAACAAAGTGGGCCGCAACAGCCTCTAACAATGTTCATGTCACTTTTCTTCCTCTCAGACTTTGAAGGGAATTCACAACTTCAGAGCTTCGGGGGACTATGACAACGACTGTACTAATCCAATTACACCCCTTTGCACACAGCCTGACCAAGTAATTAAAGGTAAAAGTAATATTGGAGAATATTGCTTCAGCATTGGCAGAGAAACAGGCAAGAGACCAACAATGCAAGGTCTAAGCTTAGTCTCTGAACAGTCTTTGATAGACGAGCAGCGTGTTATCTAAAGCAGAGCGCCTGACTCTCTTTCTCTCCTCCTTCCACCTCTCTTACCAGGAGGTGCTAGTATTATTCAGTGCCACATTCTCAATGACAAGCGACACATACTAACCAAAGATACGAATAACAACGTGGCATACTGGGACGTGTTAAAGGTGAGTGACCGTTGGATTGCACGTACTCACTGTCCCCTCGTATGGTAACTGAATGTTGCTTATATGGAATTGAGATTGCTTGGTTGATAATTTAGATTGTGAACTGCCAAGCCCTGCCGCTAGAAAAAGGAAATCCATTTTAGGTGCATCATGCAGTGCTTGTGTTGTTCTGCACTGGCTGTTTTAAAGAAGGGAAGTTTCAGACTTCCATCAATCTTTATTAAAGCGGTTCTAGACCAGCATAAAATGTAACAGCATTCTTATTCTTAAGAGACCAAAGGTAAAAATTATTAGCTCCCACGTTACTAAATATATTTCACAAAATTAAAATACAATGTCAGCATTTTGTCACATACCTTCCTTAACTGGCGGATTTTGTAAGCTGCCGTGAAAAACTTTGTGCTACACGCTGTCACCTTTGGGTTTTCATCTATTAACAGCATTCTGATATACTCAAATTCTGAGCAGCCAGGGTGCCTACTGATTATAAGGGGAACAAAATGCGAATTTTTTGATAATGGGGGCAATGTAATAAAACATACTTTATAGTTTCAGTCTCCAGGTTTCAGACTTAGCAGGTTCCCCAAAATGGTTGATACTTGCTAAAACAATTGCTCTGTACTTGTTCATAACACATACACTTCTTTAAACAACAACAACAAAAATCTGCCTATTAAGAAGCTAACAAATAGTACAGGGAGAGGTGCCAAAGACGGATGCCTCTTGTTTACTGCCAGGGTGTACTTTAAGCTTGTCTCTGAAACTGCGTTAGGATATTTAATTTGATCAGCAGCAAGCACAAGAGCATTTAGAACTAAGTATGACATTCATCCGTGGCATTTCTGTATGGAATAACAGCTGTATATTTGCTGTTCTCATATACAGGCATGTAAAGTAGAAGATCTTGGGAAAGTGGACTTTGAAGAAGAAATTAAGAAAAGGTTTAAAATGGTGTACGTGCCAAACTGGTTCTCGGTAGACTTAAAAACCGGGGTAAGGCATTTCTTTGTTTTTCGTAATGGATACTTTGGCATTGCCTGAGATAGTTAACTCTCCCACACTTCACCAATTAGATATCGGTCCTGGGACGATTCCAATTTCAGTTTACAGAATTGAAAAGGAGATTATGGATAATCCGTGGGAAAGAGGTGAAATGTATTATTTATTTCAGTGCATTTTCATCCCTTCCTTCTTTGGAGGAGCTCGGGGCAGTGTCTGTGGTTCCTCCCTCTTCCATTTTACCCTCGCCAAAACCCTGTGGTGAAGGTTAGGTTAGACTGAGGGGATGACTGGTCCGAGGTCATCTGTTAAGTCTCCCTAGTACTACTCTACAGCGATTGTTTCTGGGCTCTCCGATGGCCCCCATTGTTAATTCCTGTGAGGTATCTCTGCCCCATGACACACATTTTTCCTTCAACTTAAAAACCTGAATAATCAACCTATTAAGTGACACATCAGTATAAAGTAGTGATTGTGTTTGTTTCGATTGTGTTTGCAGGAACGTCAGTCTCAGTACCATCATTAGTACTGTTTGATTTCGTTCTCCTCTGTTTTAATTACGGTTTTGTCCCAATTCTTTTTAGTAAGATCCTGCCTTTAAACCTCCCCCAAAACTCCAGGGGTTGCAACAATATTGGGCAATTTTGTGTAGTGGTTAAGAGCGCGGAACTCTAATCTGGAGAGCCTGGTTTGATTCCAGGCTCCTCCACTTGAAGCCAGCTAGGTGATCTTGGGTCAGTCACAGCTTCTGGCTCTCTCAGCCCCCCTACCTCACAGGGTGTTTTGTTGTGGGGATAATAATAGCATACTTTGTAAACCACTCTGAGTGGGTATTGAGTCATCCCGTAGGGTGGTATATAAATCGAATGTTATTATTATTACAGTTGATCTCCGTGTGGAAGGAGAATGCATGAAGTGGTGTGGAATGTGGGAGGAACAGTTTTGCATACATATTTCCTGTCCTTTAGGGGTCATCTACAACTCCAAACGTGTTGGAAAGTTAAAATCATACGCCCTAACTATTCAGATAATCCTCTCAACTAGGATAGTGAACAAGCTTCAGGTTCAGTCCTGCCTTTTTGCTGGCAGCTTTTCTTAGTTTTTTTAATTAGCACAAATCATATCCTATATCGACATGTAAACCAGCAGGCTGTGGTTTGTGCCTTGGCCACCAAACCAGAATTGGAAACCCTTGTTTGAAGGGAAAATGGATGCAGCAGCCTGCCAGTTTGCTGTGGCAAAAAAATAAAAAATAAAAAATAACCCCCGTGGGTTTCCCTTTACATTGTTAGCAACAACGGGGGTGGCCCCTCCTTTTTTGTTAGTTTGCTGTGGCATGCAGATAATGATTTACTCTAAAGAGCAATCTGACAGTAATGCTGCAGAGGAGAAGAACCAACACAAAAGTGACTGAATTAAGCCTAATTCTTTTCCGCTGGTCAAGTATGTTGAACTTGACTTGAAGAGGTTCTAGCGGTGAGGTATAGTTTAAACTGAGGCACTCTTCCTTATGGTGGAGCATCTGTTCAAGCAGTATGCTGTTCTAGATATGTAAGAAAGCTGTACAAAGATCTTACTGTACACCTATTAAAACTAATGCACAGATGCTAAAAGCAGTGCTGAGATGACGGGCTGTCATCGGCTTGTGAGCTTTGTATAATCAACTCCAAAGCTTTGTGCTTTGCCAGAACTTTGGGGCACCTAAGTGCAAACAGAATTGCTGAGGTTCTGCTCTTAACATGCTGGGTTCCTTCCAATGATCTTCTTCCGACAGATGTTGACCATTACTTTAGACGAGAGTGACTGCTTTGCGGCTTGGGTCTCGGCAAAAGATGCTGGGTTCAGCAGTCCAGATGGATCTGATCCTAAATGTGAGTGTCAATTGATATCTTCCGTTGATTTCATAAAACAGCATAAATCCTCTTGCTTTCATTAATACATTTCTGGAAGGCTGACAAGCTTCTTTACCGATGAGTTTGAGATGACGCTTCTAAATTAAAGTTGATCCCCAATGGCAAGTATGTTCAGAAGCTGAACTCTTGCTAGACTCATGTTGCCCAGACTTCTTGCAGGCTACACTTCAGAGTAGCACAAACTGGGTGAGCTGAACATTCCTCTGCATAGATTAGAAGCTGTGTCTGGATCTGCAGGTACAGATTTCAGTTTTCAGGATTTCGGTTTTCAGAACGTAGTCTTGCCAAAGTCTCTTTCTGAAATAAATTCTTAATTTTTTAATCCAAAATAAGGCTTAAAAGCCACGATCCAAAGTGCTGTCCTAGCTGGGAAGACGGTCTTCCCAGTGCATTGAATGAATGCACATGAACGTTTTTGAATGCATTATGGAATTGTGTGACTGTTTTGGTGGTACAGAAGTGGCCCCTGATGAAGTGGATATTTCGTGAAACAAGCTCAAAGAACGAACCGGCAGCTTGTAGGGCCTAGGGAACCCCCTGCTGGGTTTTTCCCTCTCTTTTTCTATCTTGACTTCCACCTGGATTTGGAGACCAAAGAATAAAACATTAACAGTCAGTTCACTTTCAGCTACAACATCACACTTACCTGTATTTCTTCGGCTACAACGCCGCACTTACCTGGAGTTGTCCACTTGGGAACCCCTTTGGTGCTTTTGGGGTTCCCTTGCTTCCTTTGATTTGCATTTTGAACCTACTGCATATCAATTAGAGGGAGTCTAGAGCTCTTCAAGCAAGAATACATGCTAATAGGAGGGCTTTGATAGCTCTATGAGACTACCTCGAAGGGACGTTGTGATATTCATGTCTGTATTTGGGACTTTGAATTATGGGTACATGTTTGTACTTTGTAAATAATTGTGTATAGCACATTTTGCCACTGAGCCCTCTAAAGAAAAAGTAACTTTTGTTAATTATAGTATCTTAGTCTGTTATTTATAGCAGCAAGTACTGTTGTTGGGTGAGCTGTTGTTTTGCACTTGATTTTTGCCTTCTGTATGTTACGGTCCCTTTAAACTATCAGCTGGCAGGTGGCAGGGGGGGAATCCCCTGCCCTTTTTGGAGGGCCCTTTTTGGCCTCTGCTGCCCTGCGGGCATGCAGGGCATTTTTGGCCTCTTCTGCTGCACGGGCTTGCAGGGCAGTGAAGGAGGCCTCCACCATCCCAGCATCAGAGGGAAGGTAAGTGGGGGGCTAGGGCTGGAGCTTGGGAGGGGTGAGGGGCAGGAGGGCTGGGGGCTCAGGTTTGGGCCATTTAAAGGACTCTCCCTTGCAGGGAGCATGTCCCTTTAAACTATCAGCTGGCAGGCGGCAGGGGGTGGATTCCCCCACCTACCCGCTGTTAGTTTAAAGGGTCCTGCCCCTTGCACGCGGCAGGAAAAGGGCCCTTTAAACGATTAAATGCCCCTTTCCCTGCCGAAAAAGGCATTTAAACCCCACGAACCATGAATTGGTTCGTAACTGGGCCAGTTCCATGCCGGTTCGTGGAAACCCCACAAACTCCATGGTTTGGTTTTTTCCTGGTTCGTGCCCATGTCTATTTGTAATCTATCTTGATTACAGTGAGAAAGGTGGACTATAAATGAAGCTGTTGGTGTTGGTTTTCTTTTTCCTTTGGACAGTGGGTCCCCATTCCATATTGCAGATCTGTTTTTGAAAGTCTTGCCAGTTTCAAATGGTTTTTGCCAAGTGTTATAGGTGGAGCGAGTTGCTATTGAAGAAGGACAAACTCAAAGCATTGCATGTTTATTTATTGTTTACGGTCAATGATCATCAACAACAGCTACAGCAGTCCTAAATTCCTGTATATAAAATATGAGATATAAAAATACATCATAGAATTTAAAATACATACTTAAAAGCATTAATATCGTTAATATCCTACTAAAAGGAAAGGAGCAGTAGGTCTCTATGTATGACCTCGTTGCTTGCGGCGAGCTTTTATCACATAAGCACAAAGCAATTTGGAATTAATTGTGCTGATCTTTGGATCCACGTCTCTGACACATAACATTGTGTGTTATGTGCTGTCAAGTCTCCTCCAACCTATGGTATTCCTATGAATAAAAGACCTCCAAAATGTCATATCATTAACAGACTTGCTCAGATCTTGCAAACTGGAGGATGTGGCTTCTTTTATTGAGTCTAGCCATCTCATTTTAGGTCTTCCTCTTTTCCTACCGCCTTCCACTTTTCCTAGCATTATTGGCTTTTCCAGAGAATCTTGTCTTATGATGTGATCAAAGTACAATGGCCTTAGTTTTGTTATTTTACTAATATTGATGGCATCCTGAATATAAGAAAATTCTTCCAGCATGCTGCCTGAAAGTAAGCATCATTTTTTCCTTATTTCTTTCTCTCTCTATTAACAAACACAGTGAACCTTGGAGGGCTTTTGCTGCAGGCGCTCTTAGAATATTGGCCCCGAACACACATCAATCCGATGGACGAAGAAGAAAATGAAATGAACCATGGTGAGGCTTTATTCTGTACAGCAGGGGAACGTTAGAGCACTTTGTAGCTTTGCTCAGTATAGCATCGTGACAAAATCTTCCCATGTGTACAGTAAGCTTCGGTATTGACACCTAGAGGATAATTTACATGGATCAGTTCCTAATCCTCCTTTGCATCAGTGATTCGGTGCATAACAGGGAGATGTCAGATGTTGCTGAGCTTTGCTATTATTAACGCCATTTGCTATTTGAATTGGACTCCTTGATCTTCATACCGCAAGGTCTTATTATTGTGTTTCATTTTCCTCTTCTTTCCCTCCCCCAAACTAGTGAATGGTGAGCAGGAAAACAGAGTGCAGAAAGGAAATGGATACTTCCAAGTGCCACCCCACACCCCCGTTATCTTTGGTGAAGCTGGAGGACGCACTTTGTTCAGGTACGGCAACCCACAAAAGGGAATGCTGAGGTGGCCTGGAGGCAGGCCAAATCCTTTTCAGCAAGCCGTGGTATTTGTAGATGTCAAACAGAGGTGTTTGTGTCCTCTGTCCCAGCTGTGAGTGTGGAGATTCTTGGTGCTGACCTTGTTTCTCTGATGAGCTCCCTTGGGGGCCTTAGTCAACCCGCTGTCTGTCAGCTCACACTCGGGAAAAGGAAGAAGCCCAACACAGCCAAAAAAGAGCAATTCTCCCTGTTAGGGACAGCGGGCTCCCTTTAGGGCTCCACCTGTGTTCAGGTTATCAAATCCAGTCGGTGCCATGCACGAGGGCAGAAGGTCTCGCAAAGCAGGACATGATGCATTCCCCGGATCTCATTCCTCAAGCCCCTTGTTTGACTTGTCCTCTTCCATACTCTGGCCAGACCAAAAGATGTAGGAGTCAGTCTTGCTATTGGTACTTCCAGCCCCAATCATACCCCTGTCTCTCAGCGGAGGATGCTGATCACACTACTCCTCTTCCATCTCAAGGTGTTAAAAGGGGGAGAAGGGTCTCTTGATGTGCTCCATGTGAATCTTTATAGAAGCCAAGTAAGAAAACAGGGTTAACATACCTGTAACTTATGTTCATCGAGTTCTTCTGTGCTGACACACATGGGGACTGCGCAGGCGCAGGCCAGCCGCCGGAGAATTTTCTAGAGCTTCCATGGCTCCGAAGGGGCCGTTTGTCGCGCGCCTCAGCGACCGTCTTCCCGCCCAAACGGTCACGTGATCCTCCAGCGACCAACGGCCCCTTCCCTCAGTTCTCCTTTGCCGCCGCTTGACCAACACACTTCAGCCATAACACCTCAAAAACACCAATTTCCGTTACAGCCATCACAGTATTGTGCATTGGAGTTCACAGCGGGGTAGGAGGGAGGGTTGTGTGTCAGCACAGAAGAACTCGATGAACATAAGTTACAGGTATGTTAACCCTGTTTTCATCTTCGTTCTTCTGTGCCTCCACACATGGGAGTGTACCAAGCTTCACACAATAAGGAAGGCGGGGGTGAAGTCCAACACAATTTTATTGAACAAACAAGAACAACAATAAATAGATATGCATATATACATCTATGTAAAAAACTGTGTAAGGACACATAAATACTCAATATATACATATATACACACCCCCAGGTACATATATACACACTTTCACTCAAGGGTACCCAGCAGGTACGCCAAGAAAGTCATTCCAAAACTCCCTCAGGAAAAAAGGGAGTGTAAGACAGCCTTGGCCACAGATACATCCTGCTCCGCATTGACATCAACGGCGTAATGCCTGACAAAGGTGTCTGCAGAGGACCATGTGGCTGCTTTACAAATGTTAACCAGGGGCACCCCCCTGAGGAGTGCTGAAGAGGATGCCTGGGACCCCGTGGAGTGGGCTCTGACATGAAGCGGGCAAGCCACCCCTGCCAGCGAATAGGCCTTGCTAATGGCCGCCACAATCCACCTAGACAGGGTCTGTGAGGAAGCCCTGTTACCCTTGTCCTTGGCCCCAAAACATACAAACAGGTGAGGACAGGAGCGGAATTCCTTCGTCCTATCCAGGTAATAGGCTAGGGCCCTCTTCAAGTCTAGGGAATGAAGGGCCTTTTCCCCCTTAGAGGAAGGTTGAGGAAAGAATGCAGGTAGTGAGATATCCTGCGAGAGGTGGAAGGCGGACAGCACCTTGGGCAGGAACCCGAGGCAGGGACGCAGGACCACCTTGTTGGGATGAAACACAAGAAAGGGAGGGTCGGACCGTAGTGCAGACAGCTCACTGACCCTTCTGGCCGATGTGACGGCCACCAAGAATGCTACCTTGTAGGATAGCATATCCAAGGGGCATGTAGCCATAGGTTCAAATGGAGACAACATGAGACGTGAGAGCACCAAAGACAGTGACCACTGAGGCACTGGCGCCGACACAGGTGGGTAAAGATTGTACATGCCCTTAAGGAACTGGCGGGATCGTGGGTGAGAAAACACCGTAGCCCCCTCAACTCGGGTGTGAGCAGCTGATATCGCTGCCAGGTGGACCTTGAGGGAGGACACCTTCAAGCCCAGGCCACGCAAGTGGCACAAATACTCGAACACAACCCCCAAGGGACTGCTGTCGGGCACCACTCCTCTGGCAAGTGCCCAAAGCTCAAACCTGCGCCACTTGGCCGCATAAGCGCGCCTAGTGGAAGGCCGACGAGCATTCAGGAGGACCCTCTGTACCTCGTCAGTAAAGCCTATCGGGGAGGAACGATCCGCCAAGCCGTTAGGTGCAGCTTCCTGGGATCGTGGTGGACCAGGCTCCCGTTTAGGAGAAGGTCTTGCCGAGGGGGCAGACTCACATACGTCCGTTGGGACATCTGCAGGAGCTTCGGGAACCAAACCTGCCGTGGCCAGAAGGGGGCCACCAGGATGCAGTCCGTCCCGTCCTCCTCTATCTTGCACAGGACCCTGGGAATCAAGGGGAACGGAGGAAACATGTAGTGCAAGCCCTGCGTCCACGTAAACTGGAAGGCATCCCCAATAGAGAGGGGGTCGCTCCCTGCCCTGGAACAGAACGTGTGGGCCTTGGTGGTCGCCGCAGTGGCGAACACGTCTATCACTGGATGACCCCACATCTGGAAGATCGGCCCAACGCACTCTACGTTCAGTTCCCACTCGTGGTCCAGCAAAGGGACCCTGCTGAGGGCATCTGCCCGGGCATTGTCTGACCCAGCCACGTGTATAGCATGGAGCGACACGCCGTTCTTGATAGCCCACTGCCAAGTGAGTGTGGCTTCCCGGCACAGGGCCATGGACACTGTGCCCCCCTGCTGATTCACGTAGTACATGGCAGTCGTGTCGTCCGTCTGCACCAAGACCTGACGATCTCTCAGTAGTGCTGTAAGAGACACAAGTGCGAAACAAATGGCCCTTAGTTCAAGCACATTGATATGGAGGGTCTTTTCCCTGTCAGACCAGACATCCTGCACAGACACATCACCACAGTAAGCCCCCCATCCCAACAGAGAGGCATCAGTGGTAACCGTGATGTCATGGTGTTGATACCCAAAGGGGATTCCTTTAAACAAGTTGTCATCAGACAGCCACCAGTCCAAGGAGGAGAGGATGACCCTCGGGATAGAGAATTTGAGGGACGGAGGGTGCAGCAGAGCATCGTACCTCCGCACAAACCAGTTCTGGAGCGGGCGCATACGCAGCCTAGCAAAAGGCACCACAGAGGTGGCCGCTGCCATATGCCCTAGTAAGCACTGGATAGTGCGCACAGACTGGAATCGGTTCCTTTTAAACATGGACACTAGACCCCTTAGGGACCGAGCCTTCTCCAAAGGGAGCAGAGCCTTACCCTCCACAGAGTCTAAAAGTGCACCAATGTAGGACACTTTGCAGTTGGGCACCAATTTGGATTTCTCAAAGTTCACCAGGAGCCCCAGGCGTTGGCAAGTGCTAAGTACCAAGTCAATGTCCTGCACCAGCCTAGACTCCGATTCAGCCACGAGGAGCCAGTCATCGAGGTACGGAAAGATGGTACAGCCTTCTTCCCGTAGGAAGGAAACCACAGGGGCCACACATTTAGTGAACACTCGTGGGGCAGTGGACAGGCCAAAGGGGAGCACCTTATACCGGAAAACCCTTTGCCGGTAAACAAAGCTCAGTTATTTCCTGTGCTCCTCCCGTATCCCCACGTGAAAGTATGCGTCCTTTAAGTCAAGAACCGCAAACCAATCCCCCTGTTTAAGCAAGGCGATCACAGCCGCCAACGTTACCATTTTGAACTTGGTCACCTTGAGGAAGGCATTAAGGCCCCTCAGATCTAAAATGGGACGTAAGCCCCCATCCTTCTTAGGGACCAGGAAGAACCTAGAGAAGAAACCCTTCACAGAGTCCTCATAGGGCAATTCCTCCACAGCACCCTTGGCCAAGAGCGACACGATCTCCGCATCCAGCTCGGCCATAGTGTTATTGACAGCTGTCAGGGGTGAACTGCACCTAGGCAGCTCAACAAACTCCAGCCCGTATCCCAGTTCAACAATAGTTAAGACCCATGAGTCAGATGTTATTGACTCCCACTCAGAGAGGAGTGGACTAAGTCTGTCCGAAAAGTTCGGGGATACGGCTGGCGCGACCCGTCAGTACTGCCTCCCGGCGCCCTGCTGATCTTTCTGCTGGGCCGGTTGCTGTGCCTGACGAGGCTTGAAGGGCCGACGCCTCCTCTGCTGTTGTGCGGGAGGGTAAGGCCGCTGCTGGTAGGCAGGATACTGCTGGTAGCCCGGCCGCTGTTGCTGGTATCTTCCCTGGTAATGGTAAGGGCCAGACCGGGGAGCGTACCGTGACCTGGCGGAGGGCTTGTCCGCTGGAGCCAGACCCAAAGACCGCGCCGTCTGTCTGTCCTCCTTTTTCTTCTTCAGGGTCTCGTCGGTGGACTTGGAGAACAGTGAGTCCCCTTCAAAGGGCATGCTCTCCACCCTGGAACGCACCTCTTGGGACAGGGCCGTCGACCGCAACCAAGAGTGGCGCCTGAGGACCACCGCCGACGCCATCCCTCTAGCAGCAGTGTCAGCAGCGTGGCTCCCAGCGTTCATCTGCTGCTTAGACAGCCTCACAGCCTCCGTCTGCAGCAGGGACACCACAGCCTTCTGCTCAGGAGGGAGGTCTCGGGTATAGGATGCCAACTTCTCCCAGAGGTACAGCTGGTACCCTGCCATGATGGTCTGGTAGTTGGCAATCCTCAGACCCAGCGAAGCTACAATGTACTGGCGCCTGCCCATGGCATCCAGCTTCTTGCCCTCTTTATCGGCAGGCACCGAGGAGTGACCCGATCGTCGGGGGTTGAACTCCTCTGTGACCAAGGAGGAAGGTGGAGGGTGCTTCACCAACGCCGGCCAGGTGCCCTGCTTGATCTTGTAAAGCTGCTCGATGCGCTTGGATGTTGGAGGTTGATCACAGGGCACCTGCCACACCTTCTCCACAATCTCCTCAATACCCTCGAGCATGGGGAAGCCAACGTACGCCGGATTGTCCCCGTAAATACGTTTGAGGAGCTTGTCCTTGGTCTGGGGGACTGCCGAAGAGATGTCCATCTCGAGAGCCTTGGCCATCCTAGCCATCTGGTCGGCGTAGATGCGGAGGTCCTCGAATGGCGAGTCCGCCGATGGCACTAGCTCCTCAGCCGGCGATGGTTCGGACCAGGACTCCGACTGGTAGCCGCCAAAGCTCCCCACTTCCTCCTCATCGGAACCGAGCTGGGATTCCGGAACTGGGAGCGGAGAGGGGGAGCCCACGCCGACCTCGATGTCGAAGGCCTCGGTTCCGACACGGAGAAGCCCGCAGGTGCCCCCTCCCATTGGCAACGGTATGGCGAGGGGAGGTAGGAAGCCTGTCGATGCCGGGACGCAGCGGACCGGACTGAGCGGGCACTGTCCCCGGAACCATGCCGCTCACGACCGACCGGAGGTGGAGATGGACGGGCAGGCGACGGACGGCTCCGACGAGGGGACGGGCTCGGTTCCAGCCTCGGCGACCGAAGGGGAAGCGATGGTCGGCTCCGACGGCGCGGGCTCGGCTCCGGCCCCGACGAGAATTCTGCGGGCACCGTCTCGAAGGCCATCGGATCCGGCACCAGCACGGAGATGTCTTCTGGCTCCGGGGAGCCCAGATGAGGGGAAGGCGTGTGAGGAAGCACGATGACCTCCTCCTGAGGAGCGGGACGCGGCGACCGGTGATGCTTGGTCTTCTTCTTCTTCTTCGCTGGTTCCGAAGAAGACCTCGGAACCGACGCGCTCCTCGCCTTCGAAGGGGACCTCGGCTTCGACCTCTTCGCCTTGATCGGGATCGAACCGGTCGTCGGTTCCGACCGGGGACTCGGTACCAGGACCCTCGGTTCCGAAGCTGGTCTCGGATCCGACCTGGTAGATGACGCGCTACGGGGCGGCCGCACCGGTCCCTGCGCTGGAGAGGCCGCTCTCGACGCCGAGGCACTCGGGGGAAGCGGTTTCAACCCCGACCTCGCAGAGGCCACTGAGCCAGCTCTTGATTGCCGATCAGCAGAGGGGCTAGGGCCGGCCTTGGACGGACGTAACGGGGTTCCCTCCGACATGACCTTCTGCCACAGCGAGGAATTTAGCCGGGCCTTGCGATCCTGCCGGGCCTTGCTGGTGAAACCCTGGCAGATCCTACAGGCCGAGACATTGTGGGTCTCCCCCAAGCAAAAAAGGCACAAATCATGGCCATCGGATTTGGCCATTTTAGTGTGGCATTTTAGGCAATGCTTGAAGAGAGCCGTAGAGGCCATCTTCAGGGGCACGCGAAAGAAGGGTCAAAAACAGTCCGAGTCAAATTACCGAGTCCACGTCAAAGTCCAAAGCGAGATCCAAAGAATAGTCGAGGTCACGAAGTCCGAAGTCAAAAGCCAAGCAATCAGTTAGAGTAAAGCACGAAGCACAAAAGCACAGAGCAACGAAGCTCACGTTCTCTCCAAGCGGCGGCAAGAAGAGAACTGAGGGAAGGGGCCGTTGGTCGCTGGAGGATCACGTGACCGTTTGGGCGGGAAGACGGTCACTGAGGCGCGCGACAAACGGCCCCTTCGGAGCCATGGAAGCTCTAGAAAATTCTCCGGCGGCTGGCCTGCGCCTGCGCAGTCCCCATGTGTGGAGGCACAGAAGAACGAAGATGAACAGGGGCTTTCAGGTCAGCTGCAGCACCAAAGCAGATGCAAGTCTAAGGAGGTGGGAGTACAAGGATTGTGTCTATAGGGTGTATGATCAAAATCCCAATGAGGCAGATGCTGTCAGGAAAAGAGAGGTACCAACAGAGACGGAAGTAGCTCTCATGCGCCAAAAATTGCAGCCTGCTCCTCCATATGTAAGAGAGGGGGCCTGTTGAACAAAGACATGAAATGGTTTACACAATCTGCACGGACTAGGGGTCACTACAGGCTTATGTGAGCAGAACGTTTCTATTTTGACAAAGTTCTATGGTAGAAAAGTAGGTCAAGTCAGTGGAGGGGAAATCATCTGTCCTTAAAATACATTGGAGAATCACTATAAAATGGCAGCCTCTGTCAAAACTGTGTTTGGTAAGAGATGTGCCAAGCAAATTAGGCACATTTTTAGCAGATGAGCAGACTTCCATATCCTTCCAGGGACAATTGACTGCTTTTGGGATCCCTTTCCTGCTTCCCCTTTCTCACCAGACTAGGAAAGAAAGTGACCCAGAATCCTCCCATCTGACTTAGGGACAAAAAGATCAACCCGCCCAGTGGTTTGTTACTGGAAAATGTTTCTCTGCCCACTGATGTCTACTGAGTCCCCTGGATTGTTCTGTTGCCCAGTAAAGGAGGAGATTGCTAGTTTGTCCCCCCCCCTTCCGCCTTGCGTATTCAAGTTTGATCTGAAAGTGCATCGAGTTTCATAAATATTAGGAAGCTGGAGTTATCGGGGGGGTGGAAGTCCTTTTCATACTAGATTTATCACATTCCTGATTTAACTTGGGACAAAAAGGAAATCCACTTGCAAGGCCCATTTTGCTTTCATTCTTTAATTTAGTATCCTCTCCACGATGGTATTAAGATGGTCGGTAGGCTTGGTCCAGTCTTGATTGTGTTTGTATTTTAAGTGAGTGTGGATGTGTCTTTGTTTTAAGTGTTCTCCAGAGAACTGCCAGGCATGTGGCACTAGATTCCGGTGCGAATGCATTCTAAGGTGTCCGAATCACATTCGCCTCTAAGGTTAGCAGAATGTGATACCTCGCTGTTTCCTGTCCTATTTCCTTGTTTGCTTATACTCATTCCCTGTTCCCATGAGGTCAGTAATGCAGAGAGGCATTTCCTTCAGTCTTCTGATGGACCACTCACTGAAATAATTCTTTTCCACTTAGGTTATTATGTCGGGATTCCGGCGGTGAAACTGAATCCATGCTCCTTAATGAAACCGTGCCACAATGGGTAATTGACATCACTGTGGATGTAAGTGTCTCACTATGCTAAGAAAGCAAGAGAGTCTAAAGAGTTATTTTATTGTTGTTGTTTTAGAAAAAACATTATGGTGGAGATCTCTGTACTAAAAGGATATTTAAAATATGGTGAACTCAAAGCATAAAAGAACCGTACTCCGTTTTAAATTGCCCGTATCTGCTTCTTGAAATCACTCTTTGCTTTTTATACACGCCATTTGGGGTGTTGTCATTGCCTTTCAGGAAAGCAAGCTTTAAAAATATACGCTGGATTCTCATTATTGTGGCTTACGGTGTTATGTGTGTTACAGAAATCAGTACATACAAACAAAAGTGAGTTTAACGTCCGGAGGGATTGGCTTCTGGGAGTAAGCATAATGTAGGGAGATCAGGTTTGTGCCTTGTGGGTCCTCCTCTAGTACCAGTACCAGATCTGATCAGTTAAGCTGTTTGAAAATTTAAAGTAACTTGGAACCCCACCTCTTGTCCAAATTGCAATGTGCGGAAGAAAAAAATGGGGAAAGCCCAAGTGTGTGCGCCTATCAGGTATTTGAATTGCAAACCAGGATTATGCGGGTTAATTTGCTTTTGCTTAAACACGTGCAGCATCACTAGGCTAAAAGTAGCTGAAAGAAATGCATATGCTTTGAGTAACAGATTATACTGCTTAAGGAGAAGTAAATATAACCCCCTGAGTCCCAAGGGCCAGGTTCAATTTTTAGAGTAATGTTCATAAATTCAAAATGTAAATCCGATTTATTTAAATACTAGTAACAAAGCCCATTGTGGGAAAAAATACAACGGTCTCTAGAAAGGGGAGGGTGGGCAGGTGGACATTCCCTCCTCCTCCGTCAGTGATCCCAGCCGGATGAAGGCGGGGGGGGGCAGGCATTGCCACCTGCTTTGCACCTGATCCTGGCTGAGTGAAGCAGGGATAGGCATTGCCACCTTCTCCGCACCTGATCGCGGCTGGTTGAAGAAGAGACGGGCATTGCCTCCTACTTTGCACCTGATTCCAGCTGGGTGAAATGAGGGAGGCATCGCTGCTTGCCCCGTGCCTGATTCTGGCAGGTTGAATGGGGTGGGGCGGGGGGGCAAGCATTGCTTCCTGTTCTGTGCCTGATCCAGATCAGGTGAAGGGGGGCGCTCCGCTCTTGATCCAGGCTGGGTGAAGGTGAGGGGCAAGCATTGCCACCTGCTCCCCTCTTGATTTCAGCTGGGTGAAGGTGGACATTGGGCATTGCCACCAGCTCCACTCCTGATCCTCCTGGGTGCTAGCGAGGTGCAGGCATTGCCACCTGGCTGTGCTCCTGATCCGAGCTGAGTGAAGAGGGGATGGGCATTTACACGTGCTCTGCTCCTGATCCCGGCTGGATGAAAGCAGAGAGCGGGAATTGCCCCCTGCTCCATGCCTGACCCCAGCTGGGTAAAAGGTTGGGCAGGCATTGCCACCTGCTCTGAGCCTGATCCTAGCTGGATGAGGGTGGCGGGTAGGCATTGCCACCTGTTCCCCTCCTGATCCCAGCTGGGTGAAGGCGGACGTCAGGCATTGTCACCTGCTCCGCTCCTGCCCCAGCTGGATGAAGGTATTGCCACCTGCTTCGTGCCTGATCCTGGCCTGGACTTCCTGCCGTGGCATGCTCTCTGGAGGTCTGGCTGCCTCATCTGGGCTTCCCTCCACAGCAGTGACCTCTGGTGGCACACCAGGGTAGGAAGCGAGTTGTCTTGAATATGCTTAGCCTTTTATATAGTAGGAAAACAATGCCACTGTGAAAAACATTGCTAAAGCTATCAGTAGTGATTCACTAACCAATGTCCCCCGAGCAGAATCCTACTCACAATCCACTTTCTAGAGGGCACAGAATATTGTGGGTTCATCCAGAGGCTCGCCTGGAACTAAGTCCCAGATACCCAGAAGGCTTTCTTGCAACAGCAGGAACTCTGCTTGTGAAGATGCTGGAGGAATCCTCAAGCTTGTTCGTTGCCCTAGGAGCAGTTCCCCTTTCCTCCTGGCAAGATGAAGTGGGGCCGCTCTGTACTAGAGCGTTGACCTCAGGCAGTCAGTGAAGAGTTCAGCTGCCGGCAATTCATGCCTTTTGCTCTTTCCAGCTTCTTCAGGTCTTCCCAGCCACTGCTGCTCTCCTAGGGAGAAGTCTTCAATATTTCCCGGCTAGCTGTTTCAGCTCAGTGTCTTTTTTTGAAGCCGAAGCTTGGAAACAAACTTTGCCTTGCAGAGAACTCTAGCTTCAGCCCATCTCCCCTTGTCCTTTCAGCTAGCCCAGTCCTGCTTTATACCACCTCTTAGTCATGGTGGCCCTTCGAAAAATCTGCCTCTTAAACCTTTGCTAAACACGCAAATTAATACAAGCCTATGTACACATCAGCTATCTGCTAGTCAGATCTGGCCTAAGGTCTATATAAGTATCTACAATATACTAATCAGACCTGCGCCCAAACTCTTCTTTCAGTATAGGCCTACATAAATGTATGTATTGCTTGATGAGAACCAAACGTCTTAAGTTTTGACTGTCTCTTGGCTTTTTTGTAGAAAAATATGCCAAAATTCAATAAGATTCCCTTCTACCTCCAACCTCATTCGTCCTCTGGGGCAAAAACGTTGAAGAAGTAAGTGTATAGTTAGTTGTCTGTATTCAAGTTGTTAACTATGTCCGCTTGTTGACTGTTTTTAAAAAAACCCTCTTGGCTTCCTGCCTTGGATGGCCCAGGCTAGCCTGATCTCAGATCTTGGAAGCTAAGCAGGGTGAACCCAGGTTAGCACTTGGATGGGAGGCCAACCACGGAAATCCAGGGCCGCTACACAGAGCCAGGCAATGGCAAACCTACCTCTGAATGTCTCTTGTTTTGAAACCCTCAATGGAGTGCCGTAAGTCTCCTGCAGCTTAACAGGACTTTCCACTAAGGGTGTGCGCCAATCTGAGGTTCCTTTTTGGGAACGGACATAGCTGGATTATGCCGGATCGACTTAAATCCGGCTTTTTTGCCAGTTCCAGATCGCAACACTCCTACTTTCCACCACCACCTTGGCTTCCAGGATCACGAAAAGATGAGGGAAGGTTGCCTGTGCTTCTTTATCTGAATTTCATATCACTTTGTTGCTGCAGGGATCGGCTGTCAGCCAGCGATATGTTGCAAGTCAGGAAGGTGATGGAGCACGTGTATGAAAAAATAATAAACCTGGACAACGAATCCCAGACAACCAGCTCTTCCAACAACGAAAAAGCCGGAGAACAAGAGAAAGAGGAGGACATTGCAGTTTTAGCAGAAGAGAAAATCGAACTCTTGTGCCAGGACCAGGTAAACTCTTCACCAGGGCTTTTTTTCTGGGAAAAGAGGTGGTGGAACTCAGTGGGTTGCCCTTGGATAACATTTTCAAGAGGTTCCAGAACTCCGTTCCACTGTGTTCCAGCTGAAAAAAAGCCCTGCTCTTCACCCACTCCGTTTCTGTGCCCCCCCCACTGAGACAAATTTCTCAAGATCCAAGGGGACCTGTCTCCTATAATGCAGATAGAAAAGTGATTAACATGTTTAGTTTCAGACCAAGCACAGCGAGGTGAGAGTTAGCACTCGAGTGAGCTTTCCCCCCATCGCGGCGATCTGGAAGTGTTTGGGGAACAGGGACCTTAACAATTTTTTATTCTGGATTATTTTATAAAATCAGAAGCACATTTGTTAAGGGATCTAAATAAAACCAGCTTTTTCTTTACCTGTACTCTCTCCTCCTCTGTGGGCTTCAGTGTTTTTTTTCACCTTGCTAATTTCTGGTATCAGCCAGGCTGGAAGAAAACATTTCAAACCTTGGAGTGTGGAAAAGTAAGGCTGGATTGAGAGAGAGTAGGGTTGAGCGCCCCTTGCCTGCGTGCTCTGGTTTAGACACGCCTTTCCCGACTTTGACTCATAGGTTCCCACACAGCTGTTTTAAAAATAGACTGTAGCTGTCTGACCTCAAATCCTGAATCAGTAGTGTTTCTCACACACAGAGGATCTCATCTTTCATCACTAATTCTCTCTCTCACACACGCTTACATACCTTTATCTTCCGAGAGAGAGAGCATGTGCAAGGGAGCTTTACTGTTGTAGTAGTGGAGAAAGAAGAGCCTTAACCCTCTTCCCCAGTCTGCAGGATGCTTTGGCCTCTGTCTGTCTTTTCCCTTTCATCCGCACTGCCCTGTCTGCGAGTGGACGCGAACAGTCTTTTCCTTTGACTTAGCTGGTGCAGTTGCAGAATACCACTATAGAACTTGTGCTTGTGTGATACCAGAAAGCCCCGATGATGAAATGGCTTTTAAGTGACAGTTCTCTGCACCACCTTTCCGGTTGGGATTATTCTGTGGCAGGAAGATTAGCTCAGTGTACGGGAAATGGAGGGCATCATTGCCAGAGACGTAACTATTGAGCCATTCTCCTTTGTTGTACCCCCTGCTGCCTGGGAAAACAAAATCAGACCGCAAGGCACTGAAATAACAGATCTGTACTAGTAAACTCTGTACTGAATATCAGAATTTTCATTTGGGTTGGTTTATATTTTGATACTGGAGAATGGGGTGAAGTCAGACCTGACCTAATTTAGTTAGGTTCAACAGCATATCATCTCAATTAATAGCTGCTGTCTCAGTGGTTGAAATTGACCTTTGCCAAAGGCAAAAAACAGATTCTCCAGTAACCTCCACCCTTTAGTTTTTCCTCCTGCAGTAGACAGGCTGAATGTCAGGTGTGTGGGAGAGAACCTAATGATTCATGGCCAAACAAAGCCATTCCCCAGAAAGTACCAAATTTTTCCTTCCGAACTCCTGTTTTCTCTTTTATAGAATTTATATGCTGCCTGTCTGTTGACTTGCTGAAGGGGAAAAACAGCCATAAAATCATAAGTGGGTCATAATAGAGCTGCCATTTGACTGTCAAGTTTTCAGTCACGTATTGTCCATGTCTCATGCAAATTGTTCCTAAAGAAAGTTTCATTTTAAATATTGTGTAAACTTGCTCCGGCAAGTCTTGAAAAATGCTTTACTTTGATACCTGTAGGAAAGGCTAGATACACATTTTCTTCCAACAGTTTAGCAGGTCTGGGGATCAGAATGCCGTTGGACATTCTGCAGGTCACAGAATATGGTCTAACTGCAGTCCCAGTCGTTTCTTCTTGATTCCTAAAAAACAACTTTCTAACATTCATGGTGAGGGAGGAAAAATCTTGCATTGCAGTGAGCAAGGCGGAACTTAGCTTGTTCTGTGAAAGAGTGGTGGTGGAAGAGGTAGAGTTGAGAATAAATGATTTACCTAGTGTCTTAGCTAAGGAACCAATAAATCTGCCAGGATGGTGTTCCTGAGTAATTGTGGCACTTTTGAATTTTCAAGCACAAACTGTGAAATACTTTTGGCTACAATCACTGGGGTTACAATCTGGAGGGCCAAAGGACACGTCTGTTGTCACCTGTAGGAAGGAAGACATGCTTTTAAAAGGGGAGCAAGTGGATGTTTTCTTGACTGAATTAGATTGTAGGAAGGGTACACACTAGTGATGGGCAGAAACTGAAATACGAACCAAAGTTCGTCATGAACCGGGCTGGTTTTTGGTTCGCGAACTGGCGCTTCATTGGAGCTCATTTCTGACGAACCACAATGAACCACTGTGATTTTTAGAGTGGTTTGTATGGTTTTTCGGTTTGTCAGTGCAGACAGCCTGGCGCTGATCAATCTGTTACCTAGGCTATAGGGGAGAATAGGCTTTCTGCAGACCTTCTCCAACCCTGGAAGTGACAAACCGATGAACCAAACGAACCAGTTTGCGAACCGGGCAAGTTCATGAAATGTGACAAACAGCAACGAACTGCCATTTTCCCAGTTCATGCCCGCCTCTAGTACAACAGGTCACCCTTGGGGTTGGAACCCGGTTTTAGACAGTGTGTGTTTATAGTGGAGAAGCTGCAACCTACCAGTGCAGTTCCTCCTGTGAAAAGCCCAATTTTAATTTTGTGCTGCAGGTTTTGGATCCAAACATGGACCTTCGAACCGTCAAACACTTCATATGGAAGAGCGGTGGAGACTTGACCCTCCACTACCGCCAGAAGTCAACGTGAAAGCCAAGCGATGGGCCCCAACTGGTTGTTAACCTACCTGACTTCCTCTTCTGGTTCCAGCTGTAGTGCTCTAGAAGCCCACTGAAACCCCTAACGTAGATCTGACACTTCTAATGCCTCGGTGCGGACGGAATCTACGTTGAAGTGACTAATAAATCTGTAATATAGACGAATCTCTATGACCTAAACTAAGTCTGTCCTTATCAAGGTTCAAGTGAGAGTGAAATGCGAAGCCCTTAAGTGGTTCATGTTATGAGGTGTACAGAGACCAGATGATCCAGTGCAGATGTTTGCTTCCATATTCTGTGGGGCTCTTGATTTCAGTTATTTCAAGGATCCTTCCCTTCGTTTGCTCAAGCTTAATATGAAAACACTTCCTTGGCCCTGCTGCTCATTTGTTCACATTGTAAACAACTGCATGTGCTGGACCTCATCTAGACATTCCATGTATACACTCCATCCTTTTCATCAAAGCAAATTTGGCCCTTTACTTACTAGAAAAATCTGTTGTACAGTTGAGCACAACAGCCTCTATTGTACAAGCTGAAGGTACTGATGCCCTTTAGACTTGTTGATACTGTGAGCTTGTAAGAAAAGCGTTTGGTATTTGAAGTTTTAAAACTTGTAGTTGGTGTGATCACAGGGTCAGTACAATGGTGCAGTGCATCATGATGGAATATTTCAACACCTTGAACTCGATTTTTAAAAAATAAATGTCGCTTTGGTACTGTCTGCTTTTTTTGTCCTTTGAAGTGACTTGCTAGTCACAATTCCAAGTAATTGTGCTCTACATTTCTGACAACTTGGCAAAATCTCCAGGAACTTTATGGAAAACACCATAGTCATGATAGCAAAAACAATTTGCAGTTTTTCCTACTGTGGTTTTTATATGCATTTTCGGGATTATTTTTGTTGTAAGCTGTATACAGTTTAGTTTTTTCTTTTCCACTGTTTCTAAAACATCTTACAGCTTTTTTTTAAAATATATACTTATCATAGAAAATTTGTTTGGAGGTAGGGAAGGGGAGTATTTCAATGTTTGGGCTAGAAACTGTAAATTGCAATTGGAAAAAGGTTTGATGGGAACACACGTTAATATCCTGATGACAAAATTCCATGGAACGGTCCTTATCAGAAACAGAAGCACAAGTGCCTTTCAGGGGCAATATAGAAAAGGTATCCCCCTCCCCATTAATATTGTTCCCTTCTTGTATAGTGACCGCTGAGATGTTACAGCCTCTAGTACATCTTAATTCCTGTAGTTATGCAGTGAGTTTACAGGACAACGAGGGCCCCGAGTCTGTTAGATCTGTAGAATGAGAGCTACTCCGGTTAGTTAGGCAGTCAAGCAGTAGGTTGGTGGAATTGTGTGGTTGTGTTCATGTACATTTGCTCTGGCCCACAAACCAGCAGTGCCAGAATGGGAGGTAGTCTAGAAATGAGAGCTGCTCTCAGCTGTGACAAAACAGACATCTCCAGAGGCCCTTCCCACCAGAAGACTGCAGCTGCCTTTTTATTTTTTGCTTTTCCCCTCAAAGACCCTTCCCTCTTTTGGGGGAAGAGTTTGTTCTCTCCATTCTGAGCAGTAGAAGGACCAAGTGAGCAAACTAAAACCCCTCCTGCCTTTGTTTGGCCTTGCACAGAGAGTAACCACATTACCTCCCCTGTTCATGTTTACTTGTGTTTTCAGAATACTGAGGCAGCTGCCATGCTGCACAGATACAGCGTGGATTTGCCCTACGTTGGCAACCATGTGCAAAGTGTGGTCATAAGAATGAAGCCAGTATACATCTTTTCCAACTTGTAAATCCTTTTTTGTGTGTACAAAAATCTAGTCTGCTGCACTTAGGTTATATCACACTTCAATGAAATGTGAATTCATTGGCTTAATTGGACTGTACGTTGTTTTCTTTTTATTAACGGAGGGGAGGGGGCGGTTTGTGCTTTGTTCTTATAGAGACCAGTTCTGGATTTCTTGCTGTCCTTACACATTCACTGAAAGTAGCTCTCCTGCTCTTCCTCCTGCCCCCCCCCCTTGGGTTTTAAAAATCAGCCAAGGTTCTAAACTTGTCTCTACACTCCCAATTATGTAATGTAGTTTCTGGAAAGATTGACAGAGGATCTGTAACGCCAAAAGGATGAATATGTATTTCACAGTTGTATAGAATAAACAAACTTTAGCTAACATTTCTTAATTATCTTCAGTCATTTTTATGGCTTGCATGTTACTTCACTAGCAAATGTATACTTTGACAGCATGCCCACAGCTGCTACAGTGATGTCTCTCAAACTGTTGAGTGGCACAAACAGTTTAGATGGCAGTAAATTTTTCCTAGACCCTTGCTGGCATTCCGAATTTGATCCTCATTGTGAAGCACTCCAGTCAACCCTAATGGGGGATATGGAAAGCTGAAAAAGGTATGAAATAGTGATTTCCTGCCATATAGCTTAATGTTGCCATCCTCAGATGCCTTTGCAACCACAGAAGGTTGACTATATTGTCTTGCCATGAACTCATTCAGATTATGCTATAAACCTGCAAGACGTAAAGCAGATTAAAAATAACTACTGGTAATACTGTCATAGAATACATGCTCATGTTAGTGCCGTGGTTGTATTGGAACCTAAGATGTGCCCTCCTGCATCAGATCAGTTGCCCTGAAAAACAAGACACGAGCATTGAGGATGATGAAGCCTTCCTCTGACGTTGCCTCCTAGTACTGGAGGTCAGAAGTTTATTACCTCTGGACATGACCTAAGCTAGGGCCATAACTATCACCAGCAGTTTACACAACTTAACTACCAGCATGAACTACTTTTGTCTGTCCTCAGTCTTCTCATCAACTTTACTAGATGCCACTGCGTTCTCTTCCAGGACAATTTTATATGTATTTGTAATAGCTTCCTAAATTAGTGTTCTCAAACTAGAGAAAGTTATACATATTTCTGTGCTGCTTACCAGTTTAATTCGAAGCTGTTGGCCTTTCATCAATAGGGTACTGTTTAATTTATATTAAAATAAATATTAAAATATATATTAAATATATACTTTATAGTTTTAATATATACATTGAATTATATTAACATTTATAAAATTTATATTCATATCTACGACCGCTTAATTTGTATTTTCATTTAAATAAATGGGGCAGTTCAACTAGGTATTTAGAGCTGCAACTAGACATGGGCACGAACAAAAAAAATTACCAAACCAGAGGATCGTGGTTCGGTGCAGACCACGATCCCAAATTCCTGAACAGCAACGAACATCTCCCATTCCCGAACCGAACCGTGGATTGTGGAGGCCACAGCAGAGGGGCGCCCAGCTGTTCCCAGCGAACCAGAGGAGATAGATCCCTATCCACCAAAGCCAAGCTCAATTGTACTGTCTCAGTCTCTCTCCCCAAAGGCTAGCAAGTGGCAAACAAGAGCTCTGTCCCACTCCGCTGCTAGCAGAAAGTGAAACCCAGCCTGGGAGACCATGGCTATTTATAAGCATGGGTCCCATTCAGCAACACAGGAGGTCTGTGTTTGGCCGTCAGAGCTGCCTATCAGGGTTTGCAGGGATGAGATTGGCGTGTCCATGGCTACAGAGTACCCCCTTCCCCCTCCCTCCCCTGGGTGTCTTCTCCCAACTTGTAACTGCTTTGCTGCTCTGTGGTTGGAAGGAAGCCCTGCTGATCAAGGACAGCTGGGCTTCCATTTGGGTTTCCAGGGCGACAGAAAGAGGGCAAACAGAGCTCAGGCATTCCCCTGGCTCCGTTGCCAGGGGAATAGATTGCTGGCGCCTGAGTGTCTGGATTCCCAAACCGAGCCCGAACGCCCCAATCCAGGCCTCTCCTGACCGCTGGGTCGTTGGCCGTGGACGATCACGATCCACCAGGGCACGATCGCCATTTTCGTGGGTTTTTGACGTTCGTAATGCGGATCATGCCCATCTCTAGCTGCAACCTTGAGCATATTATATACCAATATATATGTCAGCCCAATGGTATTGCCGCCAATAAGGAGTAGCTGTAAGGAAGTTTAACATACAGTTCAGGCTTCACTTATACAAATTTGTAATAAAAGGTGTTTGAAGAATGTGATTCCCATCAGACAGATGCTTGAGGGTATCTTAGCTTAAAAACATTCTATAAAAGCATAATTCTTTTAAAAGATTTATTTCCAGTGTTCCAAGAAAAGTACCAGAAGATCAAAAATAATTCATTAAAAATCCTTCCAAGAGATACCACTTGGAGCTTGCTAAAGTTGTTATCACAATCATTTCTGTTATTCATGCTGAAGCTGCATAGGGCTGGATTTGAAGGGCTAAAGCCCAAACGCAAATGGCTTCCCTTGCCTATTTGTTTGCAAAGTCTCACAGCTGAAGCCAACACCCATTTCATTTAAAAGAGAAGTTGAGATTAACTTCACAGTTCATGTGATCAATAGTACCAAACTTAAATATGTGTAGAGACCTAGGAGAACATTTCCCAAAATCGAATCCCAATTTTAAAAAGCCAGATACAGAATTCCAATTTACAGTATTTTTACCTCTGAACTGCTCTTCCAAGAAAGCTACAAAGAAAAAAAAATCATTTCCAGATGAACGGGAGAATAGCCATTGAAGTTTAAAAACCAGAATCCACCCGAGGGCCTGATCCAATCTACTTGAGCCATAGCACCTATTTTCTGCCTTTTCCATGTATACAAGCATAAACACAGTTAATGCCCCGGCCGCTGTGAATTGAAAAGATTTTTACAAGCCAGTTAGCCTCCTTTTGCTGAAATACAAGTTACTTGAATAACTTGTGCCAAGTGGACAGAGAGGGTCAGCTGTATCAGGTTACTGGGCCCTATACTAGTCACTCCAGATGCAGCAGACTGGATCTGAGCATTAGATGTCAATGTAATAAAAAATAGTATGTTTTAATGAGTCGTTTCTGCCTTCCCACAGAATGTGCTGGGACAACCATGGTGCTTCAAGAATTATTGCTTAAATTATTATATCTTTGAAATGCTTTTGATGTTTTAGGCATCAGAAATGCCTTTTACAAAGGAAACAAGCAATTAAGCTGGCAGCTCACTGATGGCTAGCAAGTTCTGCCCTCTGAAGTCAGCTTTCTAAGCTTGTTTGCTCCATATACTTCAAATAGTGGACTTTTAGGGACGCTCACAAGTCAAATTCTATTACCACAGAGCAGCAGCTGCAGAGATGTTCAAACGTTGTAGCCGACAACTGACAGACCAATGGGTGTGGAGGAAGGAGCCTGAATTCCTGTGACGCAGCAATTGTCTCCAAGCATCAAAGCACAGGGCAAGCTGCAAAGTAGTGGGAAGGAGGGCTCGCTCTGGAGAGTTTCAGAGTTCCTGTGCCTCTTCGTCACTTGCATTTTCATGCGTGGGCAATACGAGGCTCTCCGTTGCATCTGAATGCAGAACAGGTTCTTGAGCGTCGGAATCTGGTTTGGATGTTGCATTTTCAGAAATATCCATGGGAAGAGGTGGCAAGGGAGAAAGTGAAGGCATCTGTTTATCCAGCATTGGCTGAGGGCACAAACTGTCCGGAGAAGGTTTCGCATTTTCTGGGACTGGAATAGTAGCTTGGTCTGAAACAAAAAAAGAGAGATCTATTTAGTGTAAAGGGCAATGCCTGCTTAAAATTTCAACTTCAGGATAATTTAAGGAGGACTTTGAGGGAAGTAACACGTAAGCAGAAACTAGCAGCCCTGATTAATCCCTGAAGTGGTTGAATGAGATTAAAGGTAAAGGTAGTTGCAGAGGGAGATACCACACCAGTCAATCTGTGTATAGAAAAAGTTAAAATATCCCTAAAAGCTGAGATCTTGGACCTGGGCCTTGCTGCATATGCGAACCTCACTCTGTAAGCAACACATTCTAACAGCTGCCCAGTGTTGTACAGCTAGCTGGGTGTACTCAAAACCACACAAATGGTTTTAAATTTTCTTACTGAACGATGAATCAGCTGCGCTGTTTGTTAGCAAGTCCTCTGTTGCTGCCACAGAGTCAGTCGACACGTTGAGAGAAGCAGAGGAAGGCACGTTGACTGCTTTCGCCAAGTCAATTAATTCAGGAAAGGAGGCATCAGACATATCTATAAAGCCTGAAAGGACAGGCGGGAGAAAGAGATGGCCAAAAACACACATGAGAAGTCCACATTGGTTTAAGAACAATGGAACTTCTTCTTTGTCCCCAAATCTTTCTAAAATAATTTGTAACTTAAGAGCTCCATCAAAAGTGTGACCATCTCGCCGTCAAGTGTTAGTGGCACAAGAGACTCCCAGTGAATGAAGAGTGTTGATGCCAGCTGACATTATTGCAGAGCAGGATTATCAAGCGCTATGGCAATTGCTTAACTTGCAAAACACCCACAGCCTGCCTATAAAAAGCCAATTTGATGTCCTACAGGATAACTGGTGAACACATTACCTGGATCCATGACTCTTTGGACAGGAGGAGGAGGGTGAAGAGAATTTTCTGCTGAATACATGGGCCCGCTTTGATCTGTGCTGTAAGACAGACTTGCAGGGTCTTCACTTTGGGAGTCAGGTGCTAGGAGTGGTGTCTGGAAATAAACATGATCAGTTTAGGAAGTTAACATGCTACATAGGAAGGAATGTGTTTCCTAGAAATTATGCAATGCCATGCTACTACAGGGTGGGCAGGCATTCCCCCACCGTGCCAATCGTCAGATTCTTCCTGTGAAGATGGTCAGAGGACCAGAGTCGTTAAAGGACTACATACTCCCTTAGGAATGTGCCCCACTTTAGGTATCTCCTATTGTCAGATGGGGGCACCCCAAGTGTAGGTCACTCTCCTCACAGATGCTCACCTGGTCTCTAGTCTTCCACACCAGGTAAGATTCAGTTCATTCAAGCTTTTGGCTAATTTTGTACGGCCGTTCCCTTCATTCCTTGCTCCCATGTTGTGTGCAGGTTTTACTGCACACTGCTGGATAATGTTCATTTTTTTTTACTCTTAGTTGAACTATTTGAAGCAGAGCAGCAAAATCACTGCTGTCCATCCACAGATGCTCAAGGAATGCTGCTGCTATCCAGAAGACTCTAATACTCTTTTGGGACAAGGGAATACAGACAAAAAAAAAGGCTTCTATTCTGCCAGTTTACTCTGTGAAGTCTGAAGCCTTTCCCCACCATGAGGAGCCTTCCTCTGACTCCTGGGGCTGGAGAAAGACATCTACGTTTGCTGAGAGCAGAGTGGCAGGATACAAGCCACTGACTTGTCTGTAGTAACTCAGGATGTGATAAGACAGCTTGGCCACTTACTGGTGTGGACTAATCTTAGTCTTTCAAACTCAGACAGCATCTTTGGCTCTGAAATGCCTACCTCCGTATAGCCATTAGTAGGGGGCTCAAGAGGCACATCTCCCGACGGCAAAGGAGAAGGGGGCCCGGCGTCGGATTTTTTCTTTGGTACAGCAGGCTGCATTGGAATCCTGTGCAAATAGCCATATCCGATGCCACACCCTAAACTGCGCAAGGAGGAGGCAGATTTTAAAACACCTTCAACAACAACAAAGGTTTTCCATTATCCTTGCACAAAAAAAAAAAAAATCCACACAAGACAGAATTGCTAAACTGAGGCCCACTATCACTCAAAGGAAGATATTTACCACTAGAGTTGTGATTGAATACTGCCAATCACAATAGATGATTGAATAGTAAGTCAATCACCTATAAACCAAGTCTCTAAGAGTATCTATTTCTATGTTAATATATGAAGTGCCTCACATGCTGAAGCCAAAACCAGAGAGGGATGGCCAGGGAGGGTCTCCACCATCAGTGCTAAAACATACAGAGGACATTAAAACCACCAGCAGCCTCACTTTGGCCCCTAATATCCAGCTCTGGCTGACACATCTGCACTTATCCTCTATTCCTAGCTCCGTGCTGTGACGGGGATTATTTTGGAGAAGAAGATGTCCATTTACTGCTAAAGTGACTGCTGTGGGAAAGGTTTTCCTCCGTAACGCGCTCCCACAGTTATTCAGTATTTTCTTTATGAGAAATGAGATTTTTGAACACAGACACTGTAAAAACTTGTAGTATTGTTCTTTGCCTTATCATTCCCGGGTGGTTTTCCACTTTTGTTCGATTGTAAGCTCTCAGGGACGGCTGGAGTGACCAGCTACACAGGTTATCCTTGTCCCAGGAGTTGAATATCATGACTCAAAGACACTTTTATGAGCCCTTAGAACATACTCCCCTGAAACACTCCTGACTTTTAGGTAACGGCTTTCCTTTCTACTGAATTTTAAATCCTGCCTTGTTCTCCGTCACTCATGCAGCTGGCTTTCATGCTGCCATTTAAAAACTGATAGGATTTATTGCTGATGTTTTAGTTTACTGACGTTTTAGTCATCTTTTTCAATTTCAAATTGTATTATTTTATGTTGTTGAGTGTCTCAAGCAAATTACGGGGCGTGCAGGGCATACGTTTTTAAAATAAGGATTCAAAGGCGGTAAAAGGACAACACACCTTGTCAAGCTTCCCTGTAGAAAGAAGTCCCAGAGCATGCCTCTGCTAAACCCAGTGTGGTGGTCACAGCATCAGACCTTGCCTGGGGAGACTTGGGTTCAAATCCCCACTCACCCTGAAATTCACTAGGCGCCCTTAGACTACTTGTTCTTTCTACCTAACCTACCTCACAGGGTTGTTAAGATCAGGGCTTTTTTTTAGCTGGAACGCAGTGGAATGGAGTTCTGGAACCTCTTGAAAATGGTCACATGGCTGGTAGCCCCACCCCCTGATCTCCAGACAGAGGGGAGTTTCGATTGCCCTCCGCACTGCTCCAGCGGCGCAGAAGGCAATCTAAACTCCCCTCTTGTCTGGAGATCAGGGGGCGGGGCCACCAGCCATGTGATCATTTTCACCGAGGGCGATTTAAACTTTTAAAAACTCCCCCCTTGTTCCAGCTGATCCAATGTGAGGCCATTGGCTCTGGGAGCACACGTGCCCTTTGCGTGCATACATGTAGTACCAGGGGCACCACCTCCCGCCAAGAGTTGTCCCCTGTGCCGGCAACCCGCTGAGTTCCACCATCTCTTTTCCCAGAAAAAAAGCCCTGGTTAAGATGAACTGCATTTGCTGCCTTGAGCCCTTGGAGGAAGTACAGTATAAGAATGTTCTTAACTAGGGTGTAACCCATCCATTAAAATTAGCCCATTAATGACATCTGTGGGCTTGCCACACTCCACTGGAGGAGAAGAGTACCCTGTAGAGGGTTGCTCCCACCACCCACAGCAGTTAAGGGCTAATATTGCCTACTTTCACCTCCATCCTTCTCATCTAATTTATACTGTAAAGAACGCAAGCCCTTTGGATAAGAATTGGGCAATCTCTGTGGTTATGCTGGGAGTCGTGTGGCCGGCATGGCCAAAACCCACATGGGACAGGAACTGTAATAAAAAGTGGAATGGGGCAAGACTGAGCGAAAAAGTTAGCTGGATTCAGTGCAGTATTGGCATTAATGAAATATAACACAGCATTGATGCAATGTTCAGAAACTGGAATGGTTTCAAGATGGCGTCTCAGTGCATTTCATGCTTGGCATCTAAGCTGTGAAGCACAGAGGGCTAAAATTCTGTCACAAGAATTTCACCAGAAAGTAAGGTTTGGTTTGAATTAAACCCACCCCCATCACCTTAATCTCTTCCCAAACTTAATAATGGGTCATAATTGTACATAGTCTTATGCTCAAGGTAAGACAAGGCAAAAGGACAGGGGGAACGGTCCCAAACTCCAAGGCAAAGGCACACTAAGGACATGCCAAAAGACCGCTGCTAAGAGAGGAAATTCTGTTTAACTAAAACTAAGAAGAAACTTGATTCTTGTCCAGCAGGTTATTTTTCAGTAAAAGAAATACGCTTTACACTAAGAATCCATTTGTAGCTTTTGATGAAGCTGTGAGCCTTGCGAAATGGGACAATTTAGCCTGGCAGACCCGTTGCCAATCTCCCGCCAGGAGCAGCTGGAGAGTGTGGGTGCTCCCCTGTCTTCTTGATTTGATCCTCGGCATTTGTGAATAAAGCTTTGGATTGCAGCAGCGGTCTTTTGGCGTGTCCTTAGTGTGCCTTTGCCATAGTCTTATGCTCACCAAATAAGAATAATACCCCAAACTTGGCAAGCTAGGAATAAGCCTGACTGTATCCACAGACTGCATTCTATTACTCACAGATCCCTACCTTCCTTCTCCACCCCAGGCTCCGTTGGGGGTCACAAAAACCTCTCGACAGCAATCTGTTTCCATATTATAAACCATCAGCTTCAAAGGCTTCCCCTCGTGGGATTCAATCAGTGAGAAGAAATCCTCTGACTAAGAGAGATATTTGTGTAAGTGACAAAATAGCTGAATATCTTCCCCTGTTATACCATGGCTTCTGGCCAGTAAGAGAATTCTTGCCCTCCCAAGTAAGGGACCCAACATTATCACAGCATGTTAGTCATTTAGGGGCTGTTGCTTTGAGTTGCCATTTCTTGCAGTGCTGTTAGTGGGGCAGTAAAGAGGACGATTTGACCTTTCAGTTGAAGGCAACAAGTAACAGAAATAAAGAACTCTCTAGTGACAGGAAGAAACAGGAACTGATAGGGCACGGTAGAAGAGACAGTTGGTATGCAGAAAGCGTTCAGGTAAAACCCTGAGGAAGATGGAGCTCTCTTTTCCCTCAATATGCAAAACTGGAAATGTTCATAAGACATTCCGAAGAGGATAACAGATTCTTAAAACAGAGCAATAATTTTGGTACAGAAATTTTTAATCCTTATCAGGGTAAGGATATTCAGCAGAAGAAAGGAAAGAGAAAGAGAGCAAGTCAGACTAAACCTGCAGAAAATCTGCCATGTCGTTCAATCACTGAAAGGAGCCTGGTTTCCCCGCTCCCTGTCCGTGCCGCTGCTGACCCCCAGAGTCCATTCTTACCTCCTGGAGTATCTGGTCTGATCCCACAATGTAGTCTGTGTGTGGCTGCAGGCCAGCTAGTGCTGCCGGGGAAGCTGGTTCCACATCCTAGAGACATTAGTCATGTTACCTATAGCCATACAACAAATCAAGCAGCAAAAATCTTGGGCTTCCTTAGAAACTTATCAGAGATTCTTCAATACAATTATTAGGGGCAGACGAACCTCCCCGAGAGAGACAGCTTGCCTGTTGAAATAGCTGGACAGAAGCTTGGGCACGTGCTCTGTTTGTATGGGGACACTAGCGTGGCCCAATCAGTGCTGTGTATGAACCAAGTTCATGCTAATGGCTAGCAGTGCTGAGGTTCCATGGAGGATAAGGCAATGTGAAACATGTCTGGAGACTGCTGCTTTGATGAAAGAAGTACAGCAAAAGGAAAAAAAACCCAAAGATCACTGTCTCACAGAGCCCGTACGCAAGCTGACAGCTAGTCAAATCTAAAACCAAGGCAAAGTGACTGAGCCACAGAGCACGACAGTTTCCCTTGCTCACCAGCACATGCCACACATGTTCATTGGCTCCTTGGAAACTGCAGAACCTCACGCTGGCTCCCAGGAGGCCCTGCCCGCCCCACATATTGCTGGGGATCACCTCCACCTCGCGCACTTTCATCGTCTTGATGTTGTAGACCTCCAGTTTCACAGGCTTCTCCACATTGGCTTTTAGGAGATCTTTTAAAGTGTCGCCTTCTTTATTCTAAACACAAGAAGAGGAAACAGTTGCTCTGATAGAGCTGCAGTGCGAAAGTCATTGGATAAAGCCGCTAGCCACAGACTTTGTGAAAATGCTAACGATCGACTGAAGTCGCTACATTTGCCTTAAGAGACCTCTTCCAATTCTACCCCTTTCCATGAACTTGTGAAATTCACTGCCTCAAGAGGTGGATGCAGCCAACAGCTTAGTTTGTTTCTTTAAAGAAATACACACACTTGTAAAGGATAGATCTGTCAACGGTAATTAGCTACAGACAGAGCTTCCACATACAGAGTGAGCATACCTTTGAATACTTGATGTTCAGTGCAAGCAACAGGGGGTTGTTGCCTTCATGCCCTACTTCATGTCCTTGGAAGCACCTGATTAGCAAACAGGACACTGAACTAAAGAAACCTTTGGCCTGATCCCAAAGGGCTCTTAGGTTCTTGAGTCCATAAACCATTCACAATTGTTTAGACACTGAAGCTACGTCACTAACTCTGTCAGTGCTATTCCGCCCATCCTCTCCCTTTGGCTGGAATGTTGTCCTGACTTCTACTGGCCCCCTTTGCTTGTCAGAGGCATTGTTATACAAATAACCACATATCAATACTCTAGGATCTGCAAGCTGGAAGGCTTCTAATTTAACAACTGGTAGTAAACAGAATGACATGCCTCTCCTTGTTTCAGGATTCTAGGTCTTTAATTTCAATGTATCAAGGAAGCGGGGAGAGGGAAATGCTGTTTGCCAGGACGTGCCTGGCATCTCCAAAATCCCCAGGATTTGTTAGCAGCAGATACACAATCAACAACATGACTAAAATGCATCTGCAATTTGTGATGGCTGGTTCATGCATCCAGAGCACCAAGCTGGTTTTCACAACTGATTTCCCATTATTTCAATACAGTCAGATGAGAAAAAGAGTGGCGTCTTTCAGATCTGCAATTTCCATAAGAAATGAGAACTGCTAGCCCTAATGCACATGAGCTGATCTTCATTGCCACTGGCAAAATGTTAATTATTGACAGGGTCATATTTGAACTAGTCTGTTGGAAAGGGTGTCATGGGAAACGCCCTGCCTACACGGTCCCTCCAGAATGCACCACAAGCTCCTGCTCTGATGAATCTGAGGTGTTTGGAGCACAGCCAGTCCTTCCAGTAAGCAAGACCTTCCGTGTCTGCCCAACAGAAGGAATACTCTCCATGTAACTACTAATCTTATGGCAGGGCTACGTCCACTACCAAAAATGGAAGGACAAACTGGCATGACTGCAAGATGCAATTTGGCTCTCCTTGTTATAAGTCTGAAGTATTAACAGGGTTTACTAAAATCCCTTATAGGCACTGAGGGACAAAGCAAGCAATGATTACAAATCAGAAATCTCCACATGCACGGGGCTCTCACAGCCAGCCATGACAGACTGAGTCCACAGTATCCTTTCAGGGCCAAAGCCATCAATAGAAAAGACATTCGTGTGAGTACAGGCCCCCCAAGTCAGTACCAAGTATTCCTGAAAGACTACTTTGCACAGAGACCAGATTTGGCCAAGGGAGTCCTGTTTGCTGATCCCGCCACTGCCCAGTTTGTAGCAGAGAGGCCAGCAACACCACAGCGTTAAAAAACAGAGCTCCGTCTCTTGTGACTTACCAATCTAGTGTGTCCTATTGTGAGGATGAAATCGAAGAATGGATCCAATCCAGCCTGCTGAGCAGGAGAGTTTTCCTGAACCTGCAAAATGTCAGCATTTACACATATATGAATTGACTGAAAAGAGCATTGGGGTGTGTTCTAAAGTAAAGTGAAAAAGGATCCCTGCTATGCATGCATATGAACCAACACCCAAAGCAGCTGCTGGAAGAGGCTATTCTGGCCTAGGGCAAAAATACCACAACCGCCCATCCTGACAAACAAAAGAGATACATTCCTCAGAATCCCTCTCCTACCCATTCAGGTTTAATCCCTGGCTTCCTCAGTTAAAAAGAGCAGGTAGCAGGTGATATGAAAGACCCCAGACCCCAGAGAATCACTGCAGGTCAGAAAGACTACACAGAGCTAGATAAGCCAGTGGTTTAATTTGGTATAAAGCCTGTAGAAAACAATATAACAACATTTGATTTATATACCACCCTTCAGGACAACTTAACACCCACGCAGAGCGGTTTACAAAGTATGTTATTATTATCCCCACAACAATCGCCCTGTGAGGTAGGTGGGGCTGAGAGAGCTCCTAGAAGCTGTGACTGACCCAAGGTCACCCAGCTGGCTTCAAGCGGAGGAGTGGGGAATCAAACCCAGTTCTCCAGAGGCTTGGGAGGGAAATCATGTTTCATTCCATGACTAGTCCTCAACAAATATTTGAGTTAACGTCAGTCCTTTATTTTCAAGGTTTTTTCTATAACCACAAGAGACAGGAATTTAGTTCTTAAATGCTTATATTGTAAGGATGCTAGATTCTACACCACTATCAAATTCCAAACCAACAGCATCCAGACAGTCTCAGGAAGGCAAGTTAACCCTCATTATAAAAGCAGGCACTTAACACAAAATTATTTCTGCAATTCTGGCTCATAACTTCTGCACAACAGAAGAATTCAGGATAAAAATACAGAAAAGCTGCAAGAGCAGAAAAAAAGAATTAAACCTTACTCAAGGGGGAGAAAAAATATGAAGAAAAAAAATCACATGACAGGGCAAATAAGAACAACTTGACCTCATGTCTGAAACTAAGAAGATCACGTTCCAAGACTTAGCTATTCTCAGCCACAGGTACACACTGAGCAACCAATATAGAGGAGGAAAGTGAGAAGCGTAGTGTAGTAAGGGTAGAACAGAAATTAACATTAAAACAGCAGAGACAGTTTGTATGCAAGAGATGATAAGTGATAAGTTTTATGATGAAATGGTTTCTCCAAACACCCTCATGACAGAATGAGTCTAGAATTTAAGCAGCATAAAAATCTTGTCTTCCAGTTATTCTAAATGAGATAAACTGCAATCTCACAGAAAAGACCAGAAACACACCGAACACCCCCCTATTCTATTTAATACCTGCAAGAGGATTCCAACTCTCCCCCCCCCCACACACACACACAATCACATTTCAGAGGCTCAGTATCATTTTGGGATAGTAAAATATCAAGGATGGAACTGAGTAGCACGTTTGCATGTCCCAATATTTATAGCAGCTTCAGATTTTTCTTCAGAACACATCTGGTTCAGAGCCAAATCCCGTCTGGTTTCTTTGTATATTTATGCCACGTTTCTTCCTTCTTGAACTCAAAGTGGTTTACATGGAATTCCCCTGAAGGTCTCCAACTCTGGCACAGCAAACCCCCCAGACATGCTTAATTTCCATGAGGTTATTTTCTAAAGTGCTTTTCAACCACATCCTTTGGGGGCCAAAAGGGATCAACCCGGTGCCTCTGGGAAGATTCACTTTCTGGTCAACAAACAAGGACCACCATCCATCCTTAGCAACTGGTAATCAAAGATATCAATCATCTTCTTCCTCTCCTTCCTCCTTTCCCCCCAAATATCAACCCCCCCCCCCCGCTTCTCTAAGATGCAACCTTATTTGTAGGCTCAGAAAGAGAGCTGCTAGGCAGTGCAGACTTTTGCTTCCCAGGAACCAGGAGCTCAGCGCAGAAGGGGTGTCATTTGCTGCTGTGCCTGAGATGTTACTCCATTCATTGTTTGATTCGGGCAGACTGCTCCTGACCATGCAGGCTCCACTTTGACAACCAACGACACCCCCTTAGCCTTCCATGAAAATGCCAGGTTCTTATATATATCGAGCCTGGTTGTCCTTGCCAAAGGAGCTGCCCCCAAATACTACAGGTTAGGAAATTCCTGGAGATGTGGGGGGTGCAGACTGGAGAGGATGGGTTTGCGGAGGGGGATCGCAGTGGGTGAAATGCCACTGAGCCCACCCTCCAAAGTAGTCATTTTCGCCAGAGGAACTGATACCTGCGGCCTGGAGATCAGTTATAATTCCGGGAGATCTCCAGGTCCCACCTGGAGGTTGGCAACCTCGAGCGATGCTGAGGCGCTGCCTCATCTCTCCCCTCAAGACCGCCGCTTGGACAGAATTATTTTTTTTCCCCGGCCTTACCCCGTGCACATGATAACCCTCGGAGCCCCCGTCGGGCACCTCGGAGCTGGAGCCCAGCCCCATGGCCACAGGCCGCCTCAGGACCCCCGAAGCGCCGCCGCTGTCATCCCCTCAGCCGACGCCGCCTTCCTCCTGCCAAGCGCCGACGTTGCAGCGCCCACTGAACATGCGCACGCGGCGAGGCTCCATTGGCGGGAGAAGCCGAGGGCGGTACGCGAGTGACGCCCCAGACGGGCAGTTGCCAGGCAACGGGAAGGAAAACCGGCAAAGCCTCGGAGGCGGGGTCGAGTTGGCCGAGAGCTGCCCACGCGCGAGGCGCTTAGCCAAAGGGAAACGTGGAGGGGCGTGGCCTTGGGAGACGTCGGTCGCTGATTGGTTCTCGGAGCGAGGCGGCGCGTGCTTTGGCGGTTTAGGCGGTTAGCCGTTTGAACGCCTCCGTCCCCCTTTTCTTGGGGTAGATTTGAGGGCGCCATGGCAGCGGACTACCCTCAGGCCGTGGTACTTGCTGTGTTTTTGTTCTCTGACAGAAATTACAGGCCGCCGTGTCGTTTCAAAACCAGCTCCCACAGCAGGAGCCGCAGAAAGTTCTTTTGAGAAGGCTAACCCATCTGCGCTAGCCCTTCAGAACTCTTAATTAATGAACGAATTAATTCTACTGGGTAGTTTCACGTTGTTGAAGATGTCGTGTTAATTATTTGCACTGTAATACAGAGGGGTTTCATCTATGTGTTAGGCTTTCTGTTAATTTTCAACTTCAAACGAGTCAGTTTGGTGTAGGGGTTAAGAGCGGCGGGTCTCTAATCTGGAGAACTGGTTTTGATTCCCCACTCCTCCACTGGAAGCCAGCAGGTTGACCTTGGGTCAGTCACAGCTCTCTCAGAGTCCTCTCAGCCTCGCCCACCTCACAGGGTGATTGTTCTGAGCATAAGTTGTCCTGAAGAGCAGTATAAAAATTGAATGTTGTTGTTATTATAACACACTTTGTAAACTGCTCTGAGTGGGCATTAAGTTGACCTGAAGGCTGGGATATAAATTGAATGTTGTTGTTATTGGTTGGGAAATTCCTGGAGTTTTTTTGGGGGGGGGGCAAGGCTTGGAGAGAGCAGGGTTGGGGGAGGGGAGGGGCATCAGCTGGCTATAATGTGATAAGAGCGCACCTTCCAAGACAGCTGTTTTCTCCAGAACTGATTTCTGTCATCTGGAGATCAGTTGTAATTCTAGATGTCCAGCCACCACCTGGAGGCTGGCAACCATTAATCCTCAACCCTCCAAGATGAAGGGAGATAGGGATGCAGTCTCTCTAGAGATCTCATGTTGAATAGCATGCCTGTTTGCCTCCACATGTTTGTAAATCATGCAAATGCTGCAAAAACATCTAAAACCAAACTAATAATAATAACATTAGATTTATATACTGACTTTAAGGACAAATTAACGCCCACTAAGAGCAGTTTTCCAGATTAGAATCCTTAACCGCTACACCAAACTGGCTCTCATGTTATTGAGACAGCAAGCTGTAAAAAAATGAGTACAAACTCTTTGGTAAACTTGAGATCAAAGGAAACACATTTGTGTGTGTGTATAGGTAGACATTTTTTTCAGTTACAGTGGTGTAGTGGTTAAGAGCGGCAGGACTCTCATCTGGAGAACTGGGTTTGATTCCCCACTCCCCCGCTTGAAGCCAGCTGGGCCAGTCACAGCTCTCTCAGAGCGCTCTCATCCCTACCTCACAGGATGGCTAAAATTCTTGAGTAGCTCAGCTCTCTCAGCTGTCATGGATCAGAGTACAGATTCTTCTTGATGAGCTGAAGTGGCCAAAGACTTAACGAAGGAGTTAGCTGGGCCCCTAAGATGGCTGCAGAAGGATAAATGTATAACCAGATGAAGAAAAGAATCCTGATATGAGGTTAAGTGAAGTTTGGATTCACAACTGGCCTCTTTACTTCCTTATTTACAGAGTGGTTGAAATACCAGACCCAATATAAAAGCCTGGCCTGCTCAGGTACCATTTACAAAATCTTAATTTGTGGAAACGAGTAGGTAAAGCTTTTAATGCCAGAGGACAGATAAACATTCGCCAGTGGCTGCAGATTAAGCTGCTATGGGGGCTGCTTTTTGAAAAGTGGGCAATTTTTCTCTTTACTGTTTTCCTAGTCACAGTAAACTAGATGTCAGTTGAACTGAATAATGATGAGCATTTTTCTTTGTGTCTTACCCTTCCCAGACAAAAATTATCTACTATGCTCGAGAAAAATACTTCAACCACATCATTCACCTGGCAAACATAGAACTATCAAGGTGTGCTAATGATCCATTGATGCTGTTCTTCAAGGCGTTTGGGACCTTATTTATTGGTAAACAGTGGAAAGAAACAGCCTCTTATAATACATGTTTTGGGCATGAAATGAAAGTCTCTGCTGCTTGCTAGTGGATGGCTTTGTTCAATTTCTTTAAAATGGGTAACTGACATATCATTATACTGTTTTAATGTTATAACAAGTTATCAAGTTCTCTGAATTTGCAGCCTTTGTTTTCATAAAAGTAAGTCTGTGGCCCTTTCATTGAAGAAATATGCTTTTACCTTCATGTCATTGCAACGAAACAGGCTAGAGACTTCCTTTTAAAAAATGAAAGCTGGGAATTCAGAGAACTGGCCAGATTGTTACAATGTCAGCAGCTGTTTTTTAAAAATAAGCAATGTCCTCCAATGGTGGACAGTGACATGGCCCCTATGGATGACTGGGCCAAGCAAATACAGGGAAACCTGCTATAAAGCCAATTTGGGCAGCACCAAGAGTGGCCATTTCCACACTGGTTATTTGCTCCAGGTTTTACGCTGGTGGGAAGTGGGATTTTTTTCATGCTTCCTACAGCAACATGGTGTGTTCATGCACCTCCCAGCTTTTCTCCCAGCTTTCTGAAACCTGTTTGCTGCAGAGTTTTGGGAAAGATCACAGTAAAATATAGACAGCTGCCATGTGGGAGGAAAAGTTTTGATTTCCCACCCACTAGTAGCCTTTCCCCCTGCCTTTGCAACTGCCATTTATTTTCCCTTCCATTGGGCTTTTTTATATTTAGATGTACAATTGAATATTGTCATATTGACATACTGTGGAGGCATAGAGATCAGATTTCATAACTGGCTAGTAGAAAACGATGCCTGGCTACCAAGCTAGCCATTAACCGGTGTTGACCACTGCTTATTGGTGGCTACAAAAAGCTAATGAATGAACTGTGTGATGTTACATCATTATAGGCCAAATCCAAGAAAGCATCTCTCTGCTGGAAAGTGCCCAGAAACGCCATGTAGATGTCTCATTATGCTGCATCCAGGCTCTTCTTCATGCACACAGAAGTCTTCAAAATGCTGGTGAGTTATTTACAGTTATTAGTAGAGAAGTAAAATCTTCAGAAATTTTGAAGCTATGGAGAAAAAACTTCCAATTTTTTTTCCCCAGGAAGAAATGGACATTTGGGGAAAACTGAAATATAAGCAGTACTGACTTTCCTATCAGAACTAAATCTATTTTACAGCTTAATCTATTTAACAACAAAATGCATCATTTATAATTTAGGTAGCATATAAAATTGTATTGATTAGCATATTTATGGAATTTAACAATATAGATATCTTAATTTTCAACAAGTAAAATTGCAAATACACCTAGTGCTAACCCAAGGCAACATCAGACTATTGCATCCTATGCTATCTTAGCATATCTCAGTCATTTTACATTTACCAATTTTTCTGAAGTAAAAATTGGGAAAAGGTCCTCAGACCTTGGCCATTTCCAGACTGCTTACCTGCCTCCGGAACGTCGCGCCATGTTGCAGGGAAAACGCAAAATATTGCGTTTTCTTGCGCGAGTTTTGCGCGATGTCGTGCAACACTCGCGTGAGAAAACGCGAATTTTCGCATTTTCCCCGCAACATGGCGCGACGTTCTGGAGGCAGGTAAGCTGTCTGGAAACGGCCCTTTTTATGCTATACACTGATTGAAGAGTTTTATTCTGTTCTTTTCCAAATTGGTAAAACTGTACATTTTGAGAGAGTAAAACTTTGTCTTAAAAAGCATCTCACTTTGACCCAGATGACCCAAGTGAGCCTGATCTTGTCAGATCTCAAAAACTAAGCAGAGTCGGCCTTAGTTAGTAATTGGATAGGAGACCTCCAACGAAGACTACGGTCGCAGAGGCAGGCAATGGCAAACCACCTCTGTTAGTGTCTTGCCATGAAAACCCCAGCTGGGGTCACCATAAGTCAGCTATGACTTGAAGACACTCACCACAGCCACCATTTCAAATACAAGGATTTCATATGACGTTTTCTCAGATAATACATACAGCGAACATATAATATGTGATACATGCCACAGTATGGTACACAGTCTCGTTCCCTTTATGAAAGTGCCTTCCTGAATCGTTTTGTTATAATACAGCCTTGCTATATAAAAATGCCTTCGTATACAACTGTTTTACATAGTTTGTGGAATGACAGAAGTGTGGAAGTATTCTTATTTTCTTCTATCCTTTTAGTTTATTTCTAAAACAGTTATATCAGAGTCTAGCTCAACTGGCTAAATAAAACTACAAAATGTAGAAACCTTTAAAGGAAACACTGAAATGCAAAAGCGGTTTAAAAGCAACATTAAGTGAATACGTATTTTCTGGGAGTTACATTAACAGTTAACGTGCAAATTGTTTTCTCCACCCATAATAACCTAAGGCTTCCCCCCCGCCCTGCATTCTGTGATGTCCAGCACAATCATTTTATAAAGTTTCTCCCCTTCCCCTCCAAAGGAGATCACATTGCCTCTCTGTGTGGATTCTCTCGTTTAATCATTGCTTATTTTTCATAGAATGTTCTTTAGCCAAGGATCACGGGTTTTTAAAATCATTTCAGTTTATTTTGAAGGAGCACATTTTGTGGATACATAAAGTGAACTGAAGAAAGGTTGGTGGAAAAATATTTCACTGCCTAAGTGGCACAGATCTCCCTGCATGTTTTTACCAGCTCTCCACTCACCTGCCTTCTAGCTGTTCTTAGTAGAGCTCAACAATAGCTCTGGAACTTCCTAGTTGGACTCACTTGTGAGATGTGCAAATAAGGCCTGAGAAACAAATGTATATCTTCCCTCTTACTTTCAGATTCCTCTGCTATTTCGGAGTTAGTTAACAAATTAAAGGAAATGGAAAAAACTGCTGGAAGCAATGCCTTGTATTACTCTGCAATGTTCCTGTGGCTAATTGAAAAGAATGAGAAGGCAAAGGAGCAAATTGACAGAATGCTGCAAATATCTAATGGTGCAGGAGAGGTAGATTCATTCCGGCTGTTGACATTAAGAAACCCACACCAGGATATTGTAATTTACTATAACTTACATAATTTACTGTAATTTACATATGGTTTTTGTCTCTTTACATAACAAGTAGAAAGTAAGCCAGCAGAGCATAGTCACTGTGATCCAGCAAGGGCGATCCATGCACAGACAGAACCTTCCTTAAATGTTACTGTCTGGATCAAGACCCAAGCCACAAAAAGAGAGCGTGCACTGTGATCCTGGTGTGTAAACATCACCAAACAGATGGTCAGCACTGTACATTCTGACAGTAATAATCACCTGTTTGTTTATGGAAGGTGACTGATTCCAGGCATCTCCTTTTACCTCTGCTTCTGCAACAGATGGTCAGTTCTGGCAAAGCTAACCATCTGTTCAGCTGAGGAAGTACTCATGCTCAGAGAGAGAAAATTTGTATGTGTATCTACAGCCTTTTAAACCAATACAAATGTATTGTTTTATGTAATGTGTTGTCTGTTCCCTGTGTAGCTTGACAAGAGACTGGTTATTTCATATCATTAGTCTTCTTTATTCATAATATTTGTATCTTACTCTCCTGCTGAAAATTCAGCCTCTAAGGTTGCTGTCTTAAAACATACATACTTGGAAATAAGTCCCAATATCTTTAATTGGACTTATGTCTCAGTATTCATGCTAAGGATTGCACTCTAAGTCTTCAAGGCCAGTTTAGAGACCAACTAGATTTCCAGGGCATGAGCTTTTGAGAGTTAAAGCTCATGTCATCAGATACAAATGTCAGAATGGCAGGCAGTAGCAGTAGATAGAGAGCCATGCCCTTTCCTCCAAGATGATAGAGCAAATTATGAACAAAAACAACTTTCTTCCAAAGTGAACTTCATGTTTTCATAGGACAGGAGAGAGAGTACTTCCCTCCTTCTAATCTAATCCAAAGCACGGGAAGAAAACAAACAAACAAATAAATAAATAAATCTCACTACCTTGATATATGTAGAGATGTGAGATTCCACTTGGGCAGGACTAAACAGTGTTTCAGAAGTCTGGGATGCTAGTTGTGTGTTTGCAGGAGGTCCTTGGGACCCAGAGTGTCCTTTTCTTGGCTAAGTAGGTAAAGCAGAGGGTACAATTCTAGCATGTCAAGCCAGAGGTCTAGAGATGTCCATAGATGTCAGGATGCACTCACTAAGGGAAACAGCAACACAGGCAGCCTATAAATCCTTTAGTCGTTAGAAACAATCGATAAGGTGGTCACATGGTAATCAGTATATTCTCTCATCAAGAAATATAGGATAGATAAGTTGTCTTCCCCAGAGACAACCTTTAGCAGGAGGATACTAATACACACCCTCTAGGTCTGGAAGCCGGACTACCCACCCTGGGGTACACTGCTCTTGTTTGTCCCAAAAGTAAGGACTGCCCCACTCCTAGGACCACCGGAGAATGGAAGATTTGTATTCACTTACCATGAAGCTTCCTTTCATGGTGGTCCAGGAATGGGGCAGTCCTGCCCACTTGAGTTTCTTGTAGGATTGAATGAAGAGTTAGGACGATAGTCTTCCTCCCAGTGGATTCAAGGGAGGGATCTTCCTATTAAAAAAAAAATTGAGGGGAGTTACTATTTTCCCTTCTGGTATCGTGATGGGGAGTCAGGGCTTGGGAACAGACTGGTGATTCCAGGGACAAGCCCCTCCCCTCCAGGATCAAAATCAGCTGACTGACCCTGCCTTCGGAGAGGCTCCTGCTCCTGCACCTGCATGGTGATATCACCCAGAAGTGAAATAAAATAAATAAATTAATCTCTGGGCATGACATGGCATTGAAAGCGGGATTCAGTAAGTTCTAGAAGGAGTCACGGATAGCTGAGGAAATTGGACAGGAGCAATCCTACATTTGGTGATGATTGTAGTAGAGATTCACAGAGGCAATCCTCCTGCCTGTTTTTCAGTTGAAGAATCCTCTCAAGGTGTCTTGTAGTGATTGCAACCTGAGAAGGCTTATTGAAGAGCATAACTCTTTGGCATCTCAGGCTCCAGGAACTTTCCAAATTTATGACTGTGTGCTGGGCCCATTTCAAATAATAGTTTTCTCATAGAAATCCTTGCAGATACTTGTGCTATTTTAATCACAAATAGAAGATTTTTAATCAAGTGATTACAATATACTATAAAAAAACCTCAAGAATAAAACACCTGGACCAGACGACTTGACAGCAACTAATTATAAATGCTTTGAAGAACTGAAATTTAAGCTTCCAATGGATCTGAAAAATATGCTATTAAATATCTTACCAAGCAATATTACAAAAATACAAAGTGAATTATTTAAGTATACGATGACGGTGGCAAGAGTAATATTTGCAGAAAACTGGAAGGCAGTGAAATGCCCAGACCTGAAAGAATGGAAGAATAAACTAAATGAATATGCAAAGATGACAAAATTAACATCTTTTATATATTGTAGACCAATTTCAGAATTTCAAGAAAAATGGAATTTAAAAAAAATTATGTGACTGAAAATCAAAAACTAAATTAAATTAACACAAGAATGATAGAAGGAAAGAGTTTGGTTTATAATTTATAATTAATAATGTTCATTGTCGTCCTTCTGTGCAGCCCCACATTGGGACTGCGCATGCGTGGGCCTGCTGAGGAGGGATTTTCCTAGCTTAAAATCTGTTAAGGGGGATGCTTGCCCGTTCTGTGCATGCACAGCCTCGTTCCTGCCAAAAACACAGTTGTTAGGGTGAGTGCCCCCAGATTCTCTCAGTTCTTTTTTCGCTGCCATCGAGAGAGGTTCTTTCTAGCGTAACGGTGTTCTTCAGTATTGCGGTCAGTGTTTCTTCTTCTAAAATGTCTCAATCTTCCCTGCTCAAAAAGTGCCAGCAATGTGGCACAATGATGACCCACACTGATGGTCACGATTTGTGCCTTTTATGCTTAGGGAAAGGGCATAATGTCCCTATGTGTAAACTATGCCAAAGTTTTACCCCGAGAGCTAGGGCTGACAGAGCCGCTCGCTTGAAGGCTGCCTTGTGGGAAAAAGTCCTTATTAAGCTCTGAAAAAGCACAAAAAAACACTGCCATGAAAGGACATTCTCCTCGGCCGCCACAAACACCAGCTTCTGAGCCTCTGGATCTGACCGCAACCCCAGTTCTGACCAAATCTCCATCTAAGATCTGCTCGGTAACCAGTGATTTGGCAAAGTCGAAATCTTCCGTTTCCAAGAAATGACACTTGTCAGATCCGTTAGAAGTTACTTGGGCTGCTTCAGATCCCCCTCCTAAGAAGGCAAAATCTAAGACCAAACACATGAAGCGTTTGGCTTCAAGTTCTCGGACTGAACATACTAGAGCTTCTTCACCTCCTGCCATTCTGGAAGAGGAGATTATAGAGCTGCTGCATACTCTGTTGCCCCCGAGGACCCCGTCCATTCACGGGGGTGATGATGTTTTCCCAACTGCTCTGTTGGCTTCAGAACAACTTCTCTCGCAGGTCTCAGAACCGTCCCAATCCTGTTCCGTACCTGCACAATGGCAACAGCCCTTCTCCCAACAACAGTTGTGTTCCATGCCCAGTCATCCTCGGCTGTCTTAATTAGTGGCGGAAGAGGTTCAGGCTCGTCATAGACATGGTTCCATGTCTGCTCCAACCAACCGAGAGGGCAAGAAATTGGATGCAGTTGGACATAAGATCTACTCCTCTGCCTCTCTGAATTTTAGAACAGCACACTTCCAAACTATTATGGGTTCATATAACCTATTTTTGTGGGAGCGCCTATCGACTTACCTTCAAGACCTACTGGCTGATAAACGTCCTCTTCTGAAAGCACTTCAAGCAGAAGTTTTCAAACTGGCCAAGCAGCAGATGATGGCCGGAAAGGTTGCTGTGAACTGTTCAGCTTGTTCCATGGCATCTTCCGTCATCCTCCATTGGCACGCATGACTATCCTCCACAGGTCTACCTTTAAATAATTAGGCCAAGACTGAGGACTTTCCGTTTGAGGGCTCCCTTCTCTTTTCGGAGAAGACGGATGACTCATTGTCGCAAATGAAGAATCACCAAACAGCTAAATCTCTTGGTGTTATTGCCTCACAGCAATCTTACAGCTCTCGGAGTCGCTTCCACAAGCCTCAGTCTTACCAACAGTCATATCCACCACAATCACCCAAAGCTTTGACCCAATGGTAGGAGTCTATGTTCTGACTAGACCCGGGTCCGGCCTCCATTTTTGGACAGACTGTGGCGTTATGCTGCTGTTTGGGAGTCCATCACTAGCAACTCTTGGGTTATTTCTAGAATGGTTAATGGTTACCAGTTATTGTTTAATAATGTTCCCCCAGTTACTCTGCCCCCTGTTGTATCTTTACCTTGTTCTGGTGTTCTGCAGTTTAATGTTTCTGATCTGTTAAAGAAGGGTGCTGTCCACAAAGCTGATTTACAGACCTCGCCTTATGGTTTTTATTCAAGGTATTTTCTGGTTGATAAAAAAGATGATGGATCTAGACTAATCCTAGATTTGAGAGGCCTGAACAAGTTTCTAAAGATGCAGAAGTTCATCCAACTGCATAAGGTCATCCAACTCTTAGAAGTCAAAGTTTGGTTTGCCATTATCGACTTGAAAGATGCGTACTTCCATATCTCCGTTCATGAGGGTCATAGGAAGTATCTTCGCTTCATGTATAATGATGAAGCTTTTGAGTATACTGTTTTGCTCTTTGGCTTAGCCTCGGCCCTCCATGTTTTCACAAAGTATATAGCGGCCGTTGTGGCCTTCCTTTGCTTTAAGGACTGTGTGGTTTATCTGTATCTTGATGACTGACTTCTTGTAGGACCCACAATGGAGACACTTTGTGATCACATAAATTTAGTTGTCCTACAGCATCTCACTTGGGTTTGCTAATAAATTGGGGAAAATCCATTTTGACACCTTTCAGGTCCATCCAGTTCATCGGCGTGCAATTAGATTCACTGCAAGGCAGGGCTTTCCTACCATCTGACAGAAGATTACGATTACATACCTTAGCGTGGTTCTTTCTTTTGAGCTGGTACCAGTCTGCCCTCATGATTCAGACACTTCTTGGTCTTATGGCCTCCGCTACTGCTGTCGTGTTTTTTGCACGTTTATGCATGAAGCCACTGTAGAACCTTTCCTATCAGGGTGTGGGGGGAAGGCATAGAACAGGCCAGGAGACCATGGGATCTGAAATGCATCCCCCAGTGACATGGGATCCATTCCTGCTCTGGAACAAGTACAACCCTCAAACAATGAGTCAACATACACGATTCTGTATTCCCAGGGGTATAGTTCGCTCCTTGGTTTGGTGGACAGTCCCTGATAATTTATCCAGAGGCTGTGAGTTTAGCATTTTCTGTGCTGAGGTTTCTATCTCCACTGATTCCTACTCATTGGGTTGGGGTGGTTCTTGTGATACGCTTAATGTTCAAGGTACCTGGTCTCCTGGGGAGTCTGATTTGCACATCAGTGTCCTAGAGCTTTGAGTGATCTGTTACTCCCTTGCTTCTTTTGCAGGTGTTCTGCACAATAAACAAGTTCAGATCCTCATGGGCAATACCATGGCGTTATACTACCTGAACAAGCAAGGGGGAACGGCATCGCTCAAGCTTTGTACAGAAGCCATAGCTCTCTGGTCATACTCAGCAATATCCACCTGCAAGCTCTTCATATAGCTGGGTCGGCAAATGCCAAAGTGAACATCTTGAGCAGGGTGTTCCTACTGCAACACGAGGGGTCCATACAGGACAAGTACCTCCAACCTGTTTTCAACCAGTGAGGGTTTCCAGCTATGGACCTCTTTGCCACGAGGTCCAACAGGAAGGCCCACAAATTTTGTTCCAGAGCAGGAATGAATCCCGTGTCAGATCCCATGGTCTCCTGGCCTGTTCTATGCCTTCCCCCCACACCCTGACAGGAAAGGTTCTTTGCAGGATTCGAGCCTTCAGGTGCCACTGCATTCTAGTCACTTCCGGCCATGCCAGGAGTGGTTTCTGCTCCTCAAGTCCATGACCGAAGGTTGTTTCTTTCATCTTCACTTGCTCCCAGAACTGTTGATCAGATGGAAGGTTTGGCATCACGATATCACTGTCCTAAATTTGATGGCATGACTTCTTTATCCCCCGGATTAGGTTTTTCAGAAGAAGTGGCTCGAATTCTCCTGAACGCTCAGAAGCTGTCTGCTAGAGTTTCCTATGCACAAAAATGGAATCGTTTCTTTCATTGGTTGGGACCTACTGGTCTCTCCCCTTTTTCCTGTCCACTACCTCATGTCCTAGAATATTTGTTGGACCTGCACAAAAAAGGGTTGTCTATAAATAGTGTCAAGGCGCATTTGTCAGCTATCTCCACTTTCCATGAGCGGATTGATGGGAAAACGGTTTTTCAGACAATGTTTCCAGACAGTTCCTTAAGGGGTTATTCAAAACCTTTCTGCCTAGGGTTCTGCCTGTCCCACAGTGGAGTTTGCCCGTAGTGCTCTCATAACTAGACATGGGCCCGAACCAAAAAAAAAAAAAAGAACCACGTGATTCATGGTTCGTAGCATTCCACGAACCACGAACTAATGACCTTTTCCCAGTTCGTGGCATTTCAACTGCCCCCCACCGGCTGCTGAAGCCGGTGGGGGGCGTTTGAAACAGACAGCCGCTTTCTCCTGCTGCCTGGGCAGCAAGAGAATGGGGCTGTCAGTTTCACAGACCCTGCACCGATTTCAGCCCATCAGCTGACCCCAGCGTAGGGTCTGTGAAACTGACAGCCTCTTTCTCCTGCTGCCCGGGCTGTCAGTTTTACAGACCCCGCACTGGTTCCAGCGTGGGGTCTGTGAACCTGACAGCCCAGGCAGCAGGAAAAGAGGCTGTCAGTTTCACAGACCCTGTGGCTGAACCCAGTGCAGGGTCTGTAAAACTGACAGCCCCTTTCTCCTGCTGCCCAGGCTGTCAGTTTTACAGACCCCCGCACCGGTTCCAGTGTGGGGTCTGTGAACCTGACAGCCCGGGCAGCAGGAAAAGAGGCTGTCAGTTTCACAGACTCCGCGGCTGAACCCAGCGCAGGGGTCTGTGAAACTGACAGCCTTTTTTTCCTGCTCATCAAGAGAAACTGACAGCCTCTTTCTTCTGTTGCTAGAGCAGCAGAAGAAAGGGGATATCAGTTTCACAGACCCCGCGCTGGGTTCAGCCAATGGGCTGAAACCGACGCAGGGTCTGTAAAACTCTGATCTGGCCATGGAACAGTTGGAAAAAGTAATTTGTTCCGTAAAAATGTGGTCCCACGGAACACATGTTTCTCTGCAAACAAACCAGCTGTTCCGTCTGGAATTTTGTTCCATGGTTCGTTTCGTGTCCATCTCTACTTGCAACTCATGTTGCCTCTATTTGAGCCCTTGGCTTCTTGCCAGTTATCTTTGTCAACTACGAAGGTGGCATTTTTAGTTGCTGTCACCTCATCTAGACGCGTGGAGGAACTTACTGCCCTGTGAATTGATTCTCCGTTTTTGCAATTTTTCCCTGATAAGGTCATATTATACATTAGCATTGAATTCCTGCCTGAAGTGGTATCTAAATTTCACTTACAGCAAAAGGTAGTGTTGCCTGTCTTCTTCCCTAATCCTACTGACTCTGCAGAAAAAGCACTACATACATTAGATCTTAAACTGTCTTTATTGTACTATTTGCATAGAACAAAGGGTATCAAGAAATCTGCATCCTTGTTTATCTGTTATGCTGGTGCATGAAAAGGGTTTGCAGGTTCCTCTCAGTCCTTGTCTAGATGGATTGTTTCCACTATTAAACTGTTACCGAAAATCTGGTTTGGAATGTCCATTTCTGGTTAAAGCCAGAAATGGACACGAGCTCAGGCTGCTTCAGTTGCATTTCTTTGGGGTGTTCCTCTTAAGGACGTCTGTCAAGCTGCAACCTGGTCTTCTCCCGATACATTCTCAGCAGTTGGAACGGCTGTACTTCACTCACTCTTTGGCTGAGGACTCACACCCACCTCCATTGGTGAGTAGCTCGCTATACTCCCAATGTGGGGCTGCACAGGACTATGACAAAAAACAGTGTTGCACTTACCTGTAAGTGTTGTTCGTCGAGTAGCTTTTGTGCAGACACACATTCCCTCCCTCCTGCCCCGCTGTGAGTGTTATTTAACTGTCTGTCTCTCTGGCGGCTCAGGAGAACTGAGGGAATCTGGGGGTGCTCACCCTAATGACCACGTTTTTGGTGGGAACAAGGCTGCGCATGCGCAGAACGGGCGAACACCCCTCCCCCCATTTTAAGCTAGGAAAATCTCTCTGCAGCAGGCCTGCACGTGCACAGTCCCAATGTGTGTCTGCACAGAAGATACTCAATGAACAACAGTTACAGGTAAGTGCAACACTTTTTTTTATAATAAAATGTTTGTTAATAAAATGTTACTAGACAAGAAGACAGATTGAAAAGATAGAATAAAGATATTTAAATAGAAGTGAAATATTAAAAGTAAATTCAATTTCCACATAAATGTATGATACTGAGTATAAATTACTATAGTTTCTATTTTACATTCGTATGTTTCTAAATTGAAATAAAATACATATAAAGGGGAAAAAAGAATCACAAACTAACAGTGATGCTGAAGCTTGTGTGTGTGTGTTTCTCCTTGAATATGGGGCATGTTCAAAACATCCACATGGTTTTTCCTTTTCCTCATTCCACTAATAGAGGGAGGCTTGGCTAAAATAAAATCCCTTAGACAATTTGACTTAGAAATGCTCCTTGTTCTTTTGATCTGATTTTATTAAAAGACTTTAAATATATCCTAAAGTTCTAATTGCATTTAACTTTTATACATTTATAACGAAGTTGTGTGTAAAGTGTGAAACTAACATTGCATCACACACTCATGCTATCATTACACATTTGTATTATGGGCGATCTGTTTTTTAAATCACTGCAGGGGCTGATTTTAAAAGGATGGATATATGTTACAGCTGACAAACAGTATGCTGTTAAGAAGTCTATCAAATTCTTGGATGAAGGGATTCAAGACAATACAAATCTACTTGGGATGATGGGAAAGGTAGATGGATTATTTTCCTTTTGGTTTTCTTAGAAATGTATTGTGCTTTTTTTATTCATTCTAGAGACAAGATGATGCCCATGGTGTTAGGACAAGGAAGACACGCAGAGGTTTTCCAAGTCAGAGCCCAAGCAACATATAGGCTGCTCCTCTGAGGGCTTAGACTCATGGAAGCCCATTGAAATAAATAAGCATATATGTATCTAACTCTGTACAAGATATGGTTACCTACATCCAAAATATCTAAATTCAGTAAATACAATTAATGTTTTGAGATATTTGATTGTTTAGTCAAAGATCAACATTTGATTATTTGTTAATATCAGAAGTGATAGAGCTCAACCAGGGAGTGATAACAGCTCCTGCCATCTCCACACTTAAAAAAAGACTGTTCCTTCCTGCAGCCACATAGCAGTTAAACAATAAATGACTGTTAAAAAATAAGGGAGAGCCCAAATGTCCTCAGAACTCCACTGGGGTGGGGTGGGGGGAGAAGGGCTCCTCCATGCCTCCTCAATCTGTTTTCCAAAAGAGTGAGCGAGCAGAGGGTAAGTACCTGCATTTTTGCTGCGCCCCGTAGAGTATTCTGTGCATGTGGAGCAGTAAAAACAGGGAAATCCCCTCCCCCCATGCTATTTTGATACTAGAAATTCCACTTTAAAAACTTGCATGTCTAGAGAGACCCTGAGATGTCACTCCATTATGGATTGGCTAGATTAATGGGCAAGCTCATCTATCTTGGCTGGACTTCAGTTTAATTTGAATTTGTTCTGCAAATTTAGTTTTCACACCCTATATATCATTGCTAGTTTGGGGAATTGTACTGAAGCATACAACTTTCATGTTATCTTTTGTTTGAGAGAGAATGTTGATTAATATAACTTGGAAAAGTCATAGGGCTTCTAAGTCTTAGGACTTTTAGGGCACTGAAGCTTTAAGGAAAGGACACCGTCACCAAATTCATATTATTGAGTGTAGCAAGATAGTTTCAACAGAGGCAGGTGTGTGGAGCAATTGTGTATATCAGGACGCGGTTACATAGGCATCTTTTACAAATGCCATAATCATCTTTCTTCCTTTTCCCCCTTCCCTCTCCCCCCTTTCTCCATAGGCAACATATTTCACAGCACAACAGAATTATTCGGGCGCTCTGGAAATAATTAGCCAGCTAGTGGTTAGTTTTCCTTTTTGTATACCAGTCCTTGTCACCAAGATGAGATTACATTTAGCACTTCAAGACTGGGAGCAAAGTATAGAAGAAAGTAAAAGGTAGGGGATGATTTTATATTATAGAAGAAATAGAAAATGTCATATCCCTATAAGAGCCCTGTGACGCAGAGTGGTAAGCTACAATACTGCAGCCCAAGCTCTGCTCATGACCTGAATTCAATCCTGGCGGAAGCTGGGTTCAGGTAACTAGCTCAAGGTTGACTCAGCCTTCCATCCTTCTGAGGTCAGTAAAACGAGTACCCAGTTTCCTGAGGGTAAAGTGTTTGCCGTTGCCCCCAGTGGGAGGGCAACGGCAAACCACCCTGTAAAAAGTCTGCCAAGAAAACGTCATGATGCAATGTCCCCCCGTGGGTCAATAATGACTCGGTGCTTGCACAGGGTACTACCTTTTCCATACCATATCCCTATAAAGTGGTTGCTGAAATTGTAACAGTACAACAGTCCAGAAATTCCACCCTGCTCCCCCAAATTGTCTCCCTCCAGGACTTTCTATGGTATGCTATACTATGCTAAGAAGACTGAGGGGAGGGGCATCAGTGATGACTTAACATTACTATAAAGAAATAGGCTTGCTTGGCCAGAGTCTGGGTAAGTGAGGCCACTGTGGGAAACTTGATTTGCAGCACAGGCGCTGCTGCTGAGGCCTCCAAGGCAAGGCCGAGGGGTCCAAGTAATTAAGCTTATCTGACGCAGCTGTGGTTCCCAGGAGAAAATAGTATGGGCTCATGGTAAAGCTGCGTGGACTTAGTGTAACTGCAGAGTGCCAATCTCACAGGCAATTGCATGAAGCTTATTGGTTAGTGAGATCTCCCTAAGTTGCTAAGCAATTGGGAATAAATTGGGAAAGTTGCTTGTAGTTTTTCTCAGTCTGTTTGTATTTTGTTTGGGATCTCTTTGAGGTCTCTTATGGCCTTCCTTAGTTCTAGGTGTCCTTTCACCCTTAGACTATATCTTTGACTTGATGCCTTGGACCTAGAAACTCTTATTTTGACTAACAAACCTATATTACACCTACAAGTTACCATCATGGCTTAGAACTGCAAGAGACTCTGCCTGATATGTATAGTGTTAGTGTTAGTTTAGTTAGATCTTTATTATTTTAGCTGTCCCTTTGCACTCTTGCCAAAATATAACTCTTTAATGCATATTTATAATAAACAGAATGTTTATAACTTTGTGGTCTTTCTTTGATCCTTGGCTTCAACCTAAACTAATGCCCTGACTGGTTTGGTCTAGCTACCCTTGTAACTTTCATGGAAACTCAGTAGGGCAGAGGGGCATGGATTCCTCACTTGGCAGGGCTGACTGTCATTTAATGTCTAGTAAAACTAGAGGCTTGTTTTTCCCAGTTTCTCTGCTGGGGCTTTTTGAGGAGAAATGGTGACGGTATTACCAATGCTTTGTGTAGAGGTGTTCTTTTAGGATTGGGACTTTACTCCCCAATTCTACTGATTCCCCCCAGAGCAGTGGGTTTTGTGTTCTTTATACAAGGAAAACTTGAAAGTGATGTCACACCTCTTTAGAGAGATAATTCCTTGAGAGGACTAATGTCACTTATGTGGAAAACTGATGTCACGTGCTGGTTTTACCATAGAATATTCAGAGATTCCTAGAGAGCTGTGACATGTTGCCAACAGCCATTTTTTTTCTCAAGGAGCTGGGGGCAGGAGATTGTAACTGCTACATCCTAATATCTGTAAAGACCTAGGCCGCTATAGCAAATCTCTGGGTTAACTTCTTGAGCATCAATTGATTTTGTGCTTTAATATTTTTTATAATATTACTGTTTAAGAATCCTGTTCAAAGATTCCCATGATATTGATGCACTCCAAAATACTGTTGTATATCATCTCACTGTGACTGGGAATATAGTTTTGGTGAGTATTAATACATTGGCTAACATTTTAAACCTAAGTTTCATATCCTGGGCTTTTAAGATGATAATATTCAGGTATTCTTTACAAACAGTGGTGTGATGAGTACCTGACCATTGGTGAGGTTCACAGTGTGAGTATATCTTTTACAAAGAACATACATACTTTGCAATATGTTTAGAGATGTAAAATTTCTGGAAATATTGAAGCCATGGGGGGAATCCCCCCTCCTCTGTTTTTATTTTAGAAAAGTTGAAATATATGCAGTACTTACTTGCATCGGTAGGGAAAGGGACTATACGCTACTCTGTTGAATACTAGGGAGTTTTCCACATAGCTAATCATACCATGTAAATTAGTTATGCTTTGTTGCAGAATGATTTCATCTCTGTGCTTGGTTTTATGCTTGTTTTTCAAATTTTCTGCTTCCCGACATTGTATCTCTTTCACTGAATGACCTAACTGTTGTTCATTATTGTACTTTGCTCAGTGACATCCTAGCTGTTGATTATATTGTGTTTTCACTTGCACTGTGTAATCCCCCTTGGATCTCAGTGAGAAAGGCGGACTATAAATCCTATTATATAAAAGGCTAACTGTATTTAAAACAACTTACTTCCTGGTGTGCCACCAGAGAACACTGCTGTGGAGAGAAGCCCAGATGAGGCAGCCAGACCCCCAGAGAGCGTGCCACGGCGGGAAGCCCAGCGGGATGCTTGCTTTGTGCATCAGAATATTCCAGCCTGGATCCAACCAGTTTTTCTGCTGGTGAAAGAGGGTGACCTTTTGCCCACTAAAGAGATTGTGCTTTATTAATCCTTTATTAAGTATTTCCCTTTGTCAGTAAAGAAGTAGAACAGTAAAGACACCATGGAGAAAAATATAAGAAAATAAAATGTCAATTTCCACCCTGCCTTTCAGTGGAGTTAGAAGTGAAAATGATCCCAATATCCTCAGGGCATACACTGCAATTTACAATATAGTAATCAGATCTCAGAAGCTAAGCAGGGTTGGCCTTGGTTAGTAATTGAATGGGAGACCTCCACAAATACCAGGGTTGCAGAGGCAGGCAATGGCAAACCACTTCTGTTATTCTCTTGCATGAAAACCCTGCCAGGGGTTGCCATAAGTCAGCTGTGACTTGAGGACACTCTCTACCACCACAAGTGATGCAGGTATGAAACACCACAAGGCAATTTACTTTGAGGAATTCAGAGTTACAGAAGGTTGCAAACAAAGGTTATCCTTCCCCCTCCACTTTCTCTGGATTGATTTGAAACTACTAACAAAATCACATTATGAAATGCCAGAGGAATCAGATCTGAGAAATGGAAGTCTTTCTGATTTTGAAATAATATTCTTTTTAATGCAGGCACTGCAACAACTCAAAGAGCTTATCAGTGCTTTGGAGCTAAAAGAACCCCAAAGATCAGAACTTCACCTTAAAAAAATCCTTGTGGTCAGTAGGCTGGTAAGGTCATATTAATCTTAGTAGTTAATATGAATAATCTTTCTAAATTGCCACTTGTTCTTATTTTATATCCTTGATGCCTTTTCCATTTGAAATGTTATGCTTCTCACACCCAAAAGAAATTTGTTAGTTTGTATCATGGTGAAAAAAAATTCTTGCTTTCAAGCTGATTTCACACATGCTATTTTTAGTTGGTTTTTATAGATTTTTTAAGTACATTTTTGAGATTTATACTCTGCTCTGTGGCTCAAATACATGTTTCAAAAATACGTCTTATCAGTATATTTCTTTAAACTGTGTTTCATTTAGTCTGGGAAGAATCAAGAAATCCTGAAGGAAGTGTATGCATTTATTAAAAACTCCTGTCGCAGACTAACATGCACTGATGCCCGTTTTGCAAACGAACTAGGATATCAACTGATCCTTCAAGGGAAATGGAAAGATGCTCTTGAATGGTATAACAAAGCTGCAGAGATAGAAGAAAACACTATAGAATCACTAACAGGTAAGTTATTAACTATTTCTTCATTAAAACCAGTTCTTGTCTTTAGTAGTTTAACCGTCCTCAAGTCATTTTCAGGCCAAGTTTATACTGGCTGTGGTTCATCTTAATATGATGGAGGGGGCGGGACTTCTACCGTGCATAGAATGTAACATCTATGGGCAGAATTCCCTGCAAACAACTATCTGCACAACTTAGTACTATTTATTTGTTTAGAAAATTAATGTGCTTCCTCTCCAAAGACCTGCTCGAGGTGCCTGACAAAGTAAAACATTACTATGAAATCATAAAAACAGCAACCATAATATGATAAATATTAAAAGAAGCTGTAAAAACAAGTGAGGAATCTGCCAGGAGGCATAACTATATCATAAAAACAAAATTTGGCAGCTTGTAATGGTATTCATTAAACAGCTCTCAGGCTAGAAGCAGATCATAAAAACAGCTTTAAAAGATAGAACTGTTCAGTTGAGCTTTGGTAAAGAGAAATGTTTTGGTCTAGCGCTTAAGGACAGTAAATTAAGTATTAAGGGAACCTCAAGGCTGATTTGTATGACTCTTTCCTTTTTAAAAAGGGGTAGAAATTGCACCCGTCAGTGCTTTCCTGTACATGTAGCCTTACATGAGGAGACCTAATATCAAACATTATACCATATGCATTCTAATGAGAGAGGGGAGCGCTCATACACTTCCACAATGCAAAGAGGACCCATAGCTCAGGAAAGTATATGATATGGGTAGTAGATATTCTTGTAGCAGTATCTCTTGAGAAGCTTCTCGTTTTATAACCTAAAGAAAAGCAGAAATATGAGAACAATATTTCCTGAATGCCTCAGAATGTGTAAAAAGATATCTTATGCATCTTCCTCACAGTAAGATGCAAGCTTGTGGAAATTATGCATCTCCCTACTTGTACTGAAAATGGCCCTTTCTTCATCAACTCCCTCCCCATATTAAGATTTCCACTTGAAAGACTCATAATGTAATTCACATCAAGCCTTGACTCCCCCCACCCCTCTTCTACAATCTAGATTTCCAAGTATAATTTCTCTTCACCTATTCATTTGACAAAGTGGGCTGTGACTCAAGAAAGCTCATATTGAAATAAATATTGTTAGTTTTTCGGATGCCACTGGACTTTGGTTTTATTTTGCTACGACAGACTGACAGCACTGCCCCCTTTGCAATCACTTCTATTCATACAGAACTCATCAACAACCTATGGTAATTGCTACCAAGCTGTATTTCATTGGAAATGGCAGTCCTTATGGGATGTTGGGCAGCTCCGTTGTGAGTTGCTACAGTTAAAGTGTCTTTACATCTAGGCAACTCTGTATCACAAATCAGGGCAGCACACAGTTCAGCTCTGGGCTCAGAACATGTGGTTATAACGCAAAATACATTTTAGCTTTTTAATGAAAATGTTATTTATTGCTTCACAGGTGTTGTCTGGTGCTCAGTGCTGGGAGGAAAGCTAGAGGAAGCAGCAGAACAGTTGGTGTTCCTAAAGGAAGTTCAGCAATCAACTGGAAAATCTGCAGTGAGATTTCTTTGATTTTTGTGTGTCCACTGTTGTGGCAGAACAGCTCACTGACCTGTGAGCTCTGCCCCTTCTTGCCCTCTGGAGTGTCTGGGATTAACCAGTGGCAGTCCAAGCCTCTGCCTGGCATGTGCTTCCTGGTTGGTGCCCCACCTGTCTCTCAGTGGGGCTTTTGCTCCTTCTCTCTTGTACCTGCTGCCACCACTTGGCCTTTGTGGGAACTGCCTACAGGGAGGGTAAGGGTTCCTAGAGATGTAGGTGAATGCCTCCCAAATCCTGATCACTGCATGTTTCTTCGGATGGCTGTCACTGCTACCTCTTCCACAGCAGTTTCCAGCCCAATAATGCTTCCCGGGCTCTGAAAATTTCCAGAAGGTCAACAGGTATCAGACTCTGCAATGAATCCAACCAAGGGAAGCCACCTGGCCCGATAACCCCCGGCCACCTAAGGTCAAGGGATGTTTTGTGCTGCTTCCATTCTGTAGATGGAAGTAGCAGTGCACAGGGTGGAGGAATGTGGGGGTGGCATCTGCATGACCCATCCCCACGCATGCACATTATAATGATTCAAAAACTTCTAGAGCTAGTTTTTTGGCGGGAAATTCCCTCTCCGAAAATACAGCCTTGGATTATGCAGTGCAGGGAGCTTTGACTCTCAAAAGCTCATTCCCTGGAAATCTAGTTGGTCTTGCTGCTGGACCGGGATCTTGCCTTTCCCACAGTTTCTTTTCATCAGCAGTCCTACATTCCCACTCTCTAAATCCTAGTCTGTTTGTACATATACACTGGGCTGCAATAATATTACTTTAAGGAGAAAATACTTTGTTGAACTATTTATTAAAATGTATCATTAAAATGTATGTATTAAAATGTTTTTTTCACAGTAGTCCCTTTCATATGGGACTCAGGGCTTGAGCTGATCATAAAATACTTCTCCAGTTGTGTAAAACGTGGCATTCTCTGTCTTACAGGTCCTAGTTTACCTTCAGGCTGTGATTGCTTCAAGGCAAAGGAAGAACGAGCAGGCTGCCAATGCCCTGCTCAACGAAGCTGTAGAACTCCATTTTTCTACTTTGCACGGTCTTCCTCTGAGCATTGAATATTATGAAAAGCTCAACCCCATGTTTCTGATTGAAATAGTGAAAGAGTATTTGGTCTTTTGTCCCAAGCAGGTGGGAAATATGGTTTTGTTCTCCTTGTCTCCCAAGAACAGTAGGAAAATGGAGGGCAGCAGCTTTTCGCAGGATCACTTTGCTTGTACAAAGAGAATCCCAGGCTGCTTCCACACAAAGAGGAGTCTTTGTTTAGCTCTCATTGTTGCTGTGAAGGCCTTGACATTTGTTGTGGCATTGGAGCATCCATACAAAAATTTTCCCTGCACTTTCCTTGTCTCAGCCTTCTGTGGCTGCCATTCCTTCCTCTGCCACTAGAGGGCTCTTTCAGGCTTTTTAAAAAAATTAGCAATAGCTATAGTGTTATAAAGTAACAACATACTGATGCCCAGCTTTCATTTTTAAAAGCCTCTAGCCCTTTTGGCTGCAGAGACCCAGTTTAGTGTAGTGGTTAAGAGTGTGGGACTCTAATCTGGAGAGCCGGGTTTGATTCCCCACTCCTCCACTTGAAGCCAGCTGGGTGACCTTGGGCTAGTCACAGTTCTCTGGAGCTCTCTCAGCCCCACCCACCTTACAGGGTGATTGTTGTGAGGATAATAATGACATACTTTGTAAACTGCTCTGAGTGGGCATTAAGTTGTCCTGAAGGGCGGTATATAAATCTAATATTATTATTATTAGAGTTATAAGAGAAAATGTGCAACTCGTACCATTCCTCTCATAATTCTGGAACCAAAAAGGCTGGAGACTTAATTTTTTAAAAAAAGAATGACAGCTGGGAATTAGTACATTGTTGCAGGTGATTATTATAATGTATAATGCTACAGTGATGTAGCTATTATCAATCTCCAGAAAAGTCTTCTACTGGAAAGGGGAAGTGGATGCTGCAAGGAGTGATGGTGCTGATATGAGAGGGACACAAAAAATGTCCACCTTTCCTTCCCAATGTTCAATTGTGATCTTTCCAAAAAGATAATGTCAAACAAGGCTTGGGAAGGATCATAGTAAAACATAGCAAAAGCAGGGGAGAATACAGAAACAAAACAGAGATGTTCTGAAAAATACTGCTTTAGTAAGGAAGTAGAAAGAGCCTTGAAGACTCTTAAATATCTTAACTGTTTTTAAATATCTTTTTAATATACAAATGCACAAGTTGATCATGTAGAAACAGGAAAGTATCCAGATGAAAAGTGCTAGAATCATTTCTCCCAGAAGCCAGCAACACTCAGATCTCTTGGCTGCTGCTGCTTTCTACCTCGAGCAGTACAATCCTAAGCAGAGTTAGTCAGCGGGCTTAGAAGGGTATAGCTTTGCTTAGGATTGCCCTATCAAACACCACTGGTCACATTCCAACCATCAAATTATTTCTGTCCAGTTCCCACACAAGCAGATGTGTGAGCCTCAGAACACTCAGTCCATTGAAAAGCATATTAGCTATCCGTGCCTCCTGAGAAACATATTTGGCTATTCATAGAGTCATAGGGTTGGAAGGGATCTCCAAGGTCATCTAGTCCAACCCCCTGCACAATCTAGCAAAGTCACAATTACCCACAGACCCACCCACTGTGACCCGTGCTCCATGCCCAGAAGATGGCAAAACACCATCAGGATCCCTAGCCAAACTGGCCTGGGGAAAATTGCTTTCTGATCCCCCAAAACGGCAGTCGGCATTACCCTGTAAGAAGGGTCCATGAGAACTAAGCAGTGATGTAACCCTTCCTGCACTCCCTCTCATGATCTGCCTAGGTTCACAGAATCAGCATTGCTGTCAGATGGCCCTCTAGTCTCTGCTTAAAAACTTCCAAAGAAGGAGAGCCCACCACCTCCCAAGGAAGCCTGTTCCACTGAGGGACGGCTCTAACTGTCAGGAAGATAGAGCTTATAGAAGTCACTTATTCAAGAGCTTATAGAAGTCTCTTGATACAGTTGTGTTCTTATTACAGTCTTGTAGGCAAATTGTTCTGCACTTACTCAATCCCTTTCTGTAGTGCTGCTACAAAAGATCCAGAGGAGTTAGCCGTGTTAGTCTGTAGTAGCAAAATCAAAAAGAGTCCAGTAGCACCTTTAAGACTAACCAATTTTATTTTATTGTAGCATAAGCTTTCGAGAATCAAGTTCTCTTCATCAGATGCCTGATCCGAACTGGTCAAATACAGAAGAGGAGGGGAGGGGAAAGAACAGGACATATATCACAAGAAGACAGAATGCAATTAGTGTGAAGGCAATCAAAACATTCCTTTGCTTGTAAATGTAAACATCTCCTTTTGGTGTGGAGTCAGTTTGCCGCAGTGAAGGTATACAATTCCTATGTAGTATAAGCCCTCGATAACCACAGCTCTCCCTGCCAGCTGCATCTGACAAAGAGAACTGTGGTCCCCGAAAGCCCACAGGCACATGGGCACACGCATGGCACCACAATATGCTAACATATTCATGGCGGACTTGGAGCAACGCTTCCTCAGCTCCCATCCACTGGAACCACTACTATACTTAAGATTCCTGGATGACATCTTCATCATTTGGACCCATGGGAAGGAAGCCCTTGAGAGATTTCATCAGGACTTCAATAACTTTCACCCTACTATCAACCTAAGCCTGGACCACTCTACACAACAGGTACACTTCCTGGACACCACTGTACAACTACATAATGGACGAATAAATACCACCTTATACCGAAAACCAACAGACCGATACTCATATCTACATGCCTCCAGCTTCCACCCTAAACATACCACTTGGTCTATTGTCTACAGCCAAGCCTTACGTTACAACCGTATCTGCTCCGATGCTCTCGACCGAGACTCACACTTAAGAGATTTACAACAAGCATTTTTGAGACTACAGTACCCACCAAATGAAGTGAAGAAACAAATCAACAGGGCCAGACTAGTACCCAGAAACAGTCTGCTCCAGGACATACCTAAAGGAACTAACAACAGAACACCACTGGTTGTCACCTATAGCTCCCAGCTCAAACCCATCCAACGTATCATCAGGGAGCTACAACCCATCCTGGAAAATGATACCTCTCTCTCAGAAGTCCTGGGTGGAAGACCTTTCCTTGCCTACAGACAGCCCCCCAATCTTAAACGACTTCTCACTTACAATCATGAATCGGCCAGCAGGGCCACCAGCACAGGTACCAGGCCCTGCAACAGACCCAGATGCCAGCTCTGCCCCTATATCTACCCAGGGAATACAATTACAGGACCCAATGGCATCAACTACACTGTCTCTGGCTCTTACAGCTGCTCATCCTCCAATCTGATATATGCCCTCATGTGCCAACAATGTCCTTCTGCTCTGTACATTGGACAAACCAGCCAACCTCTACGCAAAAGAATAAATGGACACAAATCTGACATTAGAAATGGAAACGTCCAAAAACCAGTGGGAGAACACTTCAATCTACCAGGACATTCCACCAAAGACTTAAAAGTCGCTGTGGTTCAACAGAAACCCTTCAAAAACAAAATCCAACGGGAGGCTGCTGAATTGGAATTCATATGCAAATTTGACTCTGTCAAGCTGGGACTGAATAGAGACTATGAATGGTTATCACATTATCACAGGTAACAGATTTCCTTTACAGAGGCGTGGTCTGGGGGAGCCCAGAGACGCCTGGTGTGGGCCTTGTTTGTCAATTATCTCAGCCTGAGTGCCTGTGGGCTTTCGGGGACCACAGTTCTCTTTGTCAGATGCAGCTGGCAGGGAGAGCTGTGGTTATCGAGGGCTTATACTACATAGGAATTGTATACCTTCACTGCGGCAAACTGACTCCACACCAAAAGGAGATGTTTACATTTACAAGCAAAGGAATGTTTTGATTGCCTTCACACTAATTGCATTCTGTCTTCTTGTGATATATGTCCTGTTCTTTCCCCTCCCCTCCTCTTCTGTATTTGACCAGTTCGGATCAGGCATCTGATGAAGAGAACTTGATTCTCGAAAGCTTATGCTACAATAAAATAAAATTGGTTAGTCTTAAAGGTGCTACTGGACTCTTTTTGATTTTGCTACAAAAGATGAAAGTGTCACCTATAAATGTTTACATAATCTCTCATGTGTCTTCACAGAAGCCTTGTGTTGTACATGGCCATGTTGTGGCTCATAAACAGCAAGTTACTTCAAAACTATACCTGGAAAATGAATACCAATTTTATTCTTTGTTGCAAATAGCCTTTGTCAGGTTAAACAAGATAAAAGTTTGCACTTAAGGTGTCATAGACTTCTATTCAGGTTCCTTTTACCTGATTATCAAACTCCTGGCAAAAATACGCACTATCAGCGATCCTGGGTTCATTGAGGGTTTAGCACATCAGTAATACTATTAGGGAATCTTCATATGTGATGGCTCATAATTAACAATTATATATAGTACCTTCAGCTTAAATACAATTTAAAAGAATATGCAACATAATTACTGAACCCAAAATTGCTTATCCATACAAGTACACAGACGAAAAACGAGCTTCAGTCTTCGGGCATCTGAAGCTGTGTTTGAGTCCAGAGTTCTTACATTTATATGATTTCAAAAGATTACCTTTTATTACAGTTTCCTCTAGTATACTGTAACTGTCTCTCTTAATTGCAGATCACACTCAGTTTCTTTACAGCACTTCTATAGAATTAAAATATTTGGAAGATTCCTTTTGCTCATATATTCTTTAACAGTGTAAATGAAATTTATGCACCTTTCCCTTCAGATAATATTAGCTCATTGTGACTGCTTTTAATAGGAGCAGAAATGTATCAGTTTTAATGACTAAGCATTCCACAAATATATAATTATTTATTGGCCATTAACTAATAAACTTTGTATCTTGCCTTCCATATGTGAATGAGTGTAATCCTCATTGACAGTCACTTTTGATTTCTTAGTTTCCCATTTAAAGTAGTTTTTACATTTCTTCGACATATTCCTGACTTCCCTTCTGGTTACCTAGAGGCCACATGGACCTGAGGCCCCTTTTATCCTTTACAGGGAATCTCTAAATATTTACCTGAGGAGGGTCATTCCTTGCTTGCAGATGGTAAAGTGGTTTCAAATATGTCACCAACCATTGTCAACAGTTATTTACATTTTTTATAAAGTCCATGACATGTATTTAATATTCTGAAAGTTTTGTAATTCAGGTTTTCCCCCCCCCCATAGCCTAGATTACCTGGTCAGGTTTTATCCTCTCTTCTTAAACAAGCAACAATCATTTTGAATCCAGTTGTGAAAGCAGCCCCTGGGATGATACAGCCTCTCTATCTAATGGCACAAGTTAAATATTTATCAGGTGAGTTGATCAGCTACTCAAAGGAAAAATAATACTACTTGTAGAGTTAATAATTTATTAATATTAGGTGAGGCTGGGTGTCTCTGGGTTCCATCCTTCCACTGATTGGCCCACAACGCCTTAGACCGGAGAAGGGAGGGAGTTGCCTCTAGCTGTTTCTTCCACCTGTCCATGGTGTTCTCTCTCTCTGGGGCAGGACTCTCTACATCCTTCTTGGCCTGTTCTCTAATTGGCAAACCATGCATACCTGGTAGTATTCCCCAGCCTCCCACAAGGACAGAAAGCCTTGTGGAAGTTCAAGGCCGGCATCAACCTTGAAACCTTCCCAGCTGAGCATAGATATTACTGGTTGTGCTTCCAGGCAGTGATGTGGTCTTGGAAGTGCCTTGTGCCTGGCTGTTGGTGTTGGACTAGGCAAGGATTTATTCACGGTCTCCTCGGGGTTGGCTGGGAAATCCGGCAGTCCAACTCTAGACACATTCTTGGGTTATAATGTTCATTTATTTATTTGTATTCTGTCCCTTGGTCTTAGGTTACAGAGGGGGCTTACTAGAGAGTTAGACTCTCTGCTCTCTGATGTTATCTCTGATCTTTGGAGTGATACTCTCAGGGAACTTCTTTCCATTTTCTTCTTCATCTCCCTTGCTTGCACACACATCCTCTGCATCTTTCCACCATGGAGGACACAGGGCTTGCTCTCTGTATCTCTCTCTCCTCTAGCCTATCTTGAGTAGAGTTCCTAAATAAAAGGACTCTTATTTTCTTTACGAAAGTTAAGTGGGTTCTGTGTGCATTTATTGCTCATCAGCACACACACACATGCTTAGCTGTGCTCACTGAAGTGCTCTGCTTAACTTAAATTACTTACATCAGGCCTCAGACTCCTTTTGGCTGGTTGGCACAAGGGCTCATAGCCAAAGAGTGGGTGATAAATGTATTCCCTTCTGGTCACAAAGCTATGACAGGGCTTAGATGATAAATGATATGCTTCATCCCATGAATGCAAGATGCTCCCCCGCTGAAATGTTCAGGACTGAAAAATGGGGATGGTGGTGCTGGCAATAGAAGGCAGTGCACATCAGCAGCCCTCAAACCATGGTAGTTTTGAGGTTTAGTGGAAGTTGGGATGCACACGTCGCCTCTCATAATTTGGCCTGTGCAAATGTCAGAGGTCTTCAGCACTGATCAAGACTCTTCTTCCAAGACTGGGCCTCCCACTGTATGTCCCATATTCCATTGGGGGCTTACAAACAGATGACTTCATCGCTGATGCTGAATTTACCATAGTAAATCTTTTAACATCCTGGTTAGAAACAGGAAGGTCCAGACCAGGAGGGCAACTTAATGTGAGTCTGTGTTCAGGAGTATGATCTGCTGGGCTCCAGAGCTACAAGTGCTGCTGACAAGGCAGGGCTGGTACTCTTAGGCAGTTGCTGAGGGCTCTCAGCCCCTGTGGGGAGCTTTGCTCCTGGGAAAACTTTTCACTAACTCCATCTGCCGATCCCTTGAACTGGTGGGTATTGTCCATCCTCAGGCAGCAGCAAAGATTTGGGCCCTCTCCTAGGCTGGACCCTCCCAGTTTTGATGTAAGCTGCTATGAGTGAGAGGCCTCTTAAGAGGTGCGTCTAACTAAGTACACTTCAGCTCACTTCAGCTTCTTTCCCAACAAATGGGTTACTATTGAAGGTGTCACAAAACTCTTCTTATTTTGACCATTTCAGGCCAGACTTTCTGTTTTAAACAGTTCTGACTCCTCTGTCGTTCAGAACAGGAAATAAAAAGTGGCTAGTGGCTGGTTGAACATGGCATCAGTCCCATTGTTTTCCACAGGAATTGATTTTCTCCAGTTAAAATTGACCCATGCTGCCAATGTGCAGAGCCATTTTTCAGAGCTCACAATGAGAGAAAAAGAGGTATATTAGAAACGAACATGGCAAAGAAGCTTCTACAGCTCTAAGAATATTACATCTGACTTCAGCTTAACAAAACTGAGGAACTGCTGTGGAGAAGAATGTCATTCCATTTGTGACCTGTGCTTGCTGAGGGAGGCCAGACTGCTCAACCTCTGCTTAAGATTTCTGTAAGGAAAGAATATGAAGAACAAAATAACACGCTTGGCTGTCTTGCAGGAGAGATTGAAACTGCCCAGGGTACCCTGCAACGTTGCTTGGAGCTGGACCCTGCATCAATAGATGCCAATCTGCTTATGGCCCAGACTTACCTCGCTCAGAGAAATGTTAAAGAATGTGCCCATGCACTGGAAACAGGGGTCAGCCATAACTTCCAGGTGAGGCTAAACCCCAAATCAACATTTTAAAAGTCACATACAGTCAGTGCTTATGAAAAATGGCCTTTTCCTCCTGCTCACCTGTAGATCTACTAGAGAGCAAATAGCTGAAGGATTTAATCATGAGGACCCTTGTTGGTCCTTCCAATGTGACTTGCACATGTACAAAGAACAGGACATGGAAAGACATCCCAGAGAGTGCTTGTCTCTCCTGCTAAGAATCGGGCCCTTGTGCACACACCCAAGGACTGAACTATAAATCTGAAGCAGTTACAAACCGAACATTTTCAGAACGAGCCTCTAATTGTTTGCCTTAACTGCATCATTTTCAATATCTTTGCCAGCTTCGTGATCATCCAATGTACCACTTCATCAGGGCGAGAGGACTCAACAAAGTCGGGAACTACCCTGAAGCCATTAAAGTCTTGAAAATGCTTCTCAGCTTACCTCAAATGAAAGGGGAAGCTAAAAAAGGCACAGGAGCTCTTCTAACAACAAATGAACAAGTTTCCATATTCCTGGAACTAGCTGAAGCTCTTCGACTCAATGGGGAATTGGTAAGAAGTTCTGGATCTTTTATCTGTCTATAATCTTTATTTCTAAATTAAATGCTGAGGATTTATAAAGGAAGCAAGGCCCTTTGTAGTTAGAACTATCTGGATGAACAAACTCATGAACAATGTGGCGTGTTTTTTGTTTTTTACATTCCAGCATGAAGCTACTAAGATTATGCAAGATACCATTAACGAATTTGGTGGGACACCAGAGAAAATCCGTATCACTGTTGCTAATGCAGATTTGGCTCTCAGTAAAGGGGAAGTGGATTTAGCCTTAACTATGCTGAGAAATGTCACACCAAAACAGCCATATTACATCGAGGTTAAAGAAAAGATGGCTCAGATTTATCTTAATATCCGAAAGGATAAGAGATTGTACATTGGATGCTATTGGTAATATGATTATTCATTTTCCCATTTACTTTATTAATCATAAAAACAGAAAGGATTTTTAAAAGTAAAAAACTACTCTAAGAATTGGAAGGGAAGATTTCTTGGTGGCATCTTAGGGCACCAGCTAACCACATCTGTGTACAGCAGGTTCCTGTTGCAAACTTGCAAAACTTTTTCAGGACCAGAAAGGAGTAGGACTGGTACCTTTTGACTTTCACATTACCCTCAGAGCTCTAAAAATATTTCGTCCTCTTTTGCTCAGTGCTTCTTGATTTATAATTTCTATTTTTGTATTTATGGTATCCCACTTCCTGATCAATTTGTATTCCAGAGGGATCACATCAATAAAGCAAGTAGACCCTGAGGAGGTCAGTGGAGGGGAGGTCAGCGTGACTCTTCTCTTGCTGGTTTTCTTGCTTGGTTGAAGGGTCCAAAGGACCCATTCTCCTTAATATTGTTTGAATATAATTGTAGGAACCATAGCCATTAAGACAGCAATGCTAATTTAAAACAGTTGTCTTTCTTGCTTTTTGAATTGTTTGTTGAGTTGTAAAAATATTTTATTTGGACTTTGTTTCTTGTTATATTTTTAAATCATATTTCTCTTTTGGTATAGTGAGCTGTGTGAAAATGTGCCAGGCCCTCATACAAGCCTTCTCTTGGGTGATGCTTATATGAATATTCAAGAGGTTAGCAAAAAAGAAAATTTTGAGTGAAACTTAGAGATGGGCACAAACCAGGAAAATTGTGGTCTGTAGCGGTTCATGATTTTTCACGTTCCATGAACCACAAACTGGCTCAAAATCGCCCGGTTTGTGAACTGGTTCGTTTGGTTCATGATTCGTCATTTCCAGGAGGTGTAGAACGGCCTTCTTGACAGCTAAACTCACAGGGAGTCTTCAGCAGGCTCTCCTCCAGCCACCCTCCAAGTTTGGTGAAGATTGAATTTCGGTTGTCCGAGTTACAGACCCCCAAAGTGGGTGCCTCCCGGAAAGTTACACTCCTGCTCTCATAGAGCAGAATGGGAAATCTTTGGTTGGCACCCAGAGCTCCTATCAAGCTTTGGATGACTGGCATTGGTGTTCCCAGGGCTGCAGAAGTCCATCCCCCCCTTGCCAAGGGAATTGATTGATCGATGCCAGGCTCTCTGCAGTGATGAACCAAAAACAAACCAAATGAACCGCTCTAAAAATCATAGCAATTCGTTGCGGTTCGTCGAAAATGCCCTCCAACGAACCGCTGGTTCGTGAACCAAAAAAACAGCCCAGTTCGTGAGAAACTTTGGTTTGTATTCTGGTTCATGCCCATATCTAGTGAAACTGTAGCAATTTTGGATAAAATGTAAATAATACCAGTTTTTTTAAAAAATGCTGGATTTAAAAGCAGTTTTAACCAAGCAAGCAATGTGTACCTACTTTCAAGTGCAAAGATAGACCATACAGAAGCACTCAGAATTCTCAGAAGTGTTTTATATATATATTTATTGTTACTATTACTGTTGTTGTTGTTAGATAGCAGAGGGGTAAGGCATTCAGCCTCAAGAAGTGTATAAGCTGGAAGGCATATTTTAAATATTAAGCTTTTCTGTAGCATCTTTACCATGCAAATTGCTTTAGAAAATCTTTCCCTCATTCACTGAGCATTCAAACTCTCCTGCTCTACAAGTAATTGTTCAGAGATCCTCCTGGCATGCAAGGATAATTCCTGGCTAGTAAGAGAAGCTTAAGACCCCGTCTCGTTCTTGGGCCTTTGTATTCTTTAGGTCACCCAACACACTGAGAATTCAGGCCTTGGAACTAGGATTTGAACTGAAGTCCACGTCCAGTATTTTGGTCACTTGTTCAGTGTGGCTTTCCTTGATAATCTACATGTAACCTTTAAAAAGATCTTGAAGTATATGGAGTTTGGAGTAATTTCATGTAAGTTAGTAGGGTTGTATATTAACAGCTTTGTTTATTTCTCTTTATGCCAATCAAAACTTTTAACATCTACTTACATTTCAAATGACAAATTGATAATAAAAGTTCCTCCACCAAATTCAATAAAAGTAGCCAAATGTCACTAAAACTGGCAGCCTGGATTTAGAAGCCAACCCGACAATTCTCTCCAAGTTCCGAATCCTCGTCCCTAAACTAAGCTGTAATAAAGGAGACTTGCAGTGCCTTCCTAAGCAGAGTTACGTTCTTGTAAGCCTATTGACTTCACTGGACTTAGAAAGGTGTAACTCTGCTTAGGATGGCACTATAAATCATGAACAACAAACAGGAAAAACTCCAAAAGAAGTCTATTAACATTACCTAGAAAAATAACTGCCATGTTTCTGTCACTTATTTTAGCCTGAGAAAGCTTTGGAAGTTTATGAAGCAGCTCAGAAAAAAAATCCCTTGGACGCAGCTGTGGCAAGGAAAATTGGTCAAGCATATGTAGACACCCATCAGTACAACAAGGTTTGAGAAACAACTTTTTTCCCCCTGAGTATTAGCCAGAAACATGTAGCTTGCTGTTTTCTAGAACCATCCAATGAATGGAGCCTTACAGTGAAATCCTAATAATAACAACAACAACAACATCGAAGAAAAAGAACAAGAAAAATAATTAAATATAGAGATCTGGCAATAGAAACCACGCATCTATGGAAGAAGAATGCAACAGTAGTCCCCATTGTCACGGGGGCACTTGGAACCATCTCAAAAAACTTTGCCATTCATCTGGAAAAACTGCAGCTTTCTGACATAACACCTACAGAACTGCAAAAGACGGGCGCTACTTGGAACAGCGTACATATTACGCCGATATCTGGTTGATACTTAGGTCTCCGGCGGAAACCTGTATCAGCTTAGCAAGGCCAATCAATAACAACATAAGACCTCTGCTTATTGTTGATTGTGTTTCAGATAATTCGAATAATAATAACAACAACAACATTCGATTTATATACTGCCCTTCAGGCGGTATATAAAAGACAACTTAATGGCCACTCAGAGCGGTTTACAAAGTATGTTATTATTATCCTCACAACAAACACCCTGTGAGGTGGCTGAGAGGGCTCCAGAGAGCTGTGAGTAGCCCAAGGTCACCCAGCTGACTTTAAGTGGAGGAGTGGGGAATCAAACCCAGCTCTCCAGATTAGAGTCCCGCACTCTTAACCACTACACCAAACTGGCTCTCAAGCAGAGTTACTCCAGTCTAAGCCCATTGAAATCAACTCTGCTTGCCTTTGCCCTGCCTCTGCAATGCTTGTCTACATTGGAGGTCTCCCATCCAATTACTAACTATGGCCGATCCTGCTTAGCTTCTGAGATCTCACGAGATCAGTCTCACCTGGGCTATTCAAGTCAGGGCAACTACCCCCCCCCATCCTGATATGTTTCAGTTTAAGACAGTGCTGGGTACAATGTCAGGAAGCCAATATAGTCTAATATAAGGGGCCCCAGTGTGGTACCCATGGGTGGTGTGGCATCCACTGATGCCTTTTCTGGCACCTGCCAAGGGTCTTTTGACAGTGGATGGGGCCGGGTGGGACTCCTTCTCGGCAGAGCTTCTGAATGGCCATTGGAGATTTGATCGGCTGTGCAAATTAAAAGAATGTTGTCTGTGACCCGATGGCACTTTACATACAAGAACATAAGTAGAGCCCCTGCTGGACCAGCCATCTAGTCTGGCTCCCTGTTTCCTGAATGCTCATGGCAGGGGTATAAGAGGAGAAAGCATTTCTGTTGCTTATGTGAGTTTGTGTTCAGGGGTATGAGTTGGTTGGATCCAAAGCTGCACGTGCCAGGCAAGGAACGTGTACCTACTTTCAAGTGCAAAGATAGACCGTACACATTTCGGCCCTAAGGCCTTCTTCAGTGGTCAGTTGTACAATATTTATGGTAAACAAACACACCCACACATTCAGAAACCAATATAAAAATGTTGCTGATGCTATTATCTAAAAATGCAGAAAGAGGAAGAGAGAGAGGAGAAAATGTTTTTAGTGTTGGCAACCATTTTTTAGAAAAACACTAAACCAATTTTACCCCTTGTTTTGTGTGGTATAATACAAATGGTTGCAGCAGGCCGTGGACTGCCCTCACATAATGCTCTTCATTTGATACTGTATTCTATAGAAAAAAATTACAAATGAACTAAATATTCCATACAAAACTTTTTAAACCCCTCAGGACTCTCCAGTCTCCAGCTAACCTGAGGCTTGGTTTCCAGTATTTTGGGGAGTGTTTCATCAGTCTGCAGTTGCAGTCAAGTGGCACTTTGAACTTCAGCGATATGAAAAAACAGAAGTGCAGATTGATGAAATAATCCAGCGGAACCTTCTCCCCAGCATGATAGTTCGCTCTCTGCAGGAATTACCTTCATATTGGGGAGTGTTAAAACCGGCGCTGGAGTGGCCCACAAGCGTGTGATCCCCATTATGTCATCTCTTCTTTGTGGTTGTCGCTTAATCTCTTGAAACATATTCATGTGTTGCAGGCTATCAATTACTATGACGTCGCTCTCAAAATGAGTGAGGAGGACTTCTTGTGTTACGATCTTGGCAACCTCCTCTTAAAGCTGAAAAAGTTCGGCAAGGCTGAGAAAGTTCTAAACCAAGCACTGGACCATGACCCCGGTAACAGTTCTCTTTTCTTGGATTCTTTCATGGGAAGTTTCATTTTGTCCTAAGGCAGAAAAATGCTAAATAACCAACTTGCAGGGTAGCCCTGGACCAAACAGGGCTACACAGGGGAATTCTGGCTGGCTGCTTTTTATGACTAGGTATTTAATAGCCATACTGATTACAAAGCATTTTGTATAAGGATTGTAAGAAGCTCAGTTGAGCTGCAGATTGTTTAAAAGTTAGCATAATACCTTGTATTAGGATCAACAGTAATATCACAAAACACTGTGCAAGCAGTTTAGATTTCTCCATGCAGATTGGGGGCCAAGAGCTATACATGATGCCAGGCACGTGTTCTTTAACTTGTCGGGTGACGCAATGTTACCTGGCAACTGTAGTTTTAAAAGACAGAGCCGCTCGGAATTGCTGGGGAGAGGAAGGATTCCTATACTGCCCTTCACTGCTTCTGCTGGCTACTTAGTCCCGCCCCCCTGCCCCATTCTCCCCTGTCCCTGTTCTCCTCTGCTGGCAGTCTTTTAAAACCCCTCTCCCCATTGAGATTGGAAAAGAAAACAGATTTTCATCATTGTCTCAGCAGTAATAGCAGCCAGAGCGGGACAGGAGGGCGGGGCCGAGTAGCCCACAGAGGCAGGGAAGGGCAGTGAGGGAATCCTTCCCCTCCCGTGTGATCCTAAGTGGCTGTTTTTTAAAACTACAGTTCCCAGGTAAAATTTCATCACCCGACATGTTAAAGAATATGTGCCTGCCGTCATGTCTAGCTTGGCCCTGGGTCCAGTAGCACCTGAAAGACCAATTAGATTTCCAGGGTATGAGCTTTTGGGAGTCAAAGCTAATGGAGCCAAATCATACTCTTCCATGCAAACCCTTTTTTTAAAAAATTACTTTTCACCAAAAAAGACACACATCAACAAGACTTGTAAAATCTATCACACCTCCACAACATACAAAGTAAATAACGTATACGTTCCACAACATACAACTTAAATAACATATACATTCTCCAAGAACAGAGAACTACGTCCTTATCCAATTATCAAATACAAACATTAGGACCATCTATCTCAATTCATAATTGTCTTTACAATCAAAGTCAGAGGTTCATTCATAAACACAACAATTTCCTATAGGTCATATTAAGAGGAATAATATTTTGTTCAGCCATATATTTCAGAACGGGAAGCCAGGTAATCTCGAAATCAGATTGATAATCCTCATAGTATAATCGTTTAAGATTATTTATTTTTTCCATAGCGATCTGATCCCAAATTTTCCCATGCCAGTCATCTAAAGTTAACGGGCGGTGAATTTCCACCAAGAAGAAATAGTTAACTGGGCAGCTCCCAGCAGAATAGCTGTAAGGTTCCTTTTTTGTTTTGTTATTTTAAAGCTTTGCCAGTAATAAAGTAGTATCGATTCTAGGGTAAACGGCAATGTCACTCCTGTAATTTTCCTAATTTGTTCCGCAGATTTGTTCCATGCAAACCCTATGTCAGAGAAACTGAAGAGAGTTCCCTTTTTTCCTTATCACTCCTCATTCTCATCTAGCTCCTCCAGCCCTTCCAGAGACCCTGATTTGCTGGTAGTTGTTCTGCTCACACACCAAGCAGGACTAAAGGGGGCTGGTGTTTTTCAGAAAGGGGCAGAAATTTTACCCATCTGTCACACTTTAATATCACAAAAGACTGAGCAAGCGGTTTAGAGTTCTCCAGAACTCTAAATTAGGCTAGATGTTCTGTATAAAAAAAGAAGGGGATGGGTGGAGAACATGATGTTTCAGGGCGTGGTGGAATGACTTTGTAGTGCCTAAAATATTGCATTGTATAATGACATTCGTTTTGATCTTCCAGTTGATGATCTGCCCTCTATGATGAAGGATGTCAAGAACATAATGTTACTAGCAAGGGTTTATATGACATCTAAAAAAAAAGAAACCGTTCTGGAAACTTTGCAAAAGGTAAAAAAAAAAAAAGGGAATTTTATAGAAGTTTCATGTACAGCTGGAGATGGTTCTATACATACATACACACACCAATATACTTTGGGTTTTTTGAAGAGGCTGAATAGCCACAGCCACACAGGAGCTACAGGGAATGGTTTTTAAAAAATAACAAAGCAGAACATGTTTGGACTCCGAATGCTGCCGAAGGGGGAGGAAGGGCTCCTGCCTTTCCCCACAGTCCATTCGCTTGTGTTGAGAAAGTGCTGGGGTGACTTATTTCATCATTTTTACTGTTCCACTTGCACAGAATACTTCACGTGGAGCACCAAAAATGGGGGGGGAAAGCTCCTCCCCAGCACTGTTTCAGCATGGGAAAATGGTTCGGGAAGAAATCAGGAGCCCTTCCTCTCCCATGGCAAGTTCAGAGCCCAAACAGGTTCTCTTAAGTGTGTTTAGTTTGGCCCTAAGTAGCTTGTGTGCACAAGCAAGTCACCCTCCGAAGCCTTGGCACCTGTCTCTCTTGGACGTAGATTGGTGAATTAATTCTTCCAGTGTAACATTCTTATACAGTTTGGTTTGAGCATTGTGATGTCATAGCCACCACTTTTGTATGCTCTTTTATGTCCTTAAGAACATAGCTGGCAGCCCCAGGAAAAGCACAGTCCAACCATATGTGCAAGAGAGAAGGGGGAGAATGAAGCAAATCTGCACAAAGCCCCCTCCCCCACAAAGAACTGTGGAGTAAGACCAGCTCAAAAAGAAGCCAAGGAGAAAGGGGAACCATTTCAACCCCCGCAGTTTCTGCAAGCAAGACCAAACAAAGCTTGCATAGCGATGCAGCCACGCACACTAATTCCCCCCCCACACACACACACACACACACCTCTCCATTGAAGTATATCTCGCGAGCACTAAAATTAATCTGGCCATTTTAGAAAGTTAGATGTCTTCTTTTATGCAAGGAACAAAAAGGTTTTCATGCTACCATACCTAAGAGTGAACCAGGAACTTGCGCTTTCTTTTAAAGATCAAAGTTCATTACTCTTGGTCACCAATTTGATTTATACAAGTACTCGTCCTGAGTCCTGCTGGAATGGAAGAGCTTCCAACAAGCCATTCTGTCTTTTGCACATCAAACTGTAATAGTACATATCAGAGAGTACCTCAAGTAATATCACAAAGACTTCAGTATATACACGTTATAATAATTCTTCCTCTTCCCAAAGAAATCAAGAGGTAGATCCTACGTTTAGAAGGGTGTAGTTTCATCTTTTCAACAGCTCAGTGCTATTAGATAAGATGTTATGAATAAGGACTTCAAAACACCTCACATTTACACACGAACTTCTTGTCTCCATCTAAACAGCAGATGTCTCAGTTCAGAATATATGAATATTTCCCACCACATATTAAACACAGGTAATTGCAATCCTACTCTGAATTAAGTAAAGGTGCTCACTGGGGAAAAGGGCATGTACCTCATTTACATAGCTTATTAATTCTAAGAGTATAAAAGTATCCCCCCAACTGTATTTTTTGGGTCATGTCTTTCCGTTTCTATCGTCCTTTGTGGCCCAAGCTTATCGTCCTTTGTGGCCCAGCTCATGACGACTGCTACATCTCTGCCAGAAGAAGTTGTCTTAAGAACAGACACTGTGGAACTTCTTTTGTAATGTCCAGTAAGGCTGAAATGCCCACTCACAGGGTTTTGATGCCAGATTTACATCCATTCATTAGTTTCATTCTGCATGGCCCTTTCTGGCCATTCATAGACTGATGGACATTGTACGCACAGTGTCTTATATATATTTATTAAAATGCAGTTGTAAGATCCCTGCATGTAAGAAGTGATGGTTTTTCTCCTTGTAGCTGTGCTGCTGGTATTGGATGTATTGTAGGGTCTAGTGGCTTGATACGACTGTTGTACTGTTCATTTTGCCAATAAGTAATTGTCTCACATTCATGTGCTAGCATGTTTACTTAGCACTGCCCTGTCTTTGTTTGTTTTTAAGGCATCGGACATTCAGCAAAGAATACTGAAGCGAATCCGAGTAGAACAGCCTGAACTTATCCCTCTTCAGAAACAAGTGGCTTTGGCAATCTGTATGCAGTATGCTGAGTTCTACCAAGCTGAGAAGCACTATGTAGAAGCTGTGAAGTACTATACAGAAGGCCTGTCCTACGTCCCAACTGACAGCAAAGTAAGCATAATCTCAGACCTCCATGTCCAAACACATGCTATGGGATGCCAACAGCAGGCTTTAGAGCTAAGCTACAAGTGACGCCTGACACAGGTTGGACACTTGTCAGCTTCCCTCAAGTTTTGATGGGAAATGTAGGCATCCTGGTCTTGCAGCCGTAATGGAGAGCCAAGCTGTAAAACCAGGATGCCTACATTTCCCATCAAAACTTGCTGTAAGCTGACAAGTGTCCAACCTGTGTAAGGCGTCACTTGTAGCTTGGGACTGCTTAGGTAGACTACAGACCACCGATGGACCACTGACCAGTTTCTAGTTGGCTACCTAAAGCCTATTGTTTGCTGGGATACTTGGTCTGATCCTGCAAAGCATATCTTACGTTCTTAACCAAGAATGTAGACTCTGGATCACTTAGCGTAGATTTAGATATGCTCCAAATGGTACGAGATCCTGAATTTAGATTTTTGTTTTGTAAATTTAAAAGATATCAGTTGACCACAAGGATTCTCTAATCCAAAAAGTATACTACACAAGAATTAAAGCCATGCTAGATGTTCCTTTTTTTCACGTGAAATCATGTGTTTTCACGTGTTCCCTGCAGCCACACAGCAACTGTGGGGAACTGTTTCTAAGAAAAAGAGGGAGTCCAAAAGAACTCAGAACAGCACTGCAGAGGGGGAGGAAGGGCTCCTGTCCTTCCTCCCCCTCTGCAAAACTACACAAGGAGGGCAGAGTTACTGTGTCAGTTTTGCTGCTCCACATGCACTGATACTGTATTTGGTGTAGCAAAATTGATGAAATACCTCCCTCCTGCACAGATTTCACATGAGAAAACCATGTGGGGTAGAGACAGGAGCTGTTTCTCTCTGCCTCCCCTGTCCACAACATCATTCCAAGCCTGTTTGGGCTCTCCTTTTTTATTTACATTATTGATAATCCGCCTTTCTCACTGAGAGCGAAGGAGGATGATATAGCGTTAGTCAATGCAAACATCAGATGGGACAATATAATAGATAATACAATAAACAATACAATAAGGTAAGGATCGCAGAAATTTAAAAATTAGCAGATACCCAATACAGAGTTGAAAAACAAAGCTGAAGCAGAACAAGCAGGCTGATAGGACATCATAAACAGCACGGAAGTATTCATTAGAAGCATACTTACAGCAACAGACGGTCCAGTCTACAGTCCCTCTCCCTGTAGCAACACCTCTCTCTGAACCATTTCCTTACAGCACAGCTTTGTAAGAAGGTTTTTTATAGGAAAAGGGGGAAATGGTGGGTGGTTAAGACAGATAGGAAAGAGGACAAAATACAAAACATAGGGAAGAGCACACTATCACACAGCATGCTCTCTCAAATAATAATAGTAAAGTTGTTCTCAGCCAAGTAAACTTATCTGGGTTGTAGCAGGTTCCTCAGAGCATGTACAGAGTTCCTTGTAGTATCAAGACCGTGGAGGAGTCCTTAAACCCTTTCAACTGTTCCTGGGGTCTCCAGATGTCATGGTGGAGTCTCCAGATGTCGTGCTGTTCCAAAGCATGATGAAAGGAAAGTCAGAATTCTCAGATATTTTTGGGCAATGGAATCTGACCTAAGCCTGCCTCTTCTGTGAGATTGATTAGGGGAACTAGCCAGTCCGAGGTAAAACTGCATTTCTGATGTCAGAGGCTACAGTTACCAATCAGAGAATTATTACAGGAAGGTCTCACCCAGTTAACAGCTCTGCCCTTCCGTGACATAATGTAGGTCCCCAACTGGTTGGTCATTTGTCCAAAAGGGATTAAGTCTGGCCAGGTAGCTCCAGTGTGTACTGAGTAGGAAAAGTTGCTACTTCTTTTTTTTTTAATGAGTTCCACACAGCTCCTGTGTGGTTACGGGGAATATGTGGAAACACATGATTTCATGTGAAAACAAGTAATGTCTAGGTTGACCCTAAGTTAGCTCAGTTTGTGCAATATAAACCTATACCGATTTGACTTTCCTTGTTGTCAGTTTAAAAAGATGGAAACTAGGGTTCTATGTAGTGGGGGCTAAAGATTACTGAAAGTATTTTCTACACCTCTCCAAAATTACAGTTATCAGTGGTCTCTTGCTAATTAAATTGTGCTTCCATTGTATTTCCAGGTAATGCAAGAACTAGCTCGCCTCTGTTTGATGCAAGGAGATACAGAGCAGTGCGAACATTATTGTTCCCTTCTGCTTGAAAGTGACAGCAGCAATGAAATCGGAACAATGGTATACTGTTCTTTTGTTGCTACCTAAACTTAATTATGTAGCAGATCGCTACCTTTGTGTACATGTTCTTTTTAGCCTATCACAAGGGAGGCACAGTAGGGTTTCCAGATCCTAGCCTGACACTCTTGACTGCTACGCCATGCTGGCTCTCACCATATACATACTGTATACATGGTGTTCCTTAACATGGGACAGTTAAAGCACATGAACAATAAGTCACACATGTTAATTGATACATAATTTGCATATTTGTTTCCATACACAACTCTCCAAATTAATAAATTGGAGTTCCTTGCTAAGCATTGGCCCCATTGTACTGAATGCGAAATGTTTATTCTTTTGCTAGATTAAGGCAACTCTTCTGTTTGGCAAACAGGAGTATGTAGAAGCCGTACAACTTTACCGAAAAATTTTGGAGAAAACGCCAGGTATTTATGATTAAAGGACAAGTCCATGTGTGCATGGATGGGTGCTAGTCTACCAGATTTTGGAGCCAGTTACACCCAATCTGTGATATTGCAGTCACATCTTTGATGACAGTTTTTCCATTTATTTGCATGTAGTTTCCAAAGACAAACATATTGAACTGTTCTTTGTACGGTTTTAGATAATTTCATAGTCATGGAGAGCTTGATCGATTTGCTAAGAAGAAGTGGCAAACTTGATGAAGCTACACCTTTTTTTGCAATGGCTGAGAACAAATCAACTCGAACGCCATTGGAGCCCGGCTATAACTACTGCAAGGGACTGTATTGCTGGTAAGTTGTAGATAGATGGAGAAAAGTTGCACGCTCTGTGATAGAACTTTGGGGAGTGGGTCACGGAAATAAGCAGTAGCCTAGTAGGGAAGGGGAGAGCAGGAGCTCCCTCCTCCACTCATGGTCACTAAAATCAATCCTTGAGGATTTTAAAGCTCCATACTTGGAGGTGGCATGTGCCTAGGAGTGTGCACAAAACAAACCCGGATGGTCCTGATCCAGGTTTTGGGGATACCAAAAAAATTGGTATCAAATTGGTATCAAAAATTGGTACCAAATTTAGAGGGAACCTACTCTTGACTGTCCCCTAAAGACCCCCCAAATGACAGGATTGGGCCCTGGAATCCAATTCTTTGGTCCCCTGAACAAGCTGCCTCCAGCCTCTCTCCATTGTTTCCTATGACGGAGACATTTCCAAGGCTTTAACCATCACAGCTTGCCCCCCTTCACATTTGCGATTCTCTGGTTCAGCATTGACTCCCATGCAAGCTAAACCAACAAAGCACAACAGAACCAAACTGCAGCAAGGGGACCAATGTCGAGCCAGAGCGTCCCTTGATCCATGGAATTTAAAAGGTGCCGGTGGCTTGGTGGGCTCTTTGGGAGGTTGGGGGGGAGGGGCAGAATGGAATGGGAATCCACTCTGCCTGCTGCCTTCTCCCCCACCCTCGCTAGCCTTGCACCATTCTCCTCTAGTAGCGCGGAGCTTGGCTCCAACTCCATTTGTGCCTCTGCCTGCCCTCTTGCTCACAGCTGCTAGTGGCAGCTGCTTGTGGCTGATTGCAAAAGCCAAATAATTCATCCCAGCAGAGTTTAATCTCCTGAAACAGATCCAGGGTTTGACATGGAGAATCAACAAAGCCAGATTATGCCAGATCTGATCGGCATAAATCTGGCTTTTTGGCAGGTTCCTGGATCCAGATCGCATACTCCAACATGCGACTTGGATCAAAGCTATGAACTCAGAGCCAACTCATAAACAAATGTATGGTGTATTTGATCCCTGAGTCTTTCTCTTTCTCTCCACAAACAGGTACATGGGGCAGCCAAATGAGGCCCTGAAGTTCTTCAACAAAGCTCGTAAGGATAATGACTGGGGCCAGAAAGCCCTTACTAACATGATTCACATATGTCTTAATCCTGACAATGAGATAATTGGTGGAGAGGCTATTGACAAACAAAATGGGGATGCAAGGTAAACGAGTTGGAGAATGTCTATTACTGGCTACTAGCCGTGGTGACCAAAGAGTAGTTCCTATTTCCAAATATAGTTTGAAGGCTTTTCTCTCCAGCCTTTCCTTGAGTAAAGGCCGGAGATAATGGTGTTGGGCTGTTTTTTAGACTGCACCCACCATTAAAAAAACCTCATATGATCTACAGTACCATTTGGTTTACCCTGATGTTTTGGATATCATTGTTCCAGGTTTGGTTTTTTGATCCAGAATTTGACATAGCAGTTAAGTGGTTGGGTTGCGAATCAGCACTCTGCTGATTCGACTCCCACTACTGCCGTGAGCTCTGCAGGTGGCCATGGGTCAGCCACTCCTCTCACCCTCAGCTCGCCAGCTGTATTGTGGGGATAATAACAACACTGACCTTGTTCACTGCTCTGAGCAAGGCACTAATCTGTCCATAAGAGTAGTATATAAGGCATGTGTTGTTGTTGTTGTTGGGCTGCCATTGGTGTCGTTAATTCCTGTCAGATTACAGCTGTTACCATGAATGAATCAGTGGCTGTAAAACAGGCTGTTTTCATAGCCAAATAATTCCAGCAGTCCACAATTTCACTAGTCTTATTTGGTATTTGATATGATGGTGGTTTATGAGGGCTTAAAATTGCTAGCACAGTTTACCAAACAGCTTAATAACCGCCCCCCCCCCAAGTTTCCAGCTCTCTGCTTAGGCTGTACATTATTCTAGAAAGCATTCGGGACTCAAGTTTTTAGAATTTAACCTAAATATTCTGTATGGCCTTGATTATTGAGCAGCTGTTGCCCTGAATATTAGATACAATCATAGCAGTCAGTTGTGGTAACAGATTTCTGTGTGGGTCGGATGAACTCCTGGGTGACGGGACAGAGCTGGAACCCAGCTTTGGCATAGCAGCTGAGGAACTGGGTGCATTCCTTCATTCGGATTTTCTTTCATCAAAAGCCTGACCTGCTATTGTCATTCAGCATCTGAAATCTCCACTCCACTCTCCAAGATAGAAGGACAGATGGACTCACATTCTAGCTGTATCTGAAAAAGTGAGCTGTGGCTCACAAAAGTTCATACCCTGTGTAATGATTCCAAGAAAGGGGTGCATGTGGCTTTAAATGCTTGGTGTGAGTTAGGTGAAGAGTGAGTGATGTGATTGGCTGATGACTGAGAGTGTGGGCGGAGTGAAGGCAGCTTGAGACTGACAGTAGAGAGAGAAAGGTTTTCAGTCAGAAGGAAGCAGGCTGGCTGTGTGCTGCCTGAGTATACTGAAGTATTTATGAGAGAAATATAACCTGTGTGGAACCTGAACTGAGCATGTTTGTGAAAGGACACTCAGTCAGGGAAAGGGAGGCCAGCTGTGTGCTGCCTGAGCAGGTTTCATATTTCTGTGAATGAGAGTCAGAGAGGCTAGCTGTGTGCTCCCTGAGGAGTTTTAAGCATTTCTGTGAGAGAAATACTGAGTTAGAGAAAGAGGCTAACTGTGTGTGAAGCCTTGGAAGAGATCTGTGTGAATAAGTTCATAGGAAGTAACTTTAAGAACTAAGAACTACTTTTATGAAACCAATACGCTTCTTGAAAAATAAACATTTATTTTGTTTTGTTATATCCCAGAGTAGCTGTCAGTGTTATATCCCATTTCTATCCTCAGGGCCACATAGAACCACAAAGAAGCCTGACACTTAGGAACATTACCAAAGGGAAAACTCAATTAAAACATATTGGAATATAATATTCCTGGTGGCAGCTAACTACGGGTGTAAGGGGAAGATTAAAAGAAAAATCTACCCCCCAAAAGTAAAGGTCATAACACCCTGCCACAAATTTTGTTAGTCTTCTAGGTGCTACTGGACTCTTGCTTTTTTCTACTGCTACCGACAGACTAACACGGCTACCCATCTTGATCTATCCTTAGTAGCAGCTTGCCAGACAACCCCTTGCATTCAGCCTTCTGATGAACCCAGAGTCCACTGGGCTAGGGTTAATGCTTGGGCAGATGGCGCCTTGTTGTTAGCAGTTAGGGCAGTTGAAATTGGATAGTAACTCTAGCCTTACAGAATTCAGAGTAGGTCAGTGCTGTTGTTTTACTGTTGAACTGGATTTGACAGACTAGATAACATCACACACTTTCAACAGCATTCTAAAGGAAAAAAGGGAATCTGAGCAGCACGGGATCCGCACAGCTGAGAAGCTCCTCAAGGAGTTTTATCCCCACTCTCAAGAGGATCTGAATCAAGTGGAGATGTTGCGGAGCTACTGTTTAATGGCCACCAAAGAGAAACTTAATGTGGAAAAGGCCTTGAGAAAATTTACAGAAATAGCCAATATTGAGGTAAGACTGTCAACCTAGAGAGCAAGCGGGGGGGTTCTGTCAGGGCCAAAGCATCATCATAAATGTTAGCAGTGACAAAGAGATACCACCATAATCTTTAAATATTCTTAACAGTGTCCAAATTGAGTTCTCAGACAGCTGTTAGGAGACTGGGGGGGGCAGTGCGAGACTGAGGGGCCAGTGCTTAATTTCTAAAGAGGTTCAACCCTCAGGGAAGCCCTTCTCTACTAACCCCTGTTTTTTAAAAAATATTTTTATTTCAATTATTAACAAAACTGTTTACAATATGAAATACAACATGGGTAAATTGTTAAAAACTACGTAACAGAGAAAGGTAAAACATGGAAAGACAAATTCAAGTTGAATGATCTGATATATTTTGGATTATAGATTCAGGATTGTTTGGTATATTTTATTGGGAGGATATAGATTTTCTTTAGAAATGTATTCAAAAAAGGGGAAGCATTTTTCCATAAAATTTGTTGTTTGGGGGAAATTTTCAGCTTGATAGATTCCATCATTGATTTTTTCAAATAAAAAATGGTCCCATATTTTAGAATACCAACTGGCAATTGTCGGTACAGTATGTGATTCCTTTACTAACCCCTGTGAAGCTGCAGAGACGGAAATGCACAGTACCAATGGCTTAGAAGTACTTTTCTTTACTAGGAGGATGGGATCCAACGGGAGGGAGTCATGCTAAACTTGTATGTTCAGAGCAGGATGGAAGCAGGTACAAGACCAGTAACACCGGCAAAAGATTTCTGCTTATGCAACTGAAGAAAATCTCCAAATTAGAAAACCAAATGGACTTACTATGCAAAAAGAGGTCAACATAAAAAAGATAGTGGTCAGATTCAGTATTCTCCTCTCTCTCCCCCCTCCCCCCAAATCCTGCATACAATGTGTGTGTCTTTCTAGAGGGGAAGTGTCTCAGTAATACTGGCAATGTCTCAGGCGTACCTGATTCTCAAATACTCAGCCAAGGCCAGGACCCACCTGAAGCAGTTGAGCAAAACGACTTGGTCCTTGGCAGAGGCTGAAGCGTTGGAAAAGGCTTGGATTTTGTTGGCAGATCTATTTTGCGTATCTGGAAAATACGACCTTGCCACTGAGAAACTGAACCGCTGCATACAGTACAATAAGGTGAGGGAAAGGGTGCATCCGTTGCTTTGGCCAGAGATCTTTCTGATGGTTTGGGCCCCTAAAGATTAACAGTTGACAAGATGGTGATTTACACACACCAAGGGCTGGATCCAACCCACTGTTCTGATGGTGAAAAAGGGGCGCCTCTTTGACTAGCAAAAAAGGCTATGCAGAGAATACAGTTTTCCAAGCTGATCTGAACCCAGGAACAGCCAGTTCATCATTGTTCTTCTGTGCAGTCCAACGTTGGGACAGACCTGCACACATGCACAGTCCTAGTGTGTGCCTGTACAAAAGAACTCAATGAACAATAGTTATAGGTATGTACAGCCCTGTTTTCTTCCTGTTTTCATGGGGAAAAGTGGTTGTGCACAGTACTGAATGGCTGGACCTTATTATGACAATCAGGCAGCCACCTCCTTCCCATCTACCCATGACGCATGTTGGTTACCGGGCCCTTGTGGGAATCTACTACACCTCTTCCCATGGAACAGGGTTCCCTGCTAGCTGTTTTTTAAGTGGCTAAGCATGCTGGATACCCGATCAAAACTGTGGGGAGGGGTAAAAATCCACTTTACCTAGAGATTGGTATGCATGCCAATAGAGGGGAAAGGGTGGGGAGAAGCAGAGAAAAATATGCATCCATTCTTGGAGGGAGGGATATTCAACTTTACTTCAAGACAAATATGCAAAGATATTGAAGATAGTTGCAGATATTAAATCTGGGTTAAAATCTACTGAAAGGTTTCTTTGTGTATTGTTGTTTTTCTCTTTAGTCATGTTTTAAAGCTTACGAAGGCTTGGGATTTATCGCAGAAAATGAAAAGGCCTACAAAGATGCGGCAGCTAACTATGAGTTAGCTTGGAAATATAGTAACCGAACAAATCCTTCTATTGGCAAGTAAAGGAGGAATTAATATTGTGACCCTGTTTCCTGCACGCACTGCATTTAAAAGTCTTCCTCTGACTGAAGCAGAGAGTCATAATTGTGTGTTCATGAAAATATGAATATCTGCTTGATAGAAAAGTAAATCCGTCAAGCAGCGGGAGTGAAGTGGCTGGCAGCTATCCTGGCACAAGCATAGCTGGCTCCAAAGCAGAACTGGAGCAGGTCCCAGAGTCCAGCAAACTCTGAGCATACTAAACTTCCTCTGACAACTTTGTTTACTATATACAAGACAGATAATTCAAAGCTACTAGGATGTTTCTAGATCCTAAAGCTGCAGTTTGGTTTCTAATGAGCTCATACCTTCCATGGGGTTTGGTTCCAAACAATACAATCCTATGAAGAGTTACTCCAGTCTAAGTCCATTGATTTCAATGAGCTTAAACTGGAGTAACTCTCCTTAGTATTGCACTGAAAGTCGGGTTTCTAAGGAGCCTCATACTTTCCATAGAGCCAGTCAGCCAAGCATGTGCTTGGAGATGGCTAGCCATGAAGCAGCTAATTTAACTGAGCTACTCACACGTTGGTACACCTGGGCTGCTTGTCCTGGCTTGGATGCTATTGGGAAGCAAGTTTCTCCCTAGTTCTGCATCCTGTCTTCATGCACCTCTGGCCTTTGCTGTCTCAAACCTGCTTTGCTGTGACGTTTTGGAAAAGATCACAGCTAAGCTGGGGAGGCATCCTTGTGTATTGACAAGTCCGGGTTTTCGTGGTCTCATGCACATCAGCACCATTTCCCCTGCCCGAGTCTCCCTGCATTCCTCCCCCAGCCACCAGAGGGATTTTTTTTAAAAAAAATTGGCAATTCTAAATCTGCCCTGACCTGGATAGTAGAGGCAAGCCTGCTCTTGTCAAATCTCAGAAGCTAAGCAGGATTGTCCTTAGTAATTGGATGGGAGATCTCCATAGAAGACGAAGGGTCACTATGTTTCAGGTAGGTAGCCATGTTGGTCTGCAGTAGAACAGTAGAATTTGAATCTGGTGACACTGTAGAGACCAACCAGATTGTTGGGTATAAGATGTTGAGAGTCAAAGCTCCTTTCTTCAGGTGTCTGAAGAAGAGAGCTTTGACTCTCAAAAGCTTATACCCTGAAAATCTTGTTGGTCTCTAAGGTGCCATTGGACTCAAATCCTGCTATGTAGAGACAAGCAATGGTAAATCATCTTTGTTAGTCTCTCCTTGAAAACACCAGCAGCAGTTGCCATAAGTTGGTTATGATTTGACAGCCACCACATAACATTATAATTATGTACCTCTGTCAAGTTAGCTGAATCCCTGTTTTTCCTTTAAGAAAAGGTCTCTAGCCCCTTTTCTTGCGGTGTTACGCTTTTTCCTTTATATCTTTGCATGGGAGGCGATCTTTGCTATTGGATGATTTACAGAGTCATAGTTCTCTGCATACTGAGGTGCCCCAAATAGATAGAGAGCCCTACCTTCTCTGTATGTGGCCCAGTTCTGCTGCTTTAATTATCCACTTTACTATGAAATACAGTGATGATGCAAGCATACATTTTATTCTAAGACAAACACTAACCTTCCCTTCTTTTTTCCCCCTAGGATTTAAACTTGCTTTCAATTATCTAAAAGATAAGAGATACGTGGAAGCAATAGATGTTTGCCATGTTGTAAGTGCTCCAAAACATAATTCTGTAAATGAAGCTTTAGACCAGTGGTTTCTCCCTCTCTAGAGGAGGGTAGTAGTATTACTCCTCCCACTTACTTCACAGGCAGGCCAGTGTAAATGAGACAAGGTTGTCATCCCTTCTGGTGGGAGGCAGGTACGAGCAGTTCCAGTCCAGCCTTCTCCAAAGCAACAGGGAGATTCCTGAGCTCCTGCACTGCTCTTGTTTTTCCTCGAGGAAAAGAGGCAGAATACGCCCAAATCCTTTCTTGCTCTTGTCCTTTCTTAAGTATTTTTCTTCAACTGTCAAGGGTCTACTGTGGGTCTGCCTTTCTGGGGCACATGGCACACCTCGTGTCACTATAGTACCCAACAAAAACTGTGCCCAAGAATGCATCCAGCAATTTCCAGCAGTTGTGCATTGCTCAGGAAGAGTACAGCAAAAATAAAGAAGCTTCTCTTCTATTACTAATGTGATTCAACTAAGGGCCAAGTGTTGCCAACTTTGGGTTGGAAAGTTTCTAGAGATATGGGAGTGAAACCTGGGGAGGGCAGAGTTTGGGGAGGGGCCTCAGTGGGGTACAGTACTAGAGAATCCATCCTCCAAAACAGTCATTTTCTTCAGCGGAATTTGCCCCTGTAGACTGGAGATTGTTTAGGGTTCCCTGTCATGCCATATAATTTGCCCTTCAATGCTGCCGTTTCCTCCAGGGGAAATCTAGTGCGGAGATCAGTCATATTTCTGGGAAATCTCCAGGCCCCACCCAGAAGTTGGCAACCTAATGCATTTCTGAAGAATCCTGGGGTTCCCTCTAAAACAGTTTGAAAACTATTGCTATAGATTGTGGTTGTTTTATAGCTGATCATTAATTTCTTCTTTCTGATAGGTGCTGAAGTTATGCCCAGGTTATCCAAAAATTGGAGAAGAAATTTTGGAAAAGGCTCGGGCAGCTCTCAGATTTTAGAATTTGTAATTGTATCTTATCTGACACAGTCTAAGAATCTGTCAGCATTTGAAAATAAACATAATTTTAAATAAGTCTCTGCATTTGGGAAAACTCCCTGGTTGGTGGTATTAAAATCAGTCATTGGGCTGTGCTCTTTGAAAAGGCGCCTGTTCTTGTGGGTACTTTCCACCCTATTGATGACTTTTCGTTAGGCTGAGTTCCCTTCTTCCCTATATCCCACTCCTCTCTCCGCGCCCCCCCCCCCATGTTTAGCAATGACATTAGCAGATCCTTAATAATTTCCTGTCACTGAGAATGAGTAAGGCTGCCCCCAGCAGCAAGGAAGGGCAGGCTGAGCAAGAATCTCATCGAGGAAATACAGTGCAATGATGCCTTCAGAACCAGTTGGAGGTCATGGGAACCATGATGCAGTGTGTCCAGGACAACTCTTTCGTACCGCATCCACCCCGAGGTGCCATTCACAGGAGGCTTTTTGAGCCTAGGGTATGCGGGAGCAGTGGGGAATTGGACCTCCCCCCCGCATACCTCCATTGGAAGCAGTGTGTGGGCTTACTGAAAACAAAATATTGCCCAAGTCGCCTTCAAACAAAACAGCTTCCAACACTTAAAACACAGTAGAACATCTATCAACGGGAAGAATTTGATTCTGCATGGTCACAGGCACCCATTCTTCAGCAAGAATGTTTCTGTGTTTGTTAAGATTTGTACAAGACCCATTTAAAGATAGTGAGGCGATGCTTTCATTTTGTGGCATCCCCACCTAGAGGGGAACAGATCTCTGACATTTAGAGATCAGTTATGATTCCACTAGATCTCTAGGCCCCACCTGGAGGTTGGCAACTCTAAGTGGACCGCAGATATTAATCAGTCATCAGGCTATAACTCGTCTCTATTTGAACCAACATCGCTTGCTCAAAAGAATTCTGGGAGTTGTAGTTGGGCTGTGGTGCTGAGAATTGTCCCCCTATGGAACTAATGTTGCCTGGGGAAAGGAAATGACTTAAATCAGCCCTAAAATTTTGGCCCTTTGTTTCTTTCATGGATTATTAGTACTTCCTGGATTTGGCCACTAGAGGCCGTGGAAGTCTCACTTCTAGATTTTATTCCTCCTAGGTGTTTTCTGTTTAACCTGCTGCCAGATAATGCCTTCCTTACCCTTGTGCCCTTGGGCTGCTTCCACACAGAATTGTTCCTATTGCCATAACAGCTGCGGGACATGTGTCTTGGTGACAGAGTTTCCACACATGGAGTTGTGTGCACATTTCCCGCCACCTTTTAAAACTTGTCCCTTCCCTGCATGCACTCTGCATGGCTCTCCAGTGGTGGGAGATTTCTTGTGTCTTCTCTGGTGACTTTCCATCCATTTTATTCTTTTCTTCATGCAAGTACTATATGACAATATTGGCATGCAAATAGTCTTGTGACTGTGGGTCCCCCCCAAACCCCTATATTTGCACACCCCAAAAGATCCTCAGACTTAGCCACCAGAGGCCTAGATAAAATAACCCAGTCTGATATTAAAATCAAAAAGTCCAGTAGCACCTTTAAGACTAACCAATTTTATTGTATCATAAGCTTTCGAGAACCACAGTTCTCTTCGTCAGATGCATCTGACGAAGAGAACTGTGGTTCTCGAAAGCTTATGCTACAATAAAATTGGTTAGTCTTAAAGGTGCTACTGGACTCTTTTTGATTTTGCTACTACAGACTAACACGGCTAACTCCTCTGGATCTTTGATATTAAAGTAGGGGCCCCTGAACTAGCAGGAATTTCCCCGAATACCCTTAAGTGGAAAGAGCCTACCTTAAGGAATATTCCAAAGATATTTAAAAAAAATTGTCCTTCAGAAGCTCCCTCCCCCAAGAGTGGTTGACTCAAGTTTGCTAGACAATAATCTAAGCTATAGAATCCTCCTCACTGTACACTCTATGCTAGCATTTCAATCCCAAACCCAGGGAAATGGCATCAAGTCGCTGTTCAGTCTTTGTTGGACCAGCCCAAGCTGGTCTGTCCCGCTGGAACCTCAAACACCCCACTGGAGCTATCTTGCCATACCTCATTTTCTGCCATTTCCATGTCCACCTAGATGTGCAGCTCATCTTTCCAAAACCATAAATAGGGCATCTTGAAGCCCTTCAGCTTTGTTGTTGGTTCTGTGCCTCAGCTTCCTTCTCCAATTGGCGGCTGGCATACAGTATTTCCTAAAACTTCACAACATCTTTGCTGAATTACTGATCTGCGTGCTCAGATCTCCAAACTTATTATTTATTTTATTATTTGGCTTCTATTCCACCCTCCCTTCCATAAAAACACATACTTAAATTTGGTTCAATAAAAGCATTATAAAATACAATTCAAAGCTGGTTTGGGATTCTTCCTTCACCCTGGGAATTCTCCGTCCCAGATCAGCTTTTCCTTCTGCCCCAAAACTCAGCTCCACAAACTTTTCAGAATAAAGCAACATGATTTTTCATTCTTTTATTTCTCCTTAGTTTCCCCTAAGTGTTGTCACTAGGACAACACTGCTGTATTACAATATTATTTATGTTTTTGCTCTCCCTTGCATTTCCTCTTTTCTAACCATGTAGCTTGTTAGAGGAATAAAGATTGTTTCATTTGAGATTCTCTTTTCCTTACTTCCTAGTTGGCGTGCAGTATCAGATCGGGATTGAAGTACATATTAGACTGTTCAGTACCAAATTAATTGCCCCAGTTACGTAGTTTGACCCAACATGTATACAGCATGCTTTACATGTTATGGTCTTGCCAGATGCACTGAGCTGGGTAACAATAGTATCCTTGCGGCTTTCACCTCATTCCTTTCCATGAAATTGAGACCAAAACTTCCTGTACCTTTCGCCTTTATATCTCCACAAAAACAGGGGCTGGAAACTTTCAAATGAAAACTCAGAAGGTCTGTAATTGGAAATAGATGCATGGCAAAAGCCATGCTGTGGTACAGCAGGAAAAAAATGTTGGGAGAATGTGTAGGACCTTTGTTTACTTCAGCTTATACCCCACTTTTCTCCCCAATGAGAACCCAAAGTGGCATACAATATTCTCCATTCTATCCTCACAACAACCTTGTGAGGTAGGTTAGGATGAGTGTGTGTAATTGGCCCGAAGTCACCCAACGAGCTTCCATGGCAGAGCGGGAATTCAAATCTGGGTCTCTCAGATCCTAGTCTGACACTCTGTCCACTACACCACAATGGCTGTCACATCCACACAATGTGCTTACATGCTTGGATTGCGCTCTTTCCAGAAAGACAAGTGTAAAATAGATTTGGAAAAGAGGATATTGAGGATGCAAACAATTCAATCACAACATGGTGTCGCTGCTTAAAAAAAAAAAAGTCCTCTGTTTTGAAACTTGAAATCCAAGGCGAAGAAAAACCTCAGTATGGCTGTATCCCTTGAGACAAGGGGGCAGAAGGCAAAAATCAGACATCTGTTATTGATTAATGGATTTCTTTGCAGAGGGATAAAACTCTTTAACAATTCCTACGCCAGAAGGTTGGGAGTGGCTCCCGTTCAGCTGGGAGTTGCCCGGCATATTACCAGGGTAACGATACCAGCAAATATAACTTGTTCCTATGGTTACTAAAGCAAAGAAACACTTATCAAAATGATGTGAGGAAGGGTTAAGGCCTTGCTTTTGATAATACCTACAACTGAGAGCGGATGGCCTCCTTTGGCGGAACTCCCTCTGCCTTTAGTAACTATGACAGAATTTTCCCCCTTGGACCAAGTCTGTAAGCCTAGGAAAGCAGCACTTCCTGAATCTTTGTGCTGTTTAAAGCAGAGCAGTTTTGCTAGGAAAAGAAGGGGTTGCAACAGGTTGAACAGCGGACAAAATTAAACTCAAATCCTAAAGAAAAATCCAAGAAATTTTAACCCATATTTCAATTGCATTTTTTTCAAGAGGAAAAAACATTCAGAAATTCATCTAACAAATTAAAATCATGGTCAGATGAATACAATAACATAGAAAATCTGTTTTAATCCATCACCTGCTCAATATAATCCCTGCATAGAAAGCTTGCTAAATGAACTCGGGCCAATCATGACCGCCCCCCCCCCCCCAAGCCTGGTCCACCTTACAGGGTTGTTATGAACACAAAATGAGGTAACTCCCAAGCTCATTTGAAAGACAGGATCCAAATATTAAACAGTAAACTTCTCCACACTGTGGCATGATTGTATATTATATGGTATATTATTATATTGTATGTTATATTCAAAATTTCACAAGCTTTGTGTTTTTTATCCAGTTCAAATACGCTTACATTCCATCGGGGCTTTTTTTCCCCAGCTGGAACGCGGTGGAACGGAGTTCTGGCACCTCTTGAAGACTCCCCTCTGTCTGGTGATCAGGGGGCGGGGCCACCAGCCATGTGACCATTTTCGCCAAGGGCGATTTAAACTTTAAAAAACTCCCCCCTTGTTCCAGCTGATCCAACGTGATGTCATTGGTCCTGGGAGCGTGTGCACACTTTGCGCGTGCACAAGTGGTACCAGGGGCACCACTTCCTGCCAGGAGTTGCCCCCTGTGCTGGCAACCCACTGAGTTCCACCACCTCTTTTCCCAGAAAAAAAGCCCTGCATTACCTGATAAGGCTTCATAATCTTCGCCTATTTCTCCATCTCTTACATCAATCTGGCTGAAATTTTCTGCTCACAAGACCAACTTAATAAGGATGAAATTATATGTAGCTCTGTGATCTTTAATCTCAGTGTTTTCCTTTGTTACAGAATACAGCCTCTGGTTTATTCCTACACTTTCCTTGGAGAGGGCAATCTGGGGTGGCTTTTTTTTCTTTTTAGCAACACAAGTTTTAAAAAAAGGTGGAAGAATTTTAAAAGCTGTCCTTCTCTGCCACTGTCCCCTTTCCAATTGCGGCAGTTTGGGGGAACATAGGAAAGAAGTGATGAAAGACAATCAGGGAATTACCAATAACATGCCGTTCTGCCTTCAGCCAGAATGAAAATTCTGGTTTAGATTCCTACTTCTGTTCACATTATTTTCAGGCAATTGTTTTGGGCATTTTCTCCTCCATTTTCTGTTGTCTCCAACTGGACTGATTATGCTGGGTTGGATTCACATTCCTTGTATGTAAACACTGCTTACGGCTTCATATCCTTTCAAGCAAAGTGTTTTCCACCAAAGCCAGTTCACACATTCATCTGCCAGGTGTCAAGAGCTCGTTCACACCTTCTTGCTGGCAACATGATCGCCCTTTTCTCTCCTTTTTAGCTGAGAAAGGCTCATACTGGAATAAATGTTGATCAGTCTTTAAAGTGCTGGACTTCTGTTTTGTTTTCATACAATCATAGAGTTGTAAGGGTCTCTAGGGTCATCTAGTCCACCCCCCCCCCCCCCTGCACAGTGCAGGAAATTCACAACTACCTCCCTCCCACACACCCAGTGCCCAGAAGATGGCAAAACATTGTCAAGATCCCTAGCCAAACTGGCCTGGGGACAATTGCTACCTGACCTCAAGGTGGCAATCGGCGTTACCCTGGGGATGTAAGAAGGGGCCACGAGAACTAAGCACTGATGTAAACCTTCCTGCCCTCCTTCTCATGATCTGTCTAGGTTCATAGAATCAGCGTTGCTGTCAGATGGCCATCTAGCCTCTGCTTGAAAACCTCCAAAGTATGAGAGCCTTCCACCTCCCAAGGAAGCCTATTCCAGTGAGGGACCTCTCTGTCAGGAAGTTCTTCCTTATGTTTAGCTGAAAACTCTTTGGATTTAATTTCAACCCGTTGGTTCTGGTCTGACCTTCTGGGGTAGCGGAAAACAACTCCGCGCCATTTGCTACAATAGACTAACACTTCTGTGATCCCAGCCAGTCAGGGATCATATTGTCAGTGTGTTGATGATGCAAAACCACATAGCCAATCAGCTCTGGCTATTTGGCAACATCACACAGAAAATTAGGTTTGTCTATATGGTATGATGTCATGGAGCCCATTTCAAGCAGGATGGGTTCAAGAGGGGGAACCTAAGCCCCAGCAGCACACCAAATGACAAGACAGGTAAGTGAGAAGCCACCGTCATTGCACACCTGTCTGCTGCTCAGGCAGATGAGTGAGCAGTGGAGGAAAGGATCAGCCAATGTCACCACCTATGCACTCATTTTGTGGGTGGCAGACGGGAGGAGAAGCTGCCACCATAAACACCAATGTGGAGCAAAGGATAACAACAACAAAAATAACTTGTGCTTATCTACTGCTCTTCTAGACAGATTAGTGCCCACTCAAACCAGTGAACAAAGTCAGCATTATTATTGCCCCCACAATACAGCTGGAGAGCTGGGGCTGAGAGGAGCGGCTCACCCAAGGCCACCTGCTGAGCTCATGGCAGTAGTGGAAGTCGAACCACCAGAGTGTGGACTTGCAGCCCAACCACTTAACCACGATGCTAAGCAGCACTCATAATAATAACTGAGCTCAGGTTCAACTCAGAACTAGCTTAGCAGTAACACCCTCTAGTGCTGTAGCCATGCCCTTCTTTTTCCTGAATAAGAACAACAACTGTGCTTATATACTACTCTTCTAGACAGATTAGTGCCCCACTCAGAGCGGTGAACAAAATCAGTGTTGTTATTATAACCCCAAAATACAGCTGGGGAGCTGGGGCTGAGAGGAGCGGCAGACCCAAGGCCACCTGCTGCGCTCATTGCAGTGGTGGAATTCGAACCAGCAGAGTGCTGATTCACAGCCCAACCACTTAACCACTATGCTGAGTCCTTTCATTTGAGACCAATCCTCACCACCATAGAGAGAGACCAGGTGGCAGTCATGGCTGCTTTTCAGAGGTTGACACTTGCAGGGTGGCTCTTGAGAGCAGCCAAATATGTCCACTTCTGACACCATCCCTAATTCACTGTGAGGGCTATGTTTTAACAAGAAGGGCCACCATGCTGCTAATGTTACTGAAACAGGAGATGCTTTTCACAGGGGATGAAAATGGTGACCCCAAATGCCTGCTTTTTGGCTCAGTCCTGAAAATCTTAAGCTATATCTGTGTGACCAGGACCCCTTCAGTCTTTCCTCTTTCAGGGTGGCTGTGGTTCTTCTCTGGCCACTCTTACTGTGTAAAAGCCCTCTGAGAGAAAACGGCCTGTCATGTTTCCTTGCTTAAGAAACCACCACAACCAAACCCTGTGGTGATGGGGTGGAACAGAGGCACCGAGAGATCTAGAATTAAGCACCTCAGGTGACCGCTGTCCTAGAAACGCCTCAGAAACTAGCAATGAGACAGATGAAAAAAAAATTGCCACCAGCAATATTGTCCCGAAAGATAAAGCATGTCTGTGTCAAATCCTGCCAGAAAAATGGAGCAAATTTGTCAGCTTGTCTGCTTAGACTTCAGTGTGGGGGGAAAAATTACTGAATGCATTGCCTGGCCTCAAAGAAGCATCCTCTACTAGAGGAGAAGTCTACCTCCTGGAAGAGAGGCAGGCAGGCAGTTGTGGACTCCTTCTCTTGGATTTGCCCCAGACTGAAATGTGGCCTGATTGTGTGGGTCTTAGAGCAGAACCACAAGTGACAAAAGGCACAGGTTGGACACTTGTCAGCTTCCCTCAAGTTTTGATGGGAAATGTAGGCATCCTGGTCTCGCAGCTTGGCTCTCCGACTGCTGTCCAATGGACTTTTCAACTGTCACTTGTCCAACATTCCGCCAAGCTGCCTACATTTCCCGCCAAAACTTGAGGGAAGCTGGCAAGTGTCCAATCTGTGCCTTTTGTCACTTGTGGTTCTGCTCTTAGATGGCCAAGAAAAAGCACGTTACAGGATGAGGGGACAACAGGAACGGATGGTAGGTGGCCAACGTATGCTGTAAAGAATAGACCTGTATTTATTTGTGTAATAATACGTTGGCATTTTTATAGCTCATTCCATGCCATTTGCAGTACGCTCTCAATAATCCTCACAAGAGTCTCTTGAGGTAGGCCCTTATTTCATACTGCACTTTTCACCCTTAGACCAACAGTTAAAAATTCGTGAAATCCAGTTGTTAAATCCTAAAAACCCAGCTGTGAAAAAGTGGCAGGTGAAAAGAGTCACTGTCAAGTGATGAAATAGTAAAGAGTCCAGTAGCTGTGTTAGTCTCTAGTCACAAAATAGTAGAGTCCAGTACCACCTTTAAGACTAACCAACTTTATTGTAGCATAAGCTTTCGAGAACCACAGCTCTCTTCGTCAGATGCATCGTGCAAATTAGTAAAGAGTCCAGTAGCACCTTTACGTCATATATAATAAAATTGCATCTGACAAAGAGAGCTGTGGTTCTCGAAAGTTTATGCTTCAATAAAGTTGGTTAGTCTTAAAGGTGCTACTGGACTCTTTACTATTTTGCGACTACAGACTAACACAGCTAACTCCTCTGGATCTACGTCAAGTAACGCACACTTTTAAAAAAATAATTCTTCATAAGCATTTGAAAAAATAATTTCTCTTGGTATCTTTAGGTATTTTTTTCTTTTGTGGGAACATCTAGTACAGACAGAGCCAGAAATAAGCCGAAATTTGGTTTACACATAATACTAAACATTCTAATTATTAGAAAAGTCTAAAAGAGGGACTGGGAGCTTACACAGGAGGCGAAGATGAAATTAACAGACTCTCTGAGGAGCAATCTCTGCCAGCTCTGTCTTTTAGAACTATGCTTCCCGCCTAACATTGCATCTCCCTACATTTGAAGAACATGCTCCAAAGCATCTCTTGAATAGAGACTTTGAGACCCGGGTCTGCTCGAATACAACAGGCCTGAATTGTTACATGATTGTTGTTGTATATGCTTTATTATTGTTCCAAATAAGATGTCTTTTCAAGTTGATTCATTATTATTTTCGTAATTGCAAGTGTCACAAGGTGGGATCACAGTGCCATAGACATGAACTCTCTGTTCTTTAAACAAAAATAAAACAATAATATATTTGTCGGATATTGCTCCTTGAATTAAATAGGTTTCACATGCAGGGTTGGATTTGAGTAGTGCCTGCCTAGAAGACCTCAACATAATGCCAGGTGCCCAGACCAATCTCCCAAAAGAACATCTTTACATCCAGTCGCCAAAAGCTGGGCCTTACTGGATGTCTCTGGCCAGATCTCCAGCAGGGGGCGAGCAAACCCAGGCCTGGCAAAAGGGTCGCTCGCTTGTCCCTTTCCCACACTTGAATCAGCCCGCAGGCAGTTCCCCAGAGCTGCAGTCAGGAATGTATAATGCCGGATTCGTTTAGATATTACATATATTAAATGCCACCCATAAGGAGGGTCTGAGGTAAAGCAGGGCGAACACTGCAATCACCCTTGCCGTTACAACCAACTAGGTGCAGGGAGCAAAAAATTGCTGGTTGGCTTAATATATTCTGAGCCCTGAACTGTGGAATCCTCCATGCCGAATTTAGATCGGGGCAGGGGTGCACGTTTAACAAACCCAAGCATGCATGTCGCTGCTACACACACCACATGCCCAAAGGAATGGCATGTCCTTATTCGAGCATACACATTTCTATGGAGAGACAGTTTCAAATAAGTGCAGAGGAGTTAGCCGTGTTAGTCTGTGGTAGCAAAATCGAAAAAAGTCCAGTAGCACCTTTAAGACTAACCAATTTTATTGTAGCATAAGCTTTCGAGAATCAAGTTCTCTTCGTCAGATGCATGGTACAGAAACTGGTCAAATGCATCTGACGAAGAGGACTTGATTCTCGAAAGCTTATGCTACAATAAAATTGGTTAGTTTCAAATAAGGTTAGCACAAGTTTCATTACGAGGGTCCTTTTTTTTCTGCAGGGAGTGGGAGCGGAGCGAACTTTCCCTCCCGCTGTCTTCCACCAGCCACCTACTGCTAACTGTATGCCATCAATCTCGGGAGGCCTGAATGCCCCTTTCTGTGAATTGTCAGAGGGCGCCAGGAAGCTTCATACATTTTTTAAAAAGCTTTGTTAGCAGTAACGCCGGTTCTTACAGACTTGGCCACCCAGAAATAGTTTCAGCCATTGGATTGCTTTCAAGAAGGGCTGAACTCCTTGTCAGAGTGGGACGCTGAGGAAACAGGAGCTTAACGGGTTCCAAACGCTTCACAGTTAGGCAAAAGCCAGTCCAGAAAAGAGCAAGGGGATCGCCAAGACCTTTGAAGGCCTTAAAAAATGCCTCAGTGGATCAAATAAAAGGTCCGTCTGAGCCAGCAGTCTGTTTTCACCAGAGGCAAACTAAATGCCTCTTGACGCTCATGAAGAGAAACATGGAGGCGGCAATTCCCTTTTGCTTGACCCCCAATATCCAGGAATTAGAGAGCATGTAACACACAGGTAGGTTTGCCAGTAGAGTTGCCAGCCTCCAGGTGGTGGCTGGAGATCTCCAGGAATTACAACTGACCTCCAGGCCATTGAGATCGGTTCCCCTGGAGAAAATGGCTGCTTTGGAGGGTGGACTGTATGGCATTACACCCTGCAGAGGTCCCTCCCCTCTTCAAACTCTGCCTCTCCAGGCTCCATCTCCAAGATCTCCAGGAATTTCCCAACCTGGAGCTGGTAACCCTAGTTGCCAGGCTCCGGGTGGTGGCTGGAGATCTCCTGGAATTACAACTGATCTCCGGGTGACAGCCATCAGCTCCCCTGGAGAAAATATTTGCTTTAGAGTGTGAACACTCTGACATTATACCCCACTGAAGTCCCTCCCTTTCCCAAACTCCACCCTCCCAAATCTCCATGCCCCCCAAATCTCCAGGAATGTCCCAACCCAAACCTGGCAACCCTACTGCATAAGGCAGTACAAGTTATTTTGTCACCTCACATGAGTTCATGGGTCTGCATGGCTCAGAAGAGGGCCACACACTAGGTACCCTCTGCTAAGGTTGCCAGCTCCAGGTCAGGAAATTCCTGTAGATTTGTGGAGTGGGGGGATGGGAATGGGAGGGGCCTCAGCAGAGTATAATGTCAAAGAATCCACCTTCCAAAGCAGCCATTTTCTCCAGGAGCACTAATCTCTGTGGCCTGGAGATCAGTTGTAAGTAGGATTGCCAGCAAAGGGTTGGAAAATTCTTGGAGATTCTGGGGGTGGAGACTGGGGAGGGCAGGCTTTGCAGAGGAGCAGGACTTCAGTAGTGTATAATGCCATAGAGTCCACTCTCCAAAGCAGCCATTTTCTCCAATAGAACTCATCTCTTTGTCTTAGAGATCAGTTGTAAGTCTGGGAAACCTCCAGCCACCACCTGGAGGTTGGCAACCCCAGGCATTTGTCTAGAGGGTACCAAAAGCAGACAGCCCTATGCATCTCAACCCCGGTATTGCTACCCACTGTGCTGGCAGACCAACCATACAGGGCTTGCCCACTGAGCCAGCTGACCTAATGCATGAGAAGCCCTTGGGCCTGCCCTCAAACCAGGAGCGGATGCCAGTATTCTCTTGTAGGACGAGAGAGCACCAATTTCCTGTGATGTATCAGTGCCCTCCTTGTTGTGATGTGCTGCCCCAAGCAATCAGTTGGCTGGAGAACTAGCCCTGAGTTCATACCTCAAGCATAGAGGTTCCACTGAACAATCATGGCTAGAGGTGGGCATGAACCGGGAAAATGACAGTTTGTTGCAATTCATGGTTCATTGTGTTTTACGAACCATGAACCGGCATGAAATTGCCTGGTTCGTAAACCGGTTCCTGAATACATCACTTCCAGATCTGCAGAAAGCCCATCCCCTCTGTTGCCTAGGAAACTGATTGATCAGCGCCAGGCTGTCTGCAGTGATAAACCAAAAAAGAACCAAATGAACTGGCCTAAAAGTCATAGCGGTTCGTTGCAGTTTATCAGAAATGCCCTCCAATGAACCGCTGGTTTGCGAACCAAAAAAGGCCCAGTTCGTGATGAACTTTGGTTTGTATTTCGGTTCGTGCCAAGTCTCCAATTATGGCTATTTACTGCTTATTGACCTAGCTAGCGGTGCCAATCACCTTATTGACCTAGCTAGCGGTGCCAATCACCTTGTACTATCAGCTGGAATAAAATGAGAGCCAGCGTGGTATAGAGTGTTGGACTAGGATCTGGAAGAACCAAGCTGGAGTATCCACTCTGCCATGTGACCTTGGGGGCACTCACCCACTCTCAGCCTAACTTACCTCAGAAGGTTGTTGTGGGGACAAAATGGAGGACAGGAGAATGACATAAGCCACCGTGGGTTCCCACTGGGGATAAAAGAGGCGTATAAACAAACAAACAAACAAACGAGTGTATTCATTCATTGTATAAGGAAGATAACCTTTTAAGATTTGCCACTCCACAGAAAGTAACTTCATAACTCTCCCTCTCATTTTCCTTTCCCTTACATCTCACCCACTCTCATTTTATTTGCAGAAAATCTCTTAATCTGCAGGCTACGCTGAAAAATAAATGTTTACTTGATGGTGGAGTGTTTTACTAATTCAACGTGGGGGCACAGGATTATTTGCAAGCCAACTCACATCTCTTTGTAGAAATTGCTGCTATCAATTTATCTGCCATCTTTTCCTACAGCTTTTTCTCATTCGGAAAAATTTACATTTCCCCCATACATCAGATTTTTACCTTCACATCATCTTTATTTTACCTTTGCAGTTCCTCAGGTTAAGGCAGGTTGACCAGCCCAATGTCACTCGCGGATGAATGGAGATTTCAACCTAGATCGTACCACTCCTGCTTTGATATGAGAAATAATTCCCCTGGTGTGTAAACTGTAAAGATATGCTCTGCAACAGAGCATAAACCAAAGCCCTAAACCAAACCTTACTTTCAGATCGACTTCTCGAAACTCTGAGTGTTGTTTCCAAGTAGGAACCTTCAAAATTCCACTTTCACTAGAATTTAAAAGCATCTTGCTGGATCCTTCCACCAACTCAACATTTCTTAATGGCTTCAGCCAAGTAAGAACTTTGAAATTCAGTAGTAACTCTAGTTCATAATAAGCGGAGGTAGCAAAAGACACGCAAAGGAGAACATTTAGGGATAATTCATCATGTGCTTTACTGACTGCAGGAAAATGTGCTTGAAATTGCAGCGACTGACAGAAGTGCGCAGAACATACCGATACAAATTAAGCCATTGTACATATTGTATAAAGGTAGTAGGCGTTCATGTTCTCCTAGCACAAAGCCTGAAGCCCATGCAGCCACAGTAGATGGTTTTGGATTGCTGCTTTTGGTAGCGTCAGCATCCGCTTTCCAGACAGTGATAATAAATTTGTGTCCTCCCCTTCCTACAGATTTTTTTTTCATTATTATAATTCAGTCCTCTTCCTTCCTTGTGTCCTTCCCTGTTACACATAGTAAACACTTCAAAGCTTGTAAAGAGCCACAATAAAAAGTTTGGGTTTTCTAATATAAGGAAGTTTGTGTGTCCTGTCATACAAATATGGTAAAAGGCAACCTAAGCGTTTGATAGACTGAAGTTTGAAGCGAGCCAGTTTCGTATAGTGGTTAAGAACGGCAGGGCTCTAATCTGGAGAGCCAGGTTTGTTTCCCCACTCCTCTGCTTGAAGCCAGCTGGGTGACCTTGGGTCAGTCACAGCTCTCCTAGAGCTCTTACAGTTCCTCCCACCTGACAGGGTGATTGTCATGAGGATGCTGCAGCTTGACTGTTAGCAGGTGCAAGCAAGAGCACGAACATCACTCTCATCCTGCAGTCACTCCATTGGCTACCTATCAGCTACCGTGCTCAATTCAAGGTCCTGGTTATTACATACAAAGCTCTTCATGGCCTTGGCCCAACATATCTACGGGACCGCCTCCCTCCCTATGTCCCTCCACGGCAGCTTTGCTCATCTGAACAGGGTCTCTTGCAGGTGCCGGCATGCACATGGGCAAAATCAACTGCAGCCTGTACACAGGCCTTCTCTGTGGTGGCCCCTACCCTATGGAACGGCCTGCCTGAGGAGGTTAGGAGAGCTCCCACGCACTTGGCTTTCTGCAAACAATGCAAAACTGAATTATTCAAAAAGGCTTTTTTTACTCAGGAAGGTGGTATTGTAGGGAGGGGATCTCAGATGTTTCGCCAATGAGTTGGGAACCATGGGTTCCACCATTATGTTGTTTTACATATTATCTGTTGCTTTGAATATGTACTTGTATATACTGCTTGTGCTTCATGTTGTTTAATGTTAGTCCTAGAATTGATTATGTTCTGTTTCAGCAATTCTTCAACCTCATATTGGATCTTTGCTAATGCTACATCTCTGTAAACTTGTATTCATCTATCCTATGACACTGTTTATGGAAATGTCCTTGACACCGAATGGAAATGCCTACTCTTGTCCTTGCCACTGATTGTACTGATCTCACACTATGTAATCTGCTTTGAGTCACAGAGCCAAGCTACAAGTGACGCCTTACACAAGTTGGACACTTGTCAGCTTACCTCAAGTTTTGATGGGAAATGTAGGCATCCTGGTTTTACAGCTTGGCTTTCCATTACAGCTGCAAGACCAGGATGCCTACATTTCCCATCAAAACTTGAGGGAAGCTGCCAAGTGTCCAACCTGTGTCAGGCGTCACTTGTAGCTTGGCTCTCAGTGAGAAAGGCGGACTATAAATAAAATAAATAACAACACACTTTGTAAACCACTCTGAACGGGTGTTAAGTTGTCCTGAAGGGTGGTAGATAAATCCAATGTTATTATTAAGTATATTCCTAATGAAAGAGTCTGTGACCTTTCAGGGTTTTTGTTAAAAATGATAACTGAAGGAGAGGAAAACTTGGTATGAAAAAAATAGAGGAAGAACTTTTTTTCATTATTAGAATTCTGTCACCCATTGAAGTTGATGAGTAGATTCAGGACAAAAGGGACTTCTTCACGCGACACATAACGAACCTGTGGAATTCACTACCACAGGTTGTAGCGACGGCCACAATAGATGGCTTTGAAGACCTATTTGTGGAGGAGAGCTCCACCCTAAAGGGCATATCCAACCAACCTCTGAACACCAGTGCTACGGGGGTAACAAAAGGGGAAGGCCTTGGTCTCTAGGACAACGGGATGACCACCTTGTGAGACAGGATGCTGGAATAGATGGACCGCTGGAGTGATTCAGGAAGGGTCTTCCCGCGTTCCCAAGAGGAACAGCACTTGATAGCCAGGCTGAGCTTTTAAACAGAAGGAGCATGGTTTTTAATTAGACGTCTGCATTTTTCATTTGCAGCCTGCCCGGTGGCCCAGGAATGAACTCTTCCTCCCCAGCCAAGATTCACCCCCCACTCAGCTGACGGAAGGCACAAATCAGAAGTTGGCAAACTCAGGTGGCAAGTTGTGAATAGGGGAAGGACATTTTACTCACCTGACCCTTCTCCATAGCAACCCTCACTGAGTCTTGGGGGGGGGATCTTTGTATTAGCATAAATTAGGGCCTTATTAACACCCCCCCCTCCCATGCATTCCTGACAAGGAACAAAGACTGGGCCATATTCCAAACAAAGTTGTTTTATTGAAAGTGTAATGAAATTTTCTTCATATTGCTTGGATGAAATGAGAGACAGCAGCTTGCAGACATTTTTTTTTTAAACTACAAACGAAAAATGGAAAAAGGTAAAAATAAAAAGCATTTTAAAGTTGTACCTTTAAGCAATGTAAGCACAATATATACAAAGAGAAAGCTAAAATAAAGCCGTCGAAACCAAAGTTGGAATCAATACATTAGATAATTACAGGTTGTGTCAATAAATACCCAGGGTTTTTTTCTTTTTTTGAAAAAAGATGTTTAGACAAGCAACATTTTACACAAGATACAGAGGGGTATATATTTACAAAGCGGTGCACCCTTGGGTTATGTGGGTGGAGGGGGGATTGGCACTAACACAAAATTAAATGAGTACGTTAGCAGGGCGAAATTGCGAAAGGTTTCTCCTGGCCAATCTCCCAACATTCATTTTAACATGACTTATATAACATATGCAGAGAAACCTAGGAATGTTCTGGAAAAAAAATCATTGCTTTAGTGCCAAAGAATACAAAACAGTACCAAAAAGTGAAATTATTTGATGACGACTGAATAAAAAAACTCTCCCAATTATTTTTTTTAAAAACTGTGGGATTTTTAAAAAGTTAAACAAATAATGTTCTGTCGGCCCACAATTATAGCCGCACGGTGTGACTCACGGGTAGCGGGAACATCCTTTTGCATTGGGTTTTACGTTGTACTGCAGACATTTTCACTAGCTGCCAAGTTTTGTTCTTTTATTTTAAAAAAAGACTTTGCATAGATGGGATGATGTGATACCCCCCCTAAGCATTTCAGTGTGGAAGGAATTCCAGGCATCTTGTCAACCTCTGGAGGTCAAAGGACAGCTCTTCCGATTTCCAAGAGGTGAAAGCGCCAACTTGTTAATGAAGCAACCCCCAGTGGTTCTTAATCTCTAAATCACAGCTGCAACCAACAACTGCATTACAGGACTCTGTTGTTGATCTGTCAAAATAGCACAATATTTGCTCTCTCCTACTAAGGAAATTCCATAGATGGCAGAATACCAACAAACACTTTGGACCAAATTTATGTGTGTGTGAAAACCTGATGGTTTCCAGCTCGGAGATAATTTCTGAGAATGGTACTTTATAGGAGGCAAGAAAAAGGAAAATGCATTTTTTAATATGTGAGGGTACTGTATTTTATTGAGCAAAGAGGATACCATGGCCGTCTTCGCACTGCTTACCGGCCTCAGAACATTGCGCGAAGCTCCCGGAATGACAGTGTCTTCCTGGCACGATTTCGCACGAGAACAGCAATTCTCGCGCCAAATTGCATCAGGAAGACGCTGTCGTTCCAGGAGCTTCGCACAATGTTCCGTGGCTGGTAAGCAGTGTGAAAACACGCAAAATTGCATCAGGAAGATGCTGTTGTTCCAGGAGCTTCGCACAATGTTCTGTGGCTGGTAAGCAGTGCGGAAACGGCCCACGTGGATACTAATGGCACATCTGCAGAAGCTCCAATGAACTGAAGAAAGAATTGAGCAAAACTTTGAAATGAAGCACCCGAGTTTCCAATTCTTCAGTCAGGAAGCATTTCAAATGACTTTGCCTAGCTGCATTCCAGAACCACCCCTTCTCTGAATGAACTTGGGATGGGATTTGAAGAGGGCAGTCAACATGCCACCGGATTATCAAACGGATCATTTATCCGGCACATATTCAGCCATTTGGACATGAACGCGCCAATCCACGTGCACCAATGCCCCTTCCAATGAAGCTGTATTTTCTGATCCTGTTTGGTTGTTGCTCAGTTATGGCATCATGTAAAAGAACTTCATTTTTCAATTTTTTTTTTTAAGCTGCTTGATTTTCCTGACTGGCGAATGCATATTGGTACTGCTGGTATAGGCACTTGTGTACTATTCAAATGCAGGTTGCACCCCCACTATAAAAGATTATATAGAAACGGCCACATCATGCCATGCATTCAGTCTGACCGAAGTACATATCTAGCTGTCTTAAGAGGTCCCTAGACAGACGGTGGGCAATGTACAATGGGTGGCATGCACCCAGCCACAGATTACATAGCCCAATCATGCCACTTCCCTCTGCCATATTTTGGCTGATGTCCAGTGGCTAGCCATATCCAATTCAAAGGGTGCTATAATCTGTATGCAGAACAGAGGATAGTCCCAGTCTGAGTGGTGCCACCCACTGGGTGGAGCCTATCAGAAAGTGACAATCACCAGCAGAAGGGGTAAACAAAAGCCCAGCCATCACTGAAGAATCTGCTCACCTTTGTCTTCTTTCCTCTTGGACATGCCAAAGTGAACAGTCGCTTTCGAAACAAGCCAAATTATTCGTGTCCGAATTATTCATTTTCGTGTGAGTAATTTACTAAGAAGACAACTTTGCTAGATGGAGCTCCTTTACTGGGAAAGTGAGGGGCATGGAAAGTGAGGGGCAAAATATTTACACAAACACTTGGTGTTTCTCCATGCTCCCCCCCATCAGCATCGCAGACAGTCAAACTGGCTGGCTTCACATTGGATTAGTGGTTGCACAGGCAGCCAGCTCGACACCAAGCCTACGAGCACAGTGGACATGGATATAAAAAGTTTAGGTTGCTCTGCCCATTCCAAATGGCAGCCTTAACTGCAAAAAGGTTCCTTTGCATATTCAGGCACTGTAATAGATCAGCTCGGCAAAGGTTTCATGGCCAAATCCTTAAGGAAATTAAATAAATTAGAACATAATTTACAAAAACAATTTGACTTTCTCCCCTTCCTTTAAATAGCTCATACGATTCCTCTCCCTTCAATAGATTAGGGTATATTAGTCTTCAGCAGAATTATGGACATCCCATATTTTTACAATACCTTCCTTTAAAAGTCTTGTAGCTATCAAGAAGACTTTTCTTACTTTACATAATAGCAACATCCACTCTTGTCTCCTTTCACAGAAGATGTGCAAGCCACTCCCTTTCTGCTTTGCTCCATCCGATAGTCCTGCACTCGCAAACATTTCTGGCACACACAGTGGGCTTGCTTTCGTCCCCCACTCTCCCCACTCATTGTACTGCCTGATTTTCACGAGCAAATCTTCAAGTGGGGTGGAGCACAGCACTGTTGCTACTGGAAATTGAATCACAGCAAACTGGAAAACTAAACTGGTTTCCAACCAATTTAACTGCGTCTCTCTAAGGAACCCCCGTGACTCTCCTAAGAGGAGGAGGGCAAGCGAATCTCCCAAACAGACCGCTCAGTCCCTTTGTATGGTTACAACTCTTCCCTTGAGGAAGCCACAAAGCGGTGAAACAAGGTTGTGTGTTAGTGCAGACCCAGGCCTTGGAAATGTTATTTAAGGACAGAAAGTGTTTTCTGACCATCTAAAGAAAACCACCCATCACAAATGCATTTTTAGGATTGGCGCAACTAAAAACCTATTTTTCACCTTCCGGCCCTTGAGAAACCCTTGCACGAAAAAGTAACAAATAAATAAATACAGATATATTATGCAAAAATATGATTGTACACATAATACATCTGAGGTATTACCAATTTAAATAAAGGTTTCACACATAGTTCAAGCTTCCGTGGCTATTTAAAATTGGGGAAATTTGCAATAAATAGGAAGGAAAAATGGTTCTGAATATAATAGCGTATGGATTTTTTTTTCTGTAAACGTTTTCTCATTTAAGCGAGAGTTAGCTCTCAAGCAAATAATTTTCACAATAAATATATATATATATATAAATCCCAAAGTAATTTGAGGAATTGCCTGCCAACGTCATAAACGTTTGCAGAAGGTGCTTTGTGGATGACCACAACATTAAACATAAGAATATTTCTCAAAAAGTTTCCCTGTCCCCATATACAAAACATAGGTAAATTCTGATTTGCAAAGCTGTCTTCCTCTTTGCCATGAAAAGGTGGAGTTTTTGCACAAACAGTAAGAAAACTGATTGTAACTGCAGAATTTCAAAGTGTCAGAAAAAGGAACCAACTGGTATTTACTTGCTTAGAAAGTTCTCGGTAGCATTTCCTCCTCTTGTGGGAAAGCCTGCTTATTTATCAAGCACTTAAAAAGTTTCCAAAGGGCTTCCCCAATCAAAATTAAACCTTCACAGTCTCCATTAGCGATGACTTCATAGCATCCTCTAAAAGCTGATTGTCTGTAAAAGGTGCTGGGGTTTCTGGGACAGATTCCGACAAGCCGATCAAGGATTCGAGAAAGCAGCTGCCTGGATCCCCTGCTTGGGGCATGCTGGGGAAGTTTGGCAGCTGGAACTGCAATGCTGAGAAATTGTCAAGGTTCTCGTACTCCTTTAAGGAGTTATAAAGGGGTCCCAAGTTGTAGTCCGAGAACGACTGGAAGAAATCCAATGAATCCGAGGAGAGGCTCAAGTCCATGTAGTTCTTGGGACACTGCTCGGCTGTGGATGGCGCACAGCAAGAGGGACCTCCACACAGCGCTCCTGCAGAGGTTTCCTCTAGAAAACCGCTGGCACCCTGGTTGGCATTTTCATCCAAACATTCCGTGAGGTTGGACAAGTGGCTCAAACCACTACCGGTGCTGAGTTTCACGGCGGTGTCGGCAACACAGTGGCCTTCAACATCCGCGCTGAAGAAGTCGGTCGGGTGGAAAGAGCTCAAGTTATCCTGGCAGCCGCTGCTAGCACTGCTCCCCTCTTCCACATCGGAATCGCTGAAGTGGAGTATCCGCGCCAGGCCGTCGTCATCAACATCCGACTGTGACTTCTCTGACGGGGCAGCCTCATACGGCTCTTCTAGATCCTCGCTCTGATTGGATGACACCGAAGAGTCAGTCATATCGCTGCTGCAGCTGTTCTCACCGATCGCCTCCAGTTCCATGTTGAACTGGAAGGCGGGAGCCAGGGGAGCAGTCCGCTCCTCGAACCCCACCTTGCCCACTGGACACCCAAATGGATGAAGCCTGTCAGGGAACGGTGGCTCAGGTTCCATGTTTCTCTCGGTGCTCTGCTGGTTCTTCTCCAGCTCCAACTTCATGATGGTGTGGATGAAGTGCGTCTGCACTCGGGCCTGGTTGAACTCTATGCGCCCTTCTGTGTTCCCACAGCCGTCTTTCGTGCAGCCACAAGGAAACGACGTGTGATCCATCTGTCGCAAAAGACATGAGACGTTAGCCAAGCATGGGGGAAACATGGATGTTATTAGACAAAGCTGCTTTGTTTTTAAGCTGCAAGTCTCTTAGGGCCAGTTCACACGTGCATGCTACTGAGTGCGCTCTCAACACCCGAGTCTCTCAACTGAATGGGAGAACAGTCTGATAGCTGTTTGCTGGCCCAGACACATGCAAAATACTGCTTCTTGATAAACAAGGAACATGCCTATGTAAAGCAGCAGTTAACAGGGAAAAAATTTAAATTAAGGTTTGGGTTCTTTTTTTTAAGTCACAGAACATAGTATTTAAAAAAAAAAACAGGCAAGGCAAACTGGTGGAAGAAATGTGCTCCTTCTAAATGTCTTAGCTGGCATCCACTGCAGACCCCTTCCCACTGGAGAACAAGTTCCAGAGCCAAGACAAGGAACCCTCTTCAGCTTTCAAAGCATTCCATCTTAACTCTACAAAGTGTCCCTGGAGGCTCCATTCCCTCACTGTTTTGCAATTGGAGCACAGACACTATCCAAGCGTGGTGGAAACGTTAAGCAGCTCGAATGGTATAAAATAGTGGCATAATTTAGGTATCCTGAGAATGCAGAACTCGGGTACCAAGGCTGAGATCTACAGTCATGGAATTGGGGTATCACAGCCTTATAACCAAAGGGGTTCAATGGTTAGGAGTGTACACTACGAGCCAACAGTTCTCAGTTCCAAGCTCAGCTGAGCGCAGCTATGAATGCATGGGTTCTGTTTTGGTTTTAACACCCCTCGTGGATCTGTTTTGGCTTTAACACCCTTCATTTCTAACTTGGGGGAAATGCCGTAAGATTGGCCTTAAAAAGGATGACCTGGAGAATATATGAAAAGCTTATTGTTTTGCAAACTGCAATCCCAGGCACAAAAAGGGACAAGAACGGAGAGGCCATCTGGGTGTGCGGCCCTGGCGAGGGCTGAATTACCAGGGTTCTAACCGAAACGGGAATTCATTCGGCAGAGGAAAATCCTGGTCACCTCGACACCTTGGGCCTACAAAGCCTGAACTGCGTCTACTTCTAACCCTCCACATTCTGCCATTTTGAGTCCCTTCCATGAAATGCACCAGTGTGGGTCACGCACCTGGCATTTAATGCCTGCCAAGCTGCAGCTACACGTCTCTGGGTCGCAGAATTCCTGGCAGTCGCAGCCACAGTCTTCCCGGGAGAGGCGGATGCTGTGCAGCTCCCGCTTTTCCTCCTTGTCGATCTTCTTGACGCCCATGGCCTTCAGTAGAGCCCGCCTCTTCTTGGCCGGATAAGGTTGGAGGAAGAAGCCGTCCTCCGGCTCCACGCTGCTGAGGTCAATGTCATCGTCAGAGATGTCTTCTGTAGTCAACTGATTGGCCTCCTCAGACTCTTTTGTACCGTTCATAGTTAGCTGTTTAGGAAAGGCAGAAGACAACGCTCGTGTTAAAAACGAGGAGATGATAGCACCACAGAAGATCAGCACCAACAAGGTTTCCTCTGCCACCTCCCTATGCTGATAACAAACGGGATCGAGCTACCCAGCATTTTTGACTTTGTGCTTCCCTTCCATGGAGCTCAGAGGGGCAGACATGCTTCTCCCACCCTCGTTCTATCCTGACAGCAAGTAGAAGTCAAATAGGCTAAGAGGAAGCCACTGGCCCAAGGTCACCCATGGCAGACCCACACATGGTCTGGGTCTGATTCTTTCACCAGTACATCTCATTGGCTCTCCAAGACCAAATAAAAAAATAATAATGAGCAGGCCATTTCCAATGCAACATAATTCAACATAATTATGAGCATCAACACTAATGACCCAGATTTCTTTTTAAAAGGCCAGTGTTATTCTTGTTCCACAAGTGGCCAGGGGTGCTTAGGCCAAGAGAATATGAAGGATGTACATGTTTCGATTTCAGAACTGCTTGTTCCTCCTGTCATCTCTTGCACTGTGTCACCGTGTAGTGGTTAAGAGCGGCAGGACTCTAATCTGGAGAGCCGGGTTTGATTCCCCACTCTGCCGCGTGAAGCCAGCTGGGTGACCTTGGGTCAGTCACAGCTTCTCCGAGCTCCCCATCTCAAAGGATGATTGTTGTGAGGATAATAACACACTTTGTAAACCACTCTGAGTGGGCGCTAAGTTGTCCTGAAGGGCGGTATATAAATTGAATGTTGTTGTTGTTGTTATATCAAAGGCATAACATTTTGAACTACTATTAAAAAAATTTTCCAGTCCCGATGAGTGGTCAGCAGCCAGAAGGACGGACTGGTTAACTTTGCACCAATCTGTAACCTACAGCTCTGCACCACGTTCATAGCCCTGGATCACGGGCGGCTCTCGTCTCTGTCAATTCTCATTCCTGCCCCATCTCAAAACTGTTCCCTTGGGGGGCCTTCTCTCCCCTTCATTCAGTTCTGTTCCCCAAACTTGCTTTCCCAGCCTCCTAACTTTCTAGGATCTTCTGCTTGCAGCAGCTGCCCTTCCAAGCAGCTCAATCAAGCAGAACCAGTCAGAGCGGAGGGCCACCACCAAAAGTCCCCCGCCCATCATCCCGTAGCAGATTACAAAACAATGGATTATCTCACCAAGGAGCAAGGGCAACGTTTGTCAGTGGAACGGGCAAATTTAGGCTTCCTGTATATTTTTAGTTGCAAAACGTCAATATTATGTAGGAATCAGCTTCGATCAGCTAATAAGCAGTTGCTGATGGTCCCTGGCCCCAGGGAGGTCCGACTGGCCTCTACCAGAGCCAGGGCCTTTTCCATCCTGGAGGAACTCTCTGTCTGAGGAAACTAGGGCCTGGCAGGATTTGTTATCTTTCCACCGGGCCTGCAAGACGTAGATGTTCCGCCAGGCATTTGGTGGGGGCTAGGCTGTTCTCTCGCCGGCCATACCACTGAAAACCGTCCACCACCCATGCAGGAGCTCCTAAGCGTGGCGCAGGGCATGATGCAAGAGCCAAGCCCTGTGCCTAAAATGCTGTATTTTAATATTTATTCCGCCAGTCGAGAAATTTCATTGCCTATTCCGCCGATTGAGAAATGTTATTGTATGTGGAATAGTGTTTTAATGCTTATTTATATTTTTATTGTTTTTAAACTGTATGTTACAAATTGTATGTTGGTACACCGCCCTGAGCCCGTTTGATGGGGAGGGCAGTCTAGAAATGCTATTATTATTATTATTATTATTATTATTATTATTATTATTATTATTATTATTATTATTATAAATAGGGGTTTTGTGACTCCTTCAAATAGAAGTCTAAATAGGGGTTTTGTGACTCCTTACAGATGAATTTTATTCCAGCATAAGATTTTGTGCACAGAAGCTAATAGAAACCCAGACACCACTTTGCCCTAAACTGACGGGGTGCTTCTTGTCCAAAGCCCCACTGGCTAAACTGCACTCGACCGCAAAACCAACTCACTTTCCACTTCAAGGCTTCCAGTTTCTCCTCTTTCAACCGCTCCTTGAGCTTCTCCCGCCGAACAGCTTCCTGTTCCGTGGAAAATTCGGCTAGCGTGAACTCCCGGGAGAAGCTGTGCTGGTTGACCATGCCCAGGGTACATCCCCCACGACTAGGTACACTGGTGAAGCCCTGGCAACGCTGGAAGTAGAAGACGGTGACGCGGTCAAACTCTACAGTGTTCCGCTTGAGGCGCTTGCTCTTTTTCAGGATGGACGAGGCTGGGGGGAGGAAAAGGACACTTGGTTAAGCCTCACCCATCGTTTGCACCATTTTTAAATCCAGAGGAGTTAGCTGTGTTAGTCTGTAATAGCAAAATAGTAAAAAGTCCAGTAGCACCTTTAAGACTAACCAACTGTATTGAGGCATAAGCTTTCAAGAGCCACAGCTCTCTTCGTCAGATGCATGCATGCATCTGACGAAGAGAGCTGTGGTTCTTGAAAGCTTATGCCTCAATAAAGTTGGTTAGTTTTAAAGACACTACTGGACTTTTAAAGATTTTTAAAGGATCTATGGATGAAGCAGAAACGGGATCCTGAAGACAGTATGATGCCTGGGACAACTTTTTTATGGTTTCAATCTTTTCTTTGGGCCCAAGAGGCGCAAAAGTTTGATTTTTTCTAAAACAAAATATATGAAATCAGAATTTTCAGGCCTAATCCATTACTAACAAGCGGGGGGGGGGTGGGGGGGTGGGGGGATTCAGCTAGATGGGAGACCCTATCCTACACACAGCAAGCTCCCAGCTCACCTGTCATTATTACTGCAAGAAGATGCACTGCAGCAAATATGTACATTGGAAGGTGCATGTGGAGAATCTGGTTAAGGCCTTTTTGGTAACATATGAACTGCACTGAGCACACCTATGCCAAAAATAAGCAAACAGCAAACCCAAATCACACGCCCAGGGAAACCAAACACAGGGCCAAACTACAAGTGACGCCTGACACAGGTTGGACACTTGTCAGCTTCCCTCAAGTTTTGATGGGAAATGTAGGCCGCTTGGCGGAATGTGGGACAAGTGACAGTTGAAAAGTCCATTGGACAGCAGTCAGAGAGCCAAGCTGCAAGACCAGGATGCCTACATTTCCCATCAAAACTTGAGGGAAGCTGACAAGTGTCCAACCTGTGTCAGGCGTCACTTGTAGCTTGGCCCTCAGCGGTGTAAATCAGGCAAGGTGGAAATCTTTGCTGCCTGTCAGACTCCTGGTTTTGCTCTGGTGAAGGAATGGAAAGGGCTCACCATTATCTTATCTGGCCTTCCTTGGAAATATACACTCCAGCACACCTCTATTAAACTTTTATCTCACTTTTCTTCCCAAAAGCTCAAGGCGGTATATATGTTTACTCCTCCGCTCTCCCCTCACAACATCCTTGTGAGATAGGCTAGGCTGTATGGTTGCCAATACAAGGTTGGTAAATGGTGGGAGACTTACCTGGTTGGGGGGAGGCAACTAGAGATGTGCTGATATTGCCAGCAGTGATCTGCTGATATCATTCCCAGTGCATTCAGAAGTGATGTCAGCGCATCGCCAAAGACACTCTAGCGTTTGGGCAAAATTCTATGGTTGAACCATAGGCTTTTGCCCAAATGTTAGAGCATCCACGGAGATGTGGTGACATCACTTCTGGGTGCACAAAGAGTGATGCCCACAAGTTGAGATGCCACTCGTTGTGCTCCCATTTCCCCATCGATTTCCTCCCCGTGCCCAGCAGCGAAGGATCCCCCACCTCTTGTGGACATGGCAAGCCTGCTAGGTTGAGAGTGTGTGACTGGCCCACGGCTGCCCAGTGAGCTGAATGACTGAGTAGGACCTGAAACTGTGAGCGGAACTACAAGTGACAAAAGGCACAGGTTGGACACTTGTCAGCTTCCCTCAAGTTTTGATGGGAAATGTAGGCATCCTGGTCTTGCAGCTTGGCTCTGTGTCTGCTGTCCAATGGACTTTTCAACTGTCACTTGTCCCACATTCCGCCAAGCGGCCTACATTTCCCATCAAAACTTGAGGGATGCTGACAAGTGTCCAACCTATGCCTTTTGTCACTTGTGGTTCCGCTCTGTGTCTCCCAGTCCTGGACACTCTAACCATTATGTAACACTGCCTACCCTGAAGATGCGGAGAGAGCAGAGGCTGAAAGGCAAAGGAGATTTGTAGCCAAGGCAAGATTTCAACTGAAACCCCAGGAAGGGGGGGGGTCATGACCAGCAACCAACAGGTGCACAATCGGAGCACTCAAGTTGTTCAAACAGAGAAGGGCGTAGGATTGGTAAGAATCACCGTGGTTCAAAGGCACAAAGCGTCCCTGAGAAAGCCTCCAGTCAATCCGATTCCTATCACGCAAATAGATCTGAGAAGGTCATCAGATTGGATGAAAAGTGAATGGGTTGAGCTGAGATTTGACCTCGAGATGTCCCGGCTCATGCTCTTGGCCGCTATACTCTGTCAAAAAGCAGCCCCCCCCCTTCTAACCACATGTATTCCAAGGTAATTCGGCTCCATACCCCATGCCCTTCATTTGCTAGCTGATTTCAACCTGGAGACGGGCTCCGGAAACATACAGATGAACTCTGCACAAGGGGAGGCGTCATTCCGTGCGGCGGCGGCTGCTGTACCCCCTGCGAGTTCCTCAAAGGAACGACAGCGATTGGTAACATGAAATATTCATCGCAAGTGACTTTCTGCATGTTGTCAGCCCAGCAACTTGAAGGGGGGGGGGAGGGAATTTGCAGGCCACAACATTTTTTTTTAAAGAAGTGAATGCAGACAGACACCCAAACAGGGTTTGGGGGGGGTGGAGGGGGAGTGAAGCTTGTAGAAGAACAAGAGAACACACGATCATCAAATTTCCTCCGTTGCCCACTGGGAGAAACTGCAAATCTACTGCCTATTCTCCAGGGGCTAATTTGAGAGCAGCTGCAGACCAGTTCATCTCGAGGCAGGTGATCCCAGTACAAACACCGCCCGCCAGCTCAAGGGGCCTGGTTTATCTTAAAGCGCCCGCCACATGTTTTTATGCAGCTTCGAACCCTTTCGAGGTTAATCTTGCTGGTGCAACGGGCTGCTTCCTCCTTCTGCTAATCGGAATTCGTATTTAAAGCCAGAAGAGTTTTAAAAAAATTAAACCACTAAAAAGTGGCCATTTGGGGATCAGTCAAAAGTCCAGTAGCATCTTTAAGACTAACCAACTTTATTGTAGCATAAGCTTTCGAGAACCACAGCTCTCTTGGTCAGATGCCAAAGAGAGCGGTGGTTCTCGAAAGCTTATGCCACAATAACTTTTGTTAGTCTTAAAGGTGCCACTGGACTCTTTACTATTTTGCGACTACAGACTAACACAGCTAACTTCTCTGGATCTTGGGAACACAGGCATTCTTAACAGCCACAATGGCTGAAAACTTGAAGATTTTAAGACCAAAGGGTCAGGATATTGCACGTTGCCTTGTGCCCAAAATGATCACCGCCCTGGCTACAGGCTCCCAAATCAAACGCCAAGTCAGCGGCTGCTCCAGATTCCCTTTCTTGCCCGTTGTAGTTTTACATATTTAGGGCCTTGAATTCCAAAACAACCATCACAAAATAAACCCAGCATGTCCACCAGCTGTGGTTTGACACCTGCTGTGGTTATGCAAATGACATGCAAATCAACTCAACTGCACATCGCCAAAATATGCTGATTGCCTGCGGACTTGACAACGTACAGGACGTTTTTACAGCACCCTCGGTTCGGAACTATTTATTTCAATTACACAAAAGCAACCCAAAAGACACAAAACTGTGTGCTGTTGCGAAGATTAAGAATATGTTACAACAGCATCAAACCTGGAGGGAAAAAAATCATTTTTGCTATAAAACAACAATTGTTCTCCCTTGCTTTACTACCCACACATTCCATATAATGGTGTCTACTTAGCTTACAGCCGTTTAGCTTAAGTTGGCAATTTACTGAATTCAATTAAACGGAGACACGTAAGGGTCAAACCAATCTAAGTGCATCTGTGACACACGTTTGCGCTGGTTTAGCTGGATCGATCTGGAATCCATTTACTTAAAATTGGCACAACTCTTCCTTATATTAAATAATGAGGCCCACGTCTCTCCGGGGACAGGAGCAGAGCTCAACAGCTGCTACGGAATCTGGGAGCAGAGGATTAGAAATGCAGTATCTATAGTGACCAGTTTCCAGTGCTAACCCCCTCCCCAAACCTTTGGCAAAAAGAGTATTTGTCGAGGCAAGATGACAAGCCCTCATAATTTTAAAGGTATCATAACCCTGATCTTGCAAAAATCAGCCATCAATACTTACGATAGAAAACCGAGCTTCTATGCAGCTCTTAAGCCATTTCTTTTGCAATGTTAACTTAATCCAAATAAATAAGTCTTTTTTGCACCTTCTATCTAATAGATTTAAAAAAATAGTTTCAGGTGAGGAGCCACGTTGTTCTGCAGTCTTTAAGGACCAGCGAGATTTCTAGGGTATAAGCTTTTGAGAGTCAAATCTCCCTTAGATATCCGACGAGAGCTTTGACTCTTGAAAGCTTATACCCTGGAAATCTCACTGGCCTTTAAGGTGCTACTGGACTTGAAACTTGCTGTTGAAACTTCTTTCAACGAGGCCCATGAAAAGATGAAGAAATCCACGGCAAATGTCCAAGAAGAGGGGTTTGGAATAACCCGATAGCTAGTAGTTGCCGGACACCAAGATTCAGGAAGGATTTTTTTTTTCAGTCTGAGCTTTTGCCTTTAAGCTTCTCATGCAGTACACGCTGTTCAAAAGTATGGGGCAAGGCCAGGGCAGAAAGGGGTCTCTCCCTCAAAGATGCCTATAGTGGCTGTCAACTCCAATGAGCGTTTATAGCCATTTTCAGCCTTCTGTCCTCAAGTGAACCTGCCCTAGAACCAAGATGCTCACGATAACACCGATTTCTGCCATCCTATAAAAAGGAATGTTACGCTATCACTCAATCAAAATGCATATTTAATGCTGAGCTGGGGGGTGGTGGTGGAATAATATAAGAGGACAAAGTTGTTCACGAACACTTTAATATTCTGCTTTAGCTTTTACAGTCTTTGCTCAAATTGTTTGCAACCCCCTTTTCTTTTCTTTTTTTCAAACGAGCCAGGAAAGACAGAAAGTTCATTGTTGCCGCACAAAAGCCAGAAAACAAAAAGAAAGACTCTTTTGTTACAGCGAAGATTTCCAAGGCATTTTGAGAGTAGCGCACGTTTGCCGACGGCTGCTAAGTGGACCGTAGGAGCAAAATATTCTCAGAGGTCCAGCACAAGATTGCATGATTAAAACCATTGCCCTTTGTTGAAAGGGTAGCAGAAGACCGCATTTGCACAGAGTACCAGCGTCGTTTGCGTAGGACTCTAGGGAAAAGCCCAAAATGAGTCACTAGGAAACCAGGATGCTCTCTGCCTTAACTTGAGAGTAGCTACAAAATGTCAAGTTAGTTTACTGGCCCTCTTGCTTAGGAACCTGGAACATCCATAACTAGATCCCACTTGTATCTGATCAACCAGCAAACTTACCCACAGTAACTACGTCAAATGAATATGTGAGACTGCCTAGACTACTTATTTACCAAGATCAGTATTGTCAGCACTCTACTGGTTCGAATCCCACTACTGCCATGAGCTCAGAAGGTGGCCGTGGGTCAGCCACTCCTCTCATCCCAGCTTCCCAGCTGCATTATGGGGATAATAATAACACTAACTTGTTCACTGCTCTGGGTGAGGCACTAATCTGTCTAGAAGAGTGGTATATAAACACAGTTATTGTTGTTGTTACTGCTGCTGCTGTTGTTGTTATGGGCAGTGGCTCTCTGGGGCCTCAAGCAGAGACGTATTACCGGATTCTTTTCACTAGAAATGCCGGCAAATGGACCTGACATTCTTTGGTGTGCAAAGTAGATCTTCTATCACTGAACCACGGCTCTTCCCTGCACAGCCCCAGCCTTAATTGCTCAGTTCAGAAACATTTTTACCATCTCCCCAAACTTAGCTAGCTACATATTCCAGTCAAGAGACTGTTCTAAGACTACTACTGATTTTATAGTTTTTATGATTAACTTACTGTATTGCATGGATGTTGTAAGCTGCCCTGAACCCATTCGTGGGGAGGGCAAGGTATAAATAAATTGAATGAATGAATGAATGAATGAATGAATGAATGAGCAATTGACCGTCAAGCCAGCAAAGACACTTTGTCTTCGACTTCAAAATTCCCCTTGGCTTTACCCAGCCCATCTCTCTACTTACAACCACCACCGCTCCTGATTTACCAAGGTTTCCAGAACTTTGGTGCGTGACTTCACGACAGCACAAGCTTCCATACTGCCGCACAGGCCACCCTGCCCACATGGCATCACACAGTCTGCTTGCACAAGAGAGGGGTAAGGCAGCTCTCCGCTGTCATACTTACGAGTGAAGTCAGCATTCAAGACCGAGCCGGGCTTGATGTCTCCACGGGAGTTTTCCTCATCCGATTCCCAGCCAGAAGAAGAGGAGAAAGGGGAGGAGGAGGAAGAGGAGGAGGAATATGGGGCATCGTCTTCCAACTCGTCATATTTCCTTTTTAATACTCCAGCCATGGTTAGTAACTGAAAAAGAATGGAAGGATTGCAATGTGTTATTCAGACATGTTAGAGACACCCTTCAGCTGCAGCCAGCCCAGAAGATATCTCTGGGTGCTCAAGTTATGCTCCAGAAAATTTTGGGCTTCCTCGATTAGGGCACAAAAAGATCCATGGCGGATGAGGAGTGTGTCTCAAACTTCTCAACCGCTATGAATCTTTTTGTGCATCACCCAGCCTTCAGATGACTTCACACATGTTTCACGTTCATGCAAAGAAGCATCAACGTTCCACAGGTCTAGCCTGCGTGAAATGAGCAGCCCCCCGAGTCTACAGTGTTCAGGGGTTCTTTGGCACACAAGACAGTGTGGAAGGGATTCCTCTAGAGGCACGGTTGAAAGCCACTAAAAGTACCACAACGAAGACAAAGCTTTCCGGAAGCAACCCCCACCCTCTCAACATTTAGAACTCCTCAGTGGCGCCTTACAGGCAAAAGCATCAGATAATGCTTCTTGACTTGTTACTCATAAAAGACACCGTCTCCGTGCCTTTGGGACTGCTGCAGAAGGCATAGCAACAGACAGCAGACGGTTGTGGCAAAGCCCACAGACAGACCGAAAGAAACCAAACTGGTTCAGATTCCACCGTCCCATTGTGCTGAACTATTCCTCAAGCACTTGAGTATTACCAAGCGCTTCACAACCAGTCTCCCATTGAACCTCACAACCGCCTCAAACAAGGTTACGCCCATTTCACAGATGAAGATAACAGAGGCTAAGAAACAGTGATGAATTCCTGAATGTACAGGGCTGACAGCTCGTCTACATGGCTAGGGAAGGGGCGGGGGAGGTTGAACAGACACATTGGAAGAAGGGCTCTGCTCTGGAACGTCAACGGCTGCTTTCTACAGAGCCAGATGTCTCTAAGCCTGATTCCGCACATGTTGGATAATGCAATTTCAATGCACTTTATCAACCGTTTGAGGTGGATTTTTTGTTCCGCACACAAAAAAATCCGTTCCAAATGATCTATAAAAAGGATTGGAAGTGCATTATCCAACGTGTGCGGAATCACTCAATGTCTGGTATATCTTACTGCGATCGGCAGCCGTTGCCTCTAGAGTTTCAGACAGGAAATGGGTCTCTCTCTCCCAGCCCCACTATTAAGAAGCCTTTTCGAACAGGTTTCTTTCTCAGCCCTGTTATCAAAGACCAAGATCTTCTACATGCAAAACACATACTCTGCCCCTAGCCCGGACAGCGGCGTGAAAGCCTCATTGCTCCGCTCAAGCTTCGAGTGCTTCACTGAGGACGACCAAGCAGGAGACAAGAGAGTGCAATCCCTATGCCGTTACTCTTGTCTAATCCCACCGGTCAATGGACTTGGACTGGAGTAACTCCACACAGGACCGCACAGAGAATCCAGCTTCCAGAGACACTGTCCTAGGGTGACCCACAGGTCGGAGGAAATCCCAACCCTCCTGATCAAGGCTGGGCTCCCCCTCCATTGCACCCAGCTGCTCAGGGAGTATTTGCACTCCTTCCCCATTAGACTGCTGGCCTCTAGACTGCACTGCAAGCCAATCTAGAGCCTCCCTGTAAACTTGCTAGGCAGCGGGGTGAGACACTGAGGCTGCTTCCACACACGTTGGATAATCCACTTTCAATACTCTTTAGTGAACATTTGGAACTGGTTTTCCATGTGTGGAACAAAAAATCCACTTCCAAAGGACTGGTAAAGTGCATTGAAAGTGCATTATTCATCATGCATGGAAATGGCCTGAGTGATTCCACACACGTTGGATAATGCACTTTCAATCCTCTTTACAGATCATTTGGACGGATTTTTTCGTGTGCAGAACAAAAAATCCACCTCAAACAATTGATAAAGTGCATTGAAAGTGCATTATCCAATGTGTGCGGAATCAGCCACTGTTGGACAACACAAGCCCCAGCTTGGCCTAGATCTCTCCTTTCCGCCTACCCCACAGGTTGGATTTTTGCATATCCATATGTTACCCTTGCAAAAGCCAGGAGGAGGGGGAGAGAACGCTGTGTACGCTGTGTTTTGCCATAACAAAGCGTTATCCTTGGCTTACGGCGGCCTCTCACTCGATCCCCTTTCTCCACGGCTGCAGCATGAGCTCACGCTAATTAACAAAGCTGCCATGCAGACCACAGCATTGTGCTGTTTCCCCTTGTGGGGAAAGGCAGCCTCTCGTGCCAAGAATAAAGTACGGGGACAAAAAAATAAAGTAAAAGGGAAAAGCTGCCTACCTCCCCCTATCCTTCAACCGTTGTCGGACGAGACCCCGGATTGAGCCACGGTGCTAATGAAACCTAACCCAGCCCAGGTTTGGATTGCTACATTCCCTTCATTCTTTTTGGTTGCCCAAACAAACAACCCAAAAAGCCCCGCAGCCCTCTGAAAACACATCCCGTAGCTTCCAGGGAATAAGGCTTGGGAACAGAAGACAATCCGTTCCCATGCAAATAGGAGAACACAACCTAGAAGAGGAACTGAGCCAAGCCTCTGCCAATACCCAACACTGAAAACTAGTTCATGCCACTTCCCCCACCCACCCCTGCCTGGACTTCACAATTCCCAAGGTCTTGTTCCTGCTGCTACTATCAGGCGGCCCATGGGCTGCCCCACTTGCGGGTGGGATTTGTTCACAATGTCACTTGCAATGAAAAGCAGGAACAGCAAAGCTCCATGTGTATTTTCCACTACTGTAAACTGTACTGCTGTCATTCACATTCTGGAAGGACAGAAGACAGAGTAAACACAGGGGAAACACGTGTAAGTCCGTTCACATGCCGTGTGCGTGTAATTCGTCTCGTGTAGTGTGGATCTGAGATTCTTTCGAGTAGCACATCCCCCCAACTTAGTAAAGAGTCCAGTAGCACCTTTAAGACTAACCGACTTATTTGAAGCGTAAGCTCCTGAGAACCACAGCTCTCTTTGTCACATGCAAGAGTGCTGTGGTTCTTGAAAGCTTATGCTACAATAAAGTTGGTTAGTCTTAAAGGTGCTACTGGACTCTTTACTATTTTGTAACTACAGCGAACTCCTCTGGATCTATCCCCCCAATTTGAGCATGTGAATGTCTGCAAAACCCTCTCTGCTAGACTGCTTGGCCAGCCACACTGTTCCAGTCCCAAGACTAGCTGTAGTCAAACCACCCACAGGTTCCAGCATTTTGCCACCCCTAGCCTCTCTACCAATTAATACCCTCTCCTTCCCTTGAGGTGGTGGTGGAGAGTGCCCTCAAGTTATAGCTGCCTTGTGCCAACCCCTGGTGGGGTTTTCCTGGCATGAGACTAAGAGAGGTGGTTTGCCATTGCCTGCCTCTGCAATCCTGGTCTTTGTTGGAGGTCTCCCATCCAATTACTAACCAAGGCCGACCCTGCTTAGCTTCTGAGATCTGACGAGATCAGGCTCACCTGGGCTATCCAGGTCAGGGACCGTCCCTTCAGGAATGTTCATAAATGGTTATCTGCAGAAAGAGCAGATGCATAGCAAGAGCAAGATTGCATCTGCTGGCCCTGTTGTCATGTGTAAGAGCAGACCTCACCTAACCTGGCATCCTGTTTTGCACGGCGGCCAACCAGATGACCCTGGAAGGTCTACAGCCAAGGCACACAGTCCAAGCTCTCCCTGGCTGCTGCTCCTCAGCAGTTGGCCATCAGAGGGTTCCATGCACTTTTGGTGCAACTTAGAAGGAAGAGTTCTGCACAATTAGAATCCTGGCCAAGGCACAGTCTGTTTCACATACGTACACACCTGCTGACAATAGAATATAAGGGGTGAGCCGCACTGCAGGGGCCTAAGCCCCTTCTCACAACAGACAACTGCCTTGTCGCTGCTCGAGATGCTCCTGGCATACTGAAGAAAGACAGGGCACTACAAACCCACCAATGGTACACTGTCACAAATGTGCTCATGCAACATGGGCAGAAGGGGAGATGGCTGTGCCCCATGCAGACAGGACCTTACCAGCCTGCCTATCCCTGCCATGGCAGGAAATGTAACCCTTTCCATCCTCTGCCACCATGGGCATGGTTGCACCTGGGACCCGCGTGGCATTCATTCGGCAGTCTACGCCCAACATCTCGGCTCCAACCAAGCCCCAGATCTGACCTGCCAAACACCAAATGCTTCGGGCAAGCTTCGAACAGGAAGGTGCCTTCTTGGATCATTGTGGAATGTGATCCAACAGGCCCCGACTGCCTGCCTATGTGTGGGCAGAGTGGATATTCAGGAAAGAGGAATTCTTCCATCTATTTTCCGTATGGAGACGCTCTTTGTTCTTATAGTCCTGCAGCCCTTCAAAGCACCAATGTGTCTAGGGCCTCTTAATGTCCTTACGCTTCTGGATTGGAAGGGACCCCAAAACTAGGTACCCACAGCTAGGATTATCACAACTACTGAATCATCCACACGACAGCTTGTCCAAAACACACAGAAGTGATGGATTACAAGAAGGGAGAACCGAGAGACCTCCAGTGGTTACTGCTTGGAGAATAGATCCAGAGGTGTTAGCTGTGTTAGTCTGTAGTTGCAAAATAGTAAAGAGTCCAGTAGCACCTTTAAGACTAACCAACTTTATTGTAGCATAAGCTTTTGAGAACCACAGCTCTCTTTGTCGGATGCATCTGACGATGCATCCGACAAAGAGAGCTGTGGTTCTCAAAAGCTTATGCTACAATAAAGTTGCATCTGAGGAAGAGACCTGTGGTTCTCCAAAGCTGACGATGCATCTGACAAAGAGAGCTGTGGTTCTCAAAAGCTTATGCTGCAATAAAGTTGGTTAGTCTTAAAGGTGCTACTGGACTCTTGACTATTTTGCTTGGATAATTTCCTTTGATACAACCAGGAGAACTTTTCCATGCAAGATCTAGAGGGGCTAAAGGACCCCTCAGCACTACATAGTTGAAAGGCCCATTTTCTGAAAAGGCTCAAGATGTTGTGAGAGCCAGCGTGGTGCAGTAGTTAAACTAGCATCTGGGAGATCTCGCCCAGACCCCTGCTTTGCCATGGAAGCTTGCTAGGTGACCTTGGGCTGGTCATACACTCTCAGCCTAGCCTACCTCACAGGGTTGTTGTGGGGATAAAGTGGAGGCGAGGAGAACTGTATAAGCCACTTTGGGCTCCAATGGGGGGAAAAGGCAAGGCATAAGAGAATAAATAAATAAATGGCTGGCTTGACATCTGACTTAGGTTCCTCTTTGGATTTGATAAGATCTGCTCTCACGTTGCCCGTAATGGTATGAACCCTCTTCAATGCACGTCCCTCAGTGCCTGTTCTTCTTGAAGATACACACACACACACCTCAAAAAACTGAGCAATGCCAACTGCCCCAATTTTCCAGACCTCTTCGTCAAGTCGTTTTTTAAAAGCCTTTGGTGGGATGTCGCACAATACAAAGCCTGTGGCCTTCTCGAACAACTTGACAGAGAGCAGCCGCTTCGGCAAGGGTATTAAAAAGGTTAAAAAGAAAGAAGTACTTCTTTTGACTGCGAGATAAGTTAAACATTCACTAGCAGCCATCAGCTGGCCTCTGCAGTTTTGCTGAACACGGAAGAGCAAGATGGTTCATTGAATTGCTCTTTGGAAAATAAAAGGGGGGAGGAGAAGAGGAGAGAATGGTGCGAGCTCTATAAGAAAGCTGCATTTCTTAACATCTCTGCCTCCCTTCTAGATTTACTCAATGTTTGCCCTCCCCTTAGCTAGAGCTATTCCATTCCCCAAATGAAAGCATGTAAAATCCTGCTCTTGGCCGTGCGAAAGGAGCTACCTGCTACTGTGCTTCTGCAAGGGTCTATGGACCGACCAGGGCAAGAATCTTTTAGAGAGAATGCAAAGAGACCACCCTCCAAGCCCTTTCCTAAAACTAGCCTTGCACAGACCCTCTTAGAACAAGGTCTCCAACTCACTTTCCCCTCCGCCTCGGGTGGGGAGGATAAAGATCATGGGATCAGTGCAGCTTCTCTGCTGGGAGAATTTAATCCCGTCAGTTCTCAGCATGGGAGAAGCGGCAGGGAAATGCCCCTTCCCTAGAAGCGATTGCTACCCTAGACCTTCATGCCCGTTTTCCATACATCGTGCCTGCTGCGGGACTACCCACCTTAGTCTGTGCAAGCAGGATCGGTCTCCTCAGACGAGGAAATGCAGGACACCCGAAAGGGCAGCACGCAGCTCTGGGGAAGGAATCTTTCTCCCTTCCCGCTTAACACTCAAGTAACCTTTCTCCAGCTGATCCCTTTGATTCTGTGTTGATATAACCGACTTATGTCAAGGAGAGGGATAGCCAAGGCCACAGGTGGGCTGGCCTAAACTGGCTTTCGGGCCGGAATCCAAGGCAGAGGGGAGCTGCAGCCGGCCATGCAGACACCTTCCGTACACATGTCCGGCATGACACCCGGCTTAACACCTTGGAAGGATTCCATTTAGCCACAGCGGCACTCCCGAAAGCGCACAGCTTCTGGCACATATTGTGGAGGACATCTCCCACACACACGGCATCAAAGTGGCGCAAGAGCGTGATGGCTTTTTTGCACAACTGCCGGCGCCCCTCTGGCCTTTTGCAACTCCGTTTCCATTTCGGCATAATTATTCTCTCGTGGGTAAACACGTTTGCCCTTGGCGCACGCAATGCAAACACCTGATTTGGGCCATAATCCAAAGGAGCGCATGAGTCCCCCAGCTGCCCGGAAGGACTTTGGACATCGCTCTGCTCACTGGAGGCCTACGCCAGAACCGGACTTTCAAACAGCTTAAGCCCACTGCCAGATGCTCAATCCCAGATTTTTTTTTGCTTGCTGCCTCCAATGGCAAAGCTGTCCCTGCCAGAAAGAAAAAAAAAACTGGCATGCAGTGGAGTACCAGATCAAGTTCAAGGTTCTGGTATTGACCTATAAGGCCTTGTGCGGACTGGGGCCAGTGTGCGTGAGGGACTGTCTCTCCCCGTATATTCCCCGGAGGACCCTCCAATCAGGAGAAAAACAATTATTATCCGTCCCTGGCCCCAAGGAGGCCTGCCTCGCCTCGAGCCAGGGCTTTCTCAGTCGTGGCTCCTACCTGGTGGAACGCTCTGTCTACTGAGAACAGGGCCCGGCAGGATTTACTATCTTTCCACTGGGCCTGTAAGACAGAGTTGTTCCGCCAGGCTCATGGCTGAGGTTGGGCCTCCGCTGGCTGGAGGATACAACATCTATCCCCCTCCCTGTGAGAGCTGCCCACCACTGTTTGTTTTTCAGCTGCTGTTAAAGGTAAAGGTAGTCCCTTGTGCAAGCACCGAGTCATTACTGACCCATGGGGGGGATGTTGCACCATGACGTTTTCTTGGCAGACTTTTTACGCGGCAGTTTGCCATTGCCTTCCCCAGTCATCTACACTTTACCCCCAGGAAACTGGGGACTCATTTTACTGACCTCGGAAGGATGGAAGGCTGAGTCAACCTTGAGCCGGTTACCCGAACCCGGCTTCCGCCAGGATCGAACTCAGATCGTGAGCAGAGCTTGGGCTGCAGTACTGCAGCTTACCACTCTGCGCCACGGGGCTGTGCTACTATATCTAGTTGTACTGCTGTGTTGTTTGTTAATAGTTGTAATGCTGCCGCCAGGCAAAGAGTGCTGCTATTTTTATGTGATGTTTTAATGTTTTAATATGGAACGTTTTCAGATGATTTTAAGGTTGTTATCCGCCCTGAGCCCGCTTGCGGGGAGGGCAGAATACAAATATGATATAAATAAATAAATAAATCTCTGCTGGTGGGGAGGGGCTGCTCTTCAGGGGCCCAAGAAGTTCTGAATGCAAGAGCCAAACAGGGAAATAGTCAGGAAGCTGAAAGCAAAACCTGCCAAAAGGTGAGGCCCGACAGCAAACCGTGGCTTGCCGACGGAAGCTTGCCTTTGAAGCAAGGTGGGCCAGAACGCTTGCGCTGCAACAACAGGTGCCTCCCCCACCCCACCCTGCCTCCCCCACCCCAAGAATGCCAGGAGAACTTGAGCTGTCAGGACGCCGCTGCATTTCCAAGTCTGCCAGCTTAATTAGCTTCTAAATTAAGACGAGGTCCCTCCGGAGTAGGCGAAAAACAACCGCTTGACTAACCTAGAATTTAAGCAATTTTGAAAAAAAAAATAATGAAGAGAAGCAATTATGGTGTTTACTTGAGTTCCCTTCGTGTCAATACAAACCGCTTTTGGAGACTTGTTTTCATAGATAACCCACCTAAAGCATAACCCTGAACCCAGCACATGTGCATTTAGCAAGCACATGGGTTGCAGAAGCAGGAGCTGCGGTTGGTTGTACTCCCTATTCAGCCTAGACTTTCTGCGCCGAACCTTGTAATGTATGAAAACACCATCAGTTACTACAGAGACACCACCAGTAGCAAAGGCAGGTTTAGGGGATGTGCAGCAGAATTCAGAAACGGGACGATGACAGAATCCAAGCGATCCTGCTGGCCACATCTGCAGGACAGCCCAAAATCGCAGAGGTCACCCTGTGGCAGAACAAAGGCATTCTACACATATTCAGAACTGCTTTTAGTTTCTTTATGTGCACCAGGACTGAACCTTACTTTCAAACGACGTATCAGGGGATTGATTCTGAATCACCTTGGTAACACCTTGGTAATATTCTCATACCCTGACTTGGATAGCCCAGGCAAGCCCGATCTCATCAGAAGCAGGGTCGACCTTAGTTAATAATTGGATGGGAGACCAGGGTTGCAGAGGCAGGCAATGGCAAACCACCTCTGCTAGTCTCTTGACATGAAAACCCCACCAGGGGTCGCCATAAGTCAGCTATGACTTGACTGCACTTTCTACCATCACCAATCTTCTCATACACACATTGACTGCCGAAAGGAGGAAGAAACAGCGTGAATTATTTCTCTCCGAAAGGGATACAGAGATGCAACCAGGTAGCACTTAAGAAGGGCAGGAAGGATCTCCATTATTTTATAGTGCTGTCAACTCCGTACGCCCCGATCAAGCAATACTTTAGTGTTAATTAATGGGAGAAAGCTTTTAGTACAATCTCTCCCCAATTCACCCCAACGGCATGAATCCCAGTCTTTTTCATCCCCGTGTTTTATTATTTGAAAACTGGAACATTGCCCAGTTTAGATTTCCAAAGGCAATTTCAGGAGCGGCTTGATAAGAAATTCAGCCACTCTTTCCGCCTGCTGTTCTGAAGGGACACACAAAGAGGACCAAGTAAAACTCCGTGTCTGCTGCCTGACAAGTCTCCAGTCTGAACCGTGCCTCGGCCCTGCATTTAGTAGGTGGCTTTAAACAAACTGCACTGGCCTTAGCCACCTCTGTAATCCTATGGCATACAAATAATACTACTGGCCTACCTTGCAGGGCTGTTATAAAGAATACAGGTAAGAGATAGTAGACTGACTGTTCTGGGAAAAGATAGTGCCAAATCAATATCGGGCTACTGTTGACATGCAACTGTTACTAGTTTAAGCAGAGAGGGCAGAATCCCACGGCCGCAACTACTTTGATTCGCCCTGGTATAACCAGACCAGCACCCAGAGCAACCCAAACTCCTGTCTGCAAACGCCGATCTTCTCCAAAGTCATCGGGCCGCCTCGCTGGGAAAATTTAAGCAGTACCCAAAACGAGGATTCAACATTCAACTGCCGCACTCCCCCTTTCGATTTTTATAAAGATCATAAATATGTACTTGGATAAAGCCACATAAAACAGACACCCCTCCAAGTAAAAGAAAGATGCTACTACCATTTCACAGGTCCAAGTCGGACTCAGTCCCCCGAAGACCCAACCCAACCTAACCCAACCCTGCCCATTCTCCTTTGAACCTGCAACTACCACAGAGGGCTCATCTTGGGCTCAGGGCCGCTCCCACCCTAAGGCTCTCCGGGCTGAGGGAAGGCTTTGGGGTGGGCTGAAACAAGGGCCTGGTTTTCCTTCCGCCTTCCACCCCTGGGCTTGTACCCTGCTGCGCCTCCTCGCTGATGAGAATATTCAGAAGAAATAGAGGCACAGCCTTCGGTCCAGGCAACCTGAGGTGGCATCTCAACTCCCCATTATTTTCCCACAAAGCCTGTGGGATCTATTCCCATAAGAAAAGACCAACTCTACACAACTCCCATGCTTAGAAAGAAGGCTACAAGTAGGTTTTCAAGTCTTCTGTGAGCCCCAAGGACCTACCAGCAAAAAAGACTGCCTGCCATGTCTCTGAATTCTATGCTGTCATGGACTCGAATCCACTGCCGCTTGGAGGCTGGAAGGAAAACTCGGCATCCATTATGATTTAAATAGTCCCTGCTGCAGAGACAGAGCAGAATTTCCTGCTCGGAGGTATGCCCTGAGCAGTAACTCATACAGAGACATACACCCTCAAGAAGGGCTAATTCTAGAGTACGTACACCTTCAAATTTAATTTTAAAAGAATGCGCCTCAAATATTAAATGCCTGGAAAAACCCTGGTCTGAGTGAAAGGCAGGCAGTGGGGAAGAGAGATTATCTTTAAAGAGGCGAGTCTCCTTTTGTAGATTGCCAAAAGAGACATTTTGTTCTGGGCTTGGACTTCTTACTCATCCATTTGACCGAGAACAGCTTTTTGAACGAAAAGTACATCACGGAGCCGATCAAACCAGCAGGAATTCCTCTCTGGCACGGCTGCCTCCAACTACCCTGGGAATACTTTCTTACAAATATTTAGCCCAGATGTGCATTCCACTCTTATTTGAACAGCCAGCTTTCAGAAGCAGGGTGGAGGTTGCGCCACAGAGGGAAGATGGGGGAGCTCGAGGGCAGTCCTCAACGTTGCTGCCTCTCAGCCAGCTCGGAAGAGTGCCGGGAATTTAATGCTAAGCAAAAGGAGCACGAGGCCGTCAAGAAACTCAAGCTACCCCTCCTCCTCAGAGATGTCCTCAGCAAATATTTGGGTGCAGCTTACCTTTAAGGTGGCTTCCTGTAGGTTCAGGCACCTCAAAGGAGAAATCACCTCCAATATATAAACTACACACACTTATATAAAAACCTTCTTTGGAGGTTTTTAAGCAGAGGCTAGACGGCCATCTGACAGCAATGCTGATTCTGTGAACCTGGGCAGACCATGGGAGAGAGGGCAGGAAGGGTTGCATCAGTGCTTAGTTCTCGTGGCCCCTTCTTACATGCTCAGGTTAAGGCCGATTGTCACTTTGGGGTCAGGAAGCAATTTTCCCCAGGGCAGTTTGGCTAGGGATCCTGATGGCGTTTTGCCATCTTCTGGGCATGGAGCAGGGGTCACTGGAGGCATGTGGGGGTGAGGTAGTTGTGAATGTCCTGCATTGTACTGGGGGTTGGACTAGATGACCCTAGAGGTCCCTTCCAACCCTGTGATTCTATAGAACAATTTCGACAAAGAAGCCAGCAACTGCAAACCACAAGCATGTCTAATACAGGCATCGAAATCACCACCCCATGCAGGAGGAAGATTTGAACATAAGAACACCTCTCCCCCCACAAAAAAACCCAGCAGTATCAAAAGCAGAGTCCCACGTGTATTTATTTACTTCATTTATATTACACCTTTCTCCCCAATGGAGATCCAAAGCGGCTTCAACCATTCTGTTCTCTTCCATTTTATCTTCACAACAACCCTGCGAGGTAGATTAAGCTGAGTGTGTGTAACTGGTCCAAGGACACCAGGCAAGCTTGCGTGACAGAGTGGGGATTCGAACCAGGGTCTCCCACGATCCTAGCCTGGCACTCTAACCGCTACACTGCACCATAGGAGACAAGGTGTGTGAATATTCTGCATTAAAATAAAGTCAAGATCACAGCTGAGGGCAGCCCAAACTGAGAGTCAAGAAAAGCGGAATTTTAGAACCTCGGTAACATGTTTGTAACAGGTTTTTGCAGGGGTCATTTCGTAGAAAAAGAGCTGGAGGAACTCATTAGCATAACTCATTAGCATATGCCACGCCTCTTGCATAACACACCAGAAGTGTGTCATTAGTATAACTGATTTGCATATGCCACACCCCCTGGCCTCACCTATCCTGGCTGTTTTGGATCCAATCCTGGTCATTCAGGGCAGAAACTGGGTCCAAAATGGCAAAAAGGGGCTGAAAATGGCTGAAAGGGGGCCCAAAATGGATTGGGCCGCTGATGAGCGGGAGAGTGATCCACCACCTGTCAGAGGCCCGATCTGGGCCGCTTTGGCCCCAATCCAGGCCGAAACGGGTCCAAAATGGCCGAGAGTCAGGTGGGCGGGGCCACCTGTCATGTGACCTCTTTGGGGAACTGCCGGAACTGCGTTTCTGTGCATTCCCCCTCGAAATGAGTTCTGGGTTTTTGCCAGCAAGGAAGCCGGTCAAAAGTTGTCCTTTGGCGATGAGGAATGGGGTCTACCGAGACCAATACATGTGAACAAAGGGTTTGTAAAAAAGAAATTGTAAATTAAGGAGATCCACGAGAATTTGATTATTTTAGAGAACGCCAAAGAGCTTTGCACTGCATTAAGCAATCTCCCCACCTCCACTGCAGGAAATCTTGCGGCTTCTACAAGCGTTGCCCGCCTACTTTCGAGCTTACCCGTGCGATCATGAGAGCTAGAAACGTGATTGTTTAAAAAGGAAAGCCTGATTCTCGGGATGCTAGTTTCTGCAAACAAATGATGCAATTTGTGCACACTCACAAGGCACACTGGCAAAATCTAGGCCGCTAGAACCATTAACATGCAGCAAAGATATTTGCTAAAATATTAAAAACAGAACAGTGGCTATTAAACAGGCCTAATTGCAAAGAAAAGGAACGATCTTTTAATGCTGTTTGAGTCAGAATAGCCACAGGATGGCGGTGAGGGGAGTTACACTTCTGTCCTATAGAGAAAACCATTTTCAAGACACTACACTCAAGAAACACCCATTGCCTCAAAATCAGCTTTGACACCAAAGACACAATTTCAGAACATGCAAAGTAAATAAAACTGTGCCTCTGAGCATGCGCAGAGGGCCTTTCCACCTTGCCACTGAGTAACCACAACCCCTTCCACCAATATTAGAGGGTAAGGCTTCTCAGTTCACAGGGTGGTGTTTTTAGGCTGGGTTCTTTTTAATTAAAAAAAAAAAAGCAAAACGTATAAGAAGCCATTGTTCGCAAAAGTGAAATTAAGGACATTTGGCCTGAGGGTTGCTCGGCCTCCTAATGCCAGGCCGGGCACGGGCATCTGTAAACAGAACACTACAAACCAGACTTTGCAACATGAACACGGAGCCGGCAGCAGACTTTGCCAAACGCTGGTTTTACATCTGCGGAGTTTGGTGCCAAGCATGTGGGCACTCGGATTGGGCACGCGGACAATTTGCAACAGAGAAAACAAGCCATCATAATCTATGGCACCCTAATCCATGCCCGCGTCTCACCAGCGTTCAGGCTGTTAACACCCACCCACACTACAGTTATTTTCAGATTCCACTGCTGTAAATAACAGCAACTCCATTTCCTGGAGAAACGCAACTGACTCGAAGAAAAACGTTCCAAAGAATAAGAACATTTTTGTCTCTCTCTTCACGGAGGGCTTGTCAGAAGTCCCCACACTATCTAGAATGCCAGCATCTCTGTGGCCCCAGCAGAATTCTCTTGGTGGTATATGGTCGCTAGAAAGACATTACGTTGGCCCTTGGCCCAAATCCAGCCCACAAAGGCATGGCAAAGGTGCCCTCTCTGACCATTATATTTGCACTATTATTAAAGACATGGAAGGGCTTCTTTTTCACCAACTCTGCACCAAGACGATAAGGCCACAGTGGGGGTGGAGGGGAGGCTTAGTTGCTTGCCTGCACACACCTATACCGATCTGCAAAACAACAATTTCTTCCCTGGTTGCCTGGAGACAATTCCCACTCGCCACAGCTGATCAAGAGAAGGCTACTTAACAAGCCTGATCCACGCCTCTCTAGGAACACTTTTCACCTTTTTTAAAAAAAAGCATTTATGTTCACTTAAAAAAAAGTCATTCGGTTGCTTGAATACTTAGACATTGTGTCTCCAGGCCAGTATGCTAAAGGAGAACTACAACACTGTGTTTCCCTTGTTGGTTTACATGAGCATGTTCTTGGTCATAATAATAATAACTATAACAACAGCGCTTAGATACCACTCTTCTAGACAGATTAGTGCCTCACCCAGAGCAGTGACCAAAGTGTTATTATTATCCCCGCAATACAGCTGTGGAGCTGTTGCTGAGAGGATTGGCTTACCCAAGGCCACCTACTGAACTCATGGCAGTAGTCGGATTCGAACCAGCAGAGTGCTGATTTGCAGCCGAACCACTTAACCACTGGGCTACAGTTGAAATCGCCACAGATCTAACCCTGCAGAGAAAACTGCCTAATTCCTGGCGTCGCCTGGAAGCCAACGCTCCTCAGTGGAGGAGATTCACGTATTCCACTACCAGTCCCTGAATGCACACTGAACATGCATTAACGAAACCTCCGGCTTTCCGTTTTGGTGCCTTTCTTTCAAATATTGCTTCCGAAAAAAAGTGCAGGACCGGGTGCCTACTGCAGTCCCGCCTACCACCCCGCACCTTTGCTATACCTTACGATTGCCTACGCAGGCCTCCCCTTTAAAGGAAAGGGCCGATTTAGGAAGGTTCCCTCACACCCAAGGAAGGGTTAACCAGATTCCACAGCCTTGTTTCAAGGAACAGTCACTGGCTTCCTGCTCCTTCGAGCTGATCTTTTTCCAAAAAAACCTGGCTGGGTCTAAGGTTTCATAACCCTGCTGTGGCTAAAAATAGATCCCGGGCTAGCCTGCCATGGGACAGCAATGAAAAAAGAAAAGACCACTTCACATCCCGGAATAAAAGCATGAATCAGATGCAAACGGGAGAAGGTCTCTCGCCGCACCAAATATTGATGAGGCGATTACAGCCTCCCTCTGCCCCCGCAGCGCAAAAGAGTCAAAAAGCAGTTTTGTCTAACGTAATGCGCTGAGCACACTAGAAGCCTTTCCCGTCCCAAGGGAAGCAGCTAGCCGGCTCTTGAAGCCACATGTCCCTCTCCAACACAAACACCGTGGAGATAAATGGGAGCTGCGCAAGAGGAGTGAAGGCACCAGAATGTCTGTCATCCGAGGATGAACAAACCCCAGTACAGATCTGCCTCTTGCTAGATGGGTGCACCGCGTTGATTTCCTGCAAAAGATTTAGGGATTGCTAATCCGGGCTTGCAAGCAGTTGCTCACTGGAGACTTGGGCTATTGTCCCAACCACTTTCTGGCACGCTGCAAACCTCCAGCGGCAAATCCAGGTACCTCTGGGCAAGCAGGCTAGCGGAGATTTTCGAGACCTTATTTGGGAACTTAACAAACCTTAATAATCACAAATCAAGATAAGAAATCAAGATAATTTTTTTTTATTATTCTGGATTCTGCAGGGCAAACACATATTGCTGTCCGTCCTCAAACTGAGGGACCGTCTCTCACCAAGTGTTCCCCAGAGGGTGCTCCGTTCAGCTGACAAACAGCTGTTGGTGGTCCCTGGCCCCAAGGATGCTCGCCTGGCCTCGACCACAGCCAGGGCCTTTTCGGTCCTGGCACCAACCTGGTGGGATTCTCTGTCTGCTGAAACAAGGGCCCGGCAGGATTTATTATCTTTCCACCGGGCCTGCAAAACAGAGATGGCTGAGGTGAACGTACCGGTGGGCCTTCCTTACTGGTCTCCTGTTGGAGGGGATCGGAAAAAAACCCTCACCCCAGTTTCCACTGAAATGTTAATATAGCCTGCCTGTTCCCACTTCATGGAATGTTTCGGATTGGGGGTTGAGCGACTTGGGTGCCACCCCAAATGTATTGTTATTGTATTTTATGATTTTAATGCTGTTTTTGTTGTAATTTATTTACTGACGTTGTAATCTGCTCTGAGCCCATTTACAAGGAGAGCGATAATACACCTAATAAATAATAATAATTTTCTTGGCAAATGTGAGTACTAAAAAGCTCCCCTACCCCCCGGCCGAAAAACCTGCCAGGGACTTTCAAAAGAGTATAAGGCCCTGTCGGTGAAAGCATTGAGTTTGGATCTCGCTACCAACTTATCAGGGACCCTGGTTTCTATTTTGAAGAAATGTAAGCTTCTAGTCCACACAGCTAGAAAGATAGGCAATGCCGGACAAAGTGCAGAAGGGAAGAGGAAGTAGAACAGCATTCCTAATAGATGGGACAGCTTGTTATACTCTGCCCCCCCAGTTTTTGAAGAACAGATACAGAACAAATTATGTGCCATGTTATTTTGCCTCTATTTGCATAACCTGTATAGGTCACAGAATCCCAGTTTTTGCAGCACCTCATTTTGAAAGTTTGAAGAATGGCATGCGATGAGCACAGATGCTAAACCTGCTCAAAGACCCCCCCCCCATTCACCTGCAATTCCTCTAGTATCAAAGGCAGAACAATGTGTGTGCTGCAGTTCACACACAGAACCCCTTCCCCGCAAAATTCTACACAACATCCTAGCTAGATCCTCTTTTTCAGTAGATTTGCATTTGTGCACCAAACCTAGCCTCTTCCACAAAAACCTTGGGACACAGTTTGCTCTAGCTCCATTTGAACAATGTATCAGTCCTGCAGTTTTCTCAAAACAGCAGGTTTCTACAAGAGGGGGGGGGGTCTAAACCAACAGAAGCCTCCAGCTGCCTGCAGCCTCTCCCAGCTCCAAAGCTCACTGCAGCCAAACAGTTCTCATCAGACTTCTTGTTCATTTTGCTGCTACAACATGTAGTGCAGTGGTGAGACTGGAAACCCAGGTTCAAATCTCCTGTCTGCCATGAAAGTCCCCAGATGACCGCGAGCCAGTCATGTTCTCTCTCTCAGCCTCATTTACCTCCCAGGGTTTTTATGAAGACAAAATGGAGGAGGGGAGAGAGAACCATATGCAGGCCACCCTAAGCTCCTTGGAGGAAGTGGAAGACAGAAGTCTACTAAATAAATACTGCTTGGCTTCTTGCCTGCAGTGGACCTTTTCAGGCAGTGGCCCAGACCAACCTAGAGCAATCACCCGACAGCTGCTACAGCCAGCTGGAGGCTTTCACATGCGCAAGCGCCAAAGAAGTGCTCAGACCACTGCGAAAGGTGAACAATGAAAATCAATACGCTACCAGCCAAATAAGCACCTTGGCTGTTTTTATTTCATATTCACTCTAATGGGAATCTTCGTCCAGTAAACGTGAAAACGAGAGCTACCCCGGGGTCTCTTAGCAAATCAGCGACCCCTTGAGAATTAATCACAGCAGCGCTCCCGGTGTTCTATGCACCGCATGTTTCCCCTTTATATATAGGCACACACTTTTCCCCTTCTCTAAATAATGCAAGAGACCAGCCAGGGAACTAAAGAACATATCTGGGCAAGAAGCTCACCGTGTGCCAGAATTAAGCACAGCCAGAACCCAGGGTTTCCACTTATAATTACTTAGCTTCCATAAAAGAACAAAGATAAGGGGTGGGGGTGGGCAGAGACAGGAGAAGAGACAAGGAGAGCAGCTATATCATAAATCCATGCAATTAATCACAGCATCCTTTCAATGGCACAATGCAGCAACTCTCACCCAGGCGCATATCGCAACAATGCGCAGCGCCTTCCCATCCCCTCACACTGTGCAGAAACGAACACGTAGCGCAGGAGCTAAGAGATGTGAACGCAGGAAGCCTCCAGTCCACATCTTACCTCTGCTATGAACTCTCCATGGCTTTACGGCAAGCTAGTTTCTCACCCTAATTCCCCTCGCACCTGCAATGAAGGGTGGTGAGAATACTGGTCTACCTTACAGGGCTGTGGCAAGAATCGCCAAGATTATTCGGAGAACTTCTTAGACACTCTCTAAATTGCTGCTATGCTAACATATAGCATCTTGACTGTGTAGAGACTACGTAAGTCATTCAAAACCTCTCCGGAGAGGAAAAGTGGAACAAACGCCCCAAGAACGCTTTCTTTAAACCAGAGCTTCAGAAGCAATTCCCAGCACTGCATACAGTCTGTGGTGAAAGTAAACATTCAATTTCTACATAACAACCAAACTGCTTAAAGCAAAGCACATCGGGCCCCACAGGTCACCCAGATAGGTGGCAACCTGCAAACAGTGCACAACAACAACAACATTTGATTTATATACTGTCCTTCAGGATGACTTAACACCCACTCAGAGCGATTTACAAAGTATGTTATTATTATCCCCACAACAAAACACCCTGCGAGGTGGTTGGAGCAGAGAGCTCCTAGAAGCTGTGACTGACCCAAGGTCACCCAGCTGGCTTCATGCAGCGGAATGGGGAATCAAACCTGGCTCTCCAGATTAGAGTCCTGCCACCCTTAATCACTACACCACACTGGCTCTCCTAATCCTAAAATTAGAGCACTTTCCTAGAAATAAGTCCCATTGAATAAAATGAGACTTGCTTAGGATTTCACTGTAAATCTCCACAAGGTCCGTGGAAGAAAAGCAAACATTACTGTTCCTAAATATCCAAAAAAACTTCCCTATAGCACCACGTCAATAATTTCTTTCCTTTAGCTTATTATATTCTTCAGCTAGGGAGGGAAATGAGGAAACTTAAAAGAGATTCCACTGTATGAAAATTTCACTTTAGGTTTTAATGCAGTCAAACCACAGGTGAAGTTTCTCGCCCCGTCCATCAGTAGGAAAGACAGGAATCGAAAGGGCTAGGAATGCAGCCGCTTCCATTGGCTAAATCTGGCTGAGAAGAAAAGAAGATTTCCATCTCTTTTGTACATAAGGAGAGCCCAGCTGGATCAAAGCAAGACCCTATTTAGTCAAACATTGTCTTTTTGACAGTGGCCTTCCAGTAGGCCCACAAGCAAAAAGCAAATGTCAAAGCCTCCCAACAGGTATTTACAGGTATACTGCCCCTGAATATGGAGCTTCCATTTAGCCATCGTGTGTTCTTTGCTATCAAACAATATCTTTCCCACTGAAATGAAAGCCATGGCTTTCTCCTCTGTTGAGTAAGAAGAACAACAAGCAACCGAGAGCAGCCGAGCACAATCAATGCCAATCAAACGCCTTTCAAACCAGAATCTTCCACAATGCTGATGAGAATTGAACTTGTTTGCTTTTGAAGCCCTGTTGGCTCTGGTGTGTTGCTATAATCGGTGATCTTCCATATTACAGACAAATGTGGTTAAAAATAGAACCAAGGCCATTCTAGGTGGTCACTTTTATCTCTTAAAATGCCAAGGTATTCATAATCACAGGTACTGCCCCTCCCTTCTTCTAGGATTAAAAAAATCTTCTCTTAGGCACTGCAATATTCAAATAAGTTAGCATTTTGTCTGTAATCCCCTGATCTTGTGGCAGAATGTTTTCAGTGGGCTTAGGTGTGCCTGACTCTGTACAGGATTCGTATATTTACTGGGGAAGGGGGAACGCTAAGACATCCAAAGAAAAAACCTTCTAAAGCTAAAGTTCTAAAGTCCAAATTTCATTTTAAAAAACAAACAAGTTAAGAAGGAGATAACAGCTGTTCTAAATTACAGTACGATTCGGCACAGCTTCCCATTCATTTTTCAAATGCAGATTCCCCTAAAAGCTTATTAGGTGCCTCTAATTTACAAGGATGAGTAAAGAAAAATGGGACCCTGCCCCTTTCTCCTGTCTGAAGAGTGCCCCGTCTGTCACAAACTCAGCTGTTCTGCAAACAAAGGTGTCGCGAATCAATCCACCTTTGTGCCAGTAGGTGCTGCTGTAGCTACAAGGGAGAGAGAGACAGTCGGCATTGTAAGTTCCTTACAATACCAACTGGAATGAGAGAGCTTTGTTGCTTTGTTGGTCTTGGAGAATAAGAAATAAAAACCCGGAAGAGGGGATTCTCTTGCACTATTGTGTACAGAAGCGCACGAACTTCCAGGTTACACAGTCGTTCTTGGCAGGCAGCCTAAACAGCATAGCCTCCAAACTGCAGAAGAGTTGGTCTTGACGTATACAAATGGATCTTTTAGCATATTGGAGAGATAAGAGGTTTTTGTACAGAGGCTGTTGAAAGAGGCCCTTTAACCAGTTTTTGCCTCTTCACACTGGACCACAGGCTACTTTTCCATTGTACCTGATAAACAACTCTTTGCAACTCAAAACACCGACAGATAGAAGTTCTCTGACAGAAATTACTCCGATACAAAAGCTTTTATCGCTTGGTGACCGCTTTTGCCCCGTATGATTTAACCTTTACAACACACTTCCAGCCTGGTTTACTCTCAAGTAAGCCTCATGCAATTCAAGGAAACTTAATTCCTTGTGTTTTTCTTTCACATGACCCAGCACGGACCCACCAAGTTCTGCCTGACCCACTTTTGAATCTGTAGCTGCCCACGTGCAAGCGTGACTTTACTCCCTCCCTCTTTATCAGAATGCTTCTGTTGTAAGGGGAATTAACACAATTATGACCAAGGTGTATCACACTTGATATACAATGCTCTGGTAATTCCCAAACAACCCTGGAGCGGTGCAAGAGAAATTTTAATTTTGTGCTACGAGAACGGTAACTATGAATTCAAAGCCCTGACCTACAGAGGAGGCTGCCTGCTGCATCTCTGCATGATTCAGAATTCTAGCCTCATCTCCCTCAAATCAGGCAGCAGAAAAGAGACGCTGTTTGGCAGTGACTCGGCATCATGTGTTTCCACGCCACTCGATCGCCATTTGAGGCATGGCGAAATTACACACCCTCAGAGGCAGCTGCCTGTTGCGTCTCTGAATGATTCATTCAGAGTTTCCCTCGTTCTAGACAGCAGGCTCATCCAGGCTAGTGACTCGTGCCGAAACGAAGGATGAGCAAGCGTCATTCCCTCGTCGCTGGGGGGAGGGGACTCTCATTTTAGAACGTGACTCCAGTCTTGGGGGGGGAGGCATCTCAGGTGTCAGTAGTTTGGGACCAACCGATATGACATCAGCGGTTCTGAATTCCACCACCACGATTCCATCCCGGTGGCAGTGATGCAACCAGCAACTTTGACGTTTCAAAGAAAACCCCAACAAACCTCTATTTATTTCCCCGTGACTCACGGCCCTGGCATCAGGCTCCAGCTGCGCACAATATTTTCCCTAACGTAACTATGTTACAGAAGTGTCTGTGTGTGCGTGTTGGGGAGAAGATACATATTAAAAGCGAAGAAAGAAAATCCCTGGGGATAGGGGGAGAAAATTGGAGGGGGGGGGGGTTCGATCCAGTTTCACTCCCAGCGATGGCTGGACGGAAACAATGTCAGAGCGTCTCCTTTGAGCTCTAAGCTAAGAAATGAGTACTTAAAAAAAAATCAGAATCTAATCTATTTTCTTGCAGAGAGAAATGCTGCCCTCGGAAAAGACGCCCCAGCAAAGGAGTTAGAGATTATTATCCTCCCTGGGCTGGAGAACTTGAGCGACTTCATTAACTTCTTTTGAGCTCTTTTATTGCCCATCGCCCCAGGACATCAAGCAGGGCCGGTGGGTGGGGGAGGCAGCCCAGCCCAGCCCAATCGCGATAAAGGCGCTGGGGGCTCCACGGCGCTTAAAGAAAGGCCAGCGCGGAGGGCGATCCGCAGGGACCGAGCCAGGCGCCGCCGGAGCAGAGTGCCCCCCTCGGGCAGGCGCCGCTGCAAAGATCAGGTGCCCAGAGCCACACGCCGGAGCGAGCGGATCCCGATCCCGCCGGGAGGGTTGGTGGAGATCCCTGTGTGCAAGGCAGGGGCCTCGGCCCCGATCCGCCCCATTCAATGCAAAGCAGCCGAGCCGACTCTCGGCGTCTAGGATCCGACAGCGCGGTCCTAAACGAAGTTACTCCAGATTAAACCCATTAAACTACTGCTTAGATTGCAGTAATTCTGTTTAGGATTGCACCGGGGGGCAGCCCGAACGCCCCCCGCCAACAAACTCGACCCAGCCGGCGACTCCGCAGGTTTCCCGCTCTGAGATTCCAAAGCCCCCACCGCGCGCCTTGACAGCCAGACGCCCCGCGCCCCCTTCCGACGGCCGGAACGGCGCCTGGCGCTTGCCGGCCGGCTCTGGCGCGCCCCCTACAGGGGGGGGCATCGCTTCCTCGCCGCCACCCCCCTTACGACCCCCCACTGACCCCCCCGGGGGAGCGCCCTGCTTCCCCGCCGCCTTTTTCAGACGTGCCTTTTCACACCGCAGCCTTCAAACCCACCACTCAAGTTATTCCCACCCACCCCCCGGCATAACTTCCCCACCCGACAGCCGGAGCTCCGCGATCCCCCCGACGGCCTGGCTCCCTCTCGCCCCCGCCCCTCCCCCCTTCCCTAGGGCGCCCCCTGCCGGGCAGATCCCCGAAGGCTCATTTGCCCCCCCGGTCCCTCTCCAGCCATTCCCTCGCAGCCCCCATTCACGCCCCCCCCCCGCTGCAGCCGTCCAGGGACCCAGGCACGGGGCAGCCCCCACTGCTCGCTCCCGCCCGGGAGACTCTCCCCGGTTCCCCCCGACGGCGGACCTCACCTGTGCCGCGCTGCAGCCGCAGGAAGGGAACAGACGCGGGGCTGGGCTGGCGGGGCGGCTGGCGGGGGCTCAGCCTCGCATCGCCGTCCAGACAGGCGGCGGCGGCTCCTGCTGCTGCTGCTGCTGCTGCTGCGTCGGAGGCTGCGGCGGGACTGGCTGGCTGGCTGAGCCCGCCCGTGCCTGGCTGGGCTGCGCTCCGCCTCCCCGGCTCAGCCGCCGCCGCGCTGCCCTTTTTCGTCAGTGGAAAACTCCGCGGCTTCTGACGCAGGCGGCGACTGGGGAGCCCAGCCGGGGACGGAGGCAGGCAGCCCGGCAGCCCGGCCCCCGCGCGCTTCCTGCCCGCCTCCTCGCCCTGCCCTGCCCCGGCCGGCTGCAGAGGAGGCGGAGGAGGCGGAGGAGGCGGGGAGCGGCCGGCCTCCCTCCCTCCCTCCCTCCCTGGCAGCCTGGAAAAGCCCCGCGGCTCGGGATTGGCCGGCGCGGAAGAGGCGGCGGCGGCGGCCCGCCAGGGGGGCCCGTTCACACGTGCGCGCCGCCGCGCCGCGTTTCGTTTCCTGGACAGGAGCCGCTCGCCTCGCCTCGCCTCCTGGAAGAGGCGCCGCCGCCTTGCCGGGAAACGCCGAGCCGGCCGGGGCTGCCAGAGAACCCTGCCCGCAGCGCGGGGAATTGGCTCCTCGTTAGCCGCCGCTCGTTCAGCCGGCGTTAGAGGGAAGCGGGGGGTCGTATTTTTTTAAAAAATGCAGTTTACGAACGCGATTTCAAAAATAGAAACAAGCTGCATATTTCATGGGGGGGGGCGCTAAATTATATTATAAAGTGGGGAGCTTAAATTATACAATTATCTATTATATTGTTATACGTTATATAATTACGTAAAATAAATTATAAATTACATAATTATAAATTATATATTATGAAGTGGGGGCTTAAATTTATTGTAGGGTATGAGCTTTTATGAGATGCTGAATTTTGTTAGGCTTACAGGCGCTACTGGTCTCTTGCTCTTTTCTGCTGCTCCAAACAGACTTAACAGGGCTACTCTTCTTGGTCTGTCTGCATATTTTTATGTTTGCATGTTGATTGCCAGGCTCAAGGTAGTGGCTGGAGATCTCCCCAAATTACAACTGATCTCCAGGTGACAGAGGCCAGTTTCCCTGGAGAAAATGGCTGTTTTAGAGGATGAACCCTACACCCTACTGAAGCCCCTCCCCAAACTCTGTCCTCTCCAGGCTCCACTGCCCATATCTCCAGGAATCTCCCTACCCAGAGCTGGCAACCTAGTGGCTCTACTCATATTTTATCATCACAACATCCCTGTGAGGGAGGTTTGGCAGGGAGAAGATGCTTTGGTAAAGGGCAGCCTGGAAGTTTGGTAGTGAGCAAGGGTTCAAACCTGGTTCTAGCCCGACGCTCCCACCACTATCACAAATAACCATTATAAGCTACAGAGAGAGATCAAGATGGGTAGCTGTGTTTGTCTGTAGTAGCAGAAAGGGTCAAGAGTCCAGTGGTACCTGTAAGACTAACAAAATTAATGGTAGGGTATGAGCTTTCGTAAGTCACAGCTCACTTCTTCAGATACAGCTGCAGTCTGTGACTCACAGAAGCTCATAACCCTTCCACTAATTTTGTTAGTCTTAAAGGTGCTAATGGACTCTTGCTCTTTCCTACCACTATAAACTACATGATGCTTTTAAGAACCCCTTGAAGTATTCTTGGAATATGGTGGCCCCTAGCCAATGAATGCTTACTCACGCTATTCAGTCTGCTTTGCTCCCGTAGGTCCCGCACCAGACACTGATTCCCGTGTTGAATGGCTCACTAACATAAGAGGCTTACACCACTTTTCCTTTACCCAGGTTGGTCAGATTTGCCAGCCTGCTGTAAAGTAGCAACAACAGCAACAATAACAATGAACTTTATTTATAGTGACGGGCCCGAGGCCAGGGAGTTACTCTGTGGCAGGGCTGGGAGAGGAAAAAAGAGTAACTCTTCTTAGGATTGCATTGGATGTTTCCAGGTTCCTCTGACTGAACATCACTCCCATCCTGCAGTCACGCCATTGGCTGCAGGATCAGTTGCCGTGCCCAATTCAAGGTACTGGTTATCACTTACAAAGCTCTTCACAGCCTTGGCCCGGTATACCTATGGGACCGCCTCCCTCCCTATGTTCCTCCACGGCAGCTTCGCTCATCTGAACAGGGTCTCCTGCACATGGGCGAAATCAGCAGCAACCCATACAGGCTTTCTCTGTGGTGGCCCCTACCCTGTGGAACAGCCTGCCTGAAGAGGTCAGGCTAGCCCCCTGTTCTCCTGGCTTTCCAAAAACGATGCAAAACTGGATTATTCAAAAAGGCTGTTGTATTGTAGGGAGGGGCTCTCAGATGCTTCGCTAATGAGTTAAGGACCATAGACTTCACCACTATGTTGCCTTATGCAATACCGGTTGTCTTAAATATGTGCCCCTATGAGCTACCTGTGCTTCATGTGGTCTAACATCAGCCCTAGAATTGCTTATGTTCTGTTTCAGCATTTTTTCAACTCTGTATTGGATTCTTGGTAATGCTCTGTCTTTGTAAAATTGTGTTTATTTACCCTATGGCATTGTTTATGGAAATGTCCTTGATATTAACTGTACTAATCTTACTAATCTCACACTGTGTAACCCGCCTTGAGTCTCATTTGAGAAAGGCGAACTACAAATGATGTGATGATGATGATGATGATGATGATGATGATGATGATGATGATGATGATGATGGCAATAGAAACCACTCAACTGTGGATGAAGAATACAACAGTAGTCCCCATTGTCATCGGGGCACTGGGAACTATTTCGAAAAACTTCACAACTTATATGGAAAAATTGCAGCTTTCTGATATAACACCCACAGAACTGCAAAAGACGACGTTACTTGGAACAGCGTACATATTACGCCAATACCTGGTTGATACCTAGGTCTCTGGTAGAAACTTGTATCAGCTCAGCAAGGCCAATCAATGATAACGTGATCTTTATTATTGATTGTGTCGTGTGAAATTTGAATAATAATAATAATAATAATAGACCACCCTGCTTTGGTTGTCAACTCATTCAGCACACACAGCTGGGAGAAAGCCATGTTGAACCCAACAGGTTTCAAGGAAACGCGCCTAGGATCAGGCCATCAATTATCCTCTCTAATTCTTTGACCAGCAAACCTAACATTCTGCTAACAAGAATCTGATTGGAGCCATTTGACTGTTTCCTTCGGGCTGTGAGCTTTGTGTTTAAAATGGTTATTTAATGTTCAGTTATTCAGGATTTCGAATGAAACTAGAGGGGGAGAATGATCATAGACATCATTTTCTGGAGTGAGGGGATTGAAGGCAACAGGTACGCGAGCTTAATTGGGGAAGTTTTAAGTATATGACTTTCCTGCCCTTAGCCACTGGGAATCCCTGCGCTGCCCGAACCGTCACAGGAGAACTTCAAAGAGAAACAAAGGAAGTTCTTTTCCAGGCCACTGTATAATTAGCCTATGGAATTTATTGCCACAGGATGTTTTGATGGACGAGTCTTTTTAAAAGGATTAAAATACATTCGAGAAGGTTAGGACGGCCACCATGCTTCACGGGGAAGGTGCCTCATCAGAGGCAATAGAGTGGAGACAGTCGCTTTCCTGGCAGGGCGTAGCTCTTCTAGAAGCTTGTATTGTTTTGATGCACCTTTAACTGTCATGTTTTGTCCAAAGAAACCTGGGGGTTGTAGCTTGGCAAAGGTGCCAAGGAATCTACCACTCCCTTCGGCAGTTGCCAACTTTTCTTACCGGCTCTGCTCCTGCGCCTTTAACGGCAGCCTAGCACACAAGATGAACCTTTCCCCCCATCACTCCATTCCAGGAAAAGCTTTCTCCTAGAGCCATCCTAAACAGAGTTACGCCATTCTAAGCCAATTGACATCAGTGGGCTAAGTCTGCTTAAGAAAGCGCTGTTTGTCTTGCCCCTTCATAGAACTACAACTCCCATCATCCCTTGGGAAGAAAGAACGACTATTAAACCTGATTAACACTGCAGGGAGGATATGCCCAGAATATTGGGAAGTGCTATAATTACAGGCAATGCCGCTTACTGGATTTGCTACGTTTCAGGCAGGGCTAAGGCTGTGCAACAGGCAGAAATTCAACAGGTTCAGCGTCCCCACATTCAGACACGCAGTAATGGGGGAAGTGAAACGCCACTTGTTTCTGCATGCCATGTGGCTAGTAAATGCATGCAAGCCCTGGATAGAACCAAACGCAAACCTTTTCCTGACCATAGCTCCCATCTTTGAGATCCTCATGCAGCCTTACAATTTCTATGCAGCAGTGTTCTCTTGTGCATCTCTTTTCACTGAGACTCCTGCCCAAAAGCAACCAGGTGGATTGTGCCTATCTAGTACGACAGGGCATGCTATTTGATTTCCTGAGCTATCCTCTTCAACGGGCACTGCTTTTTAAAAGCAAGGGGGGGGGGAGTAGACAGACATGTTAGTGAGAGCTGTCCTTTCCCCTTCTGTGGCTTAAAGCAGCATGGGGGGGTGCATTTCCAAAGGAAGTGGAAGAGTTAAGCTCTCTCCTTGTGCCAATCCAGAGGCCCGCCCACTACTTCTTATGGCCAAATTCACATCTTGGGGCGGATACTTTCCTAGGAGTGGAGGTTGTGGAGGAGAGTGCCATCAAGTCATAATTGACTTACAGCGACCCCTGCTGGGGTTTTCAAGGCAAGAGACTCACAGAGGTGGTTTGCCATTGCCTTGCCTCTGCATTGCAACCCTGGTCTTCGTCGGAGGTCTCCCATCCAATTAATAACCCTGCTTAGCTTCTGAGATCTGATGAGATCGGGCTGGCGTGGGCTATCCAGGTCAGGGCTTCCTGGGAGTAAGCCCCATTCAGTAACATGGGTCTAAGAAGGCCTCCTTAGAAGTTGCTCCCTAGAGTGCCTGCCATGAAATGAACAAGAGTCCAGTAGCACCTATAAGACTAATAAAATTTGTGGTAGGGTATGAGCTTTTGTGAGCTACAGCTTACTTCTTCAGATACCAAATGCCAAGAAATGCCACTGTCACGTGTCATTTGCCTCTGAAACAACACGACAGCTTCTGTGTAATTTTTAGACTCTTCCTTTCAATTGAAAAGTTTTCCAAAAGTGTATTCTTCCTTTTGCTTTTTTACTTTCAGCACAGGTAAATTACTGGAGGACTGCGACCAGCGTATCTACGGGAACGTCTCTCCCCATATATTCCCTGGAGGACACTCTGATTGGGACAAACGGCTGTTGATGGTCCCTGGCCCAAAGGAGGCCCGCCTAGCCTCGACTAGAGCCAGGGCCTTTTCGGTCCTGGCTCCCACCTGGTGGAACGCTCTGTCTGCTGAAATCAGGGCCCGGCAGGACCTACTATCCTTCCGCCGGGCCTGCAAGACAGAGTTGTTCCACCAGGCATGTGGCTGAGGCTGGGCCTCCGCCGGCCTGAAAAAAAGGGGGGGGAATGTATAAAATCTTAACCCTCCCTGTGAAGGCTGTCCACCATCCTGTTTTAAATGTGTATGGATTTTTATTGTATTTTAATATGTTGTTATCCGCCCTGAGCCCGCTCGCAGAGAGGGCGGAATAGGAATTTGAAATAAATAAAAAATAAAACGGCACAATTTCACAACGAAGATAAAAGAGTTTGAAAGGGGGTGGGAGAGAGACAGAGGGGAAGGGAACGTCTCATTCAATGATACGTTTAGCAACGCTGCCAGCTGGCTTGGCCTGTTCAAACTACTCACACTGCACACTTGAACAAAAAATAATTGCAATCCTAAACAGGCTTGCACTCTTCTAAGCCCATTGACTTAGAAGGGTATAACTGCTCAGGGACTGCGCTGTCCGCTTTTAGAATGTGTTGTGTAAGCCCGCCTGCCGTTTGCGAGTTTGCTGTACTCGTGCCAAGGAAGGGTCCCTTCCCCCGCTCCCCAACACACATGCTTATCCTCTCCGAAAACAAGATCCTCCACACTGCAGCTTCCTCGGAAAACATCAGGTAAAGTGATTCATCGAGAAACCATCCGGCAGCGCATCACATTTTGCCACAGCTTGCTAATACCCCCGAGCTGAAACACAGGTTTAGTTCAAGCCAAGCAGGGCTCGGGTAAGACAGGTGCTGGGTTTTGAAAGCACTTGGCGGTGTTGAAGCGGAGGGGTCCGTTCACCAACATTTCAACTAGGTCGCTTTTTTAAAAAAACACCCTTAAATTCTATTAAAGTTTTTGTTTGATGGGAAAGAAAAGGGCAAATGCATAAACATCATAAAGAAAGTAGTACAGAAAGTTGTTGCAGTGCAACAAAATATGCGTGGCTGCATTCAGAAGAAGAAACTGTAAACTGATTTGTGAACGACCCAATGAACACAGCTTGTTGGCTGTGCTTTTGAAATCCCAAGGCTCCTCCCACTTTCCTTCTCAGCTCCTCCTCTGATGGAGAACTTCACTGCTGGATCAAGATTTGGGTCCAGTAGCACCTCAGAGACCCCCTGACACTACTCTTGAATCAATTCGTCATGATGCCAGATACAGGCATGCTTTGGCAAACTTGGAGTTTGTTTTTCTGCACAAGCTGGAATTCCTTACTGGGATTCAACCAAAAGTTTAGAATTCTGCTTGGGGGAAGGGGAAGAAGTCCAATTTGCCAAGGGCTGATCCACTTATGAGAAAGTCTTCGTGTTCCTTATGTGGCTGCCACGAGGACTTCGGATCAGACGTGCTCAGGGAGTTGTGTGCTTTGAACTTAATTCCCAGGTGCGCATGGGCCCAATTCAGCATGGGGAGAGGGAAGTTCATTCATTCATTCATTCATTCATTCATTCATTCATTCATTCATTCATTCATTCATTCATTCATTCATTCCTTGCTCTTCTCCCCTGAGGGGACTCAAGGTACTTACGTTGTTCTCCTCCATTTTGCCTTCACAACAACTTTGTGAGGAAGGCTAGGCTGAGAGTGTGTGACTGGCCCGAGATCACCCAGCAAGCTTCCGCGGCAGAGCAGGGATTCGAACTCGATTCACCCAGATCCTCATCTGACACTAACCCAAGGCGCTAGGGAGCTGTGGGGACTGCGGCTCAGTGGCAGAGCATCTGCTTGGCATGTCCCAGGTTCAACCCTTGGCATCTCTAATTACAAGGACCAGGTAGCAGCTGATGTGAAAGACCTCTGCCTGAGACCCTGGAGAGCAGCTGCCGGTCTGAGTAGACAACATTGACCTTGATGGACGGATGGTCCGATGGTCCGATATGGCAGCTTCATATGAACTGGGATTTGCCCCATTGAGGAAACCTACAAGCACTGATGGGGGCACCAAGTTTCTCCAGAAGGACTCAGAGCAGAACCACAAGTGACAAAAGGCACAGATTGGACACTTGTCTGCTTCCCTCAAGTTTTGGCGGGAAATGTAGGCGTCCTGGTCTTGCAGCTTGGCTCTCTGACTGGACTTTTCAACTGTCACTTGTCCAACATTCCGCCAAGCTGCCTACATTTCCCGCCAAAACTTGAGGGAAGCTGGCAAGTGTCCAACCTGTGCCTTTTGTCACTTGTGGTTCTGCTCAAAGTCGGACTCTCCCGGGGCGTATCCCATCGGGAAAACAGCCCAGGGGAGCAGCCAGACCCGATTTCTTAACAGTGGTATAAGGAGAGAAAGAAAGGCTGAAAGAGAAGTCAACCTGCTCCCAGCTTCTTGGGTTCTGGCCAATGCGTGCAAAGACGGTTGACGAGATTTGCCGCTTGAAAAAAAAAATGGATTAAAACTGGATAACGGATTTGAAGGACGGGTTGGACTCCTCGTATTTAGGGTTTGGCTCTTTTACGTCGATCTGCAAGGCTAGTCCTGGTGAACCTGTATCCACAGCAGTCGGTCAAATTTCGTCTATGAGCCTGAGCACCAGAATCCTTGCGGCACTAGGCTAATGTGAACTGATGCTAAATTAACTGGATTTTGGTTTTCTTTCAATACCCTTTCTAGGCAAGCTAAGGGGGAAATTGCATTTGAACGCAAATGAGTCTTCTAAGGTAGGATCTAAAGCAAAGCTTTTTCCAGAGGGTACTCATAGGTATGACCTGGCTAGCTCAGGTGAGCCTGATCGTCAGATCTCAGAAGCTAAGCAGGATCAGCTTTGGTTAGTAATTGGATGGGAGACCTCCAGCGAAGACCAAGGTTGCAGAGGCAGGCAATGGCAAACCACCTCTGTCAGCCTCTTGACATGAAAACCCTGCCAGGGGTTGCCATAAGTCAGCTGTGACTTGAGGGCACTCTCCACCACCACTCATGGGTATGGAGTACTGTCACCTCTTGGGCATTCGGGACTTGGGCCAAGACAGTAGATCATAAATACTGGCACCTCTTTTGGGGGGCGGGGGGAAGCACTGATCCAAAGTATGTTATTCTCCTTCTGTTCAAACACATCCATAAAAGAGGGGCTAGCAGAAAGCAACTGGAAGGGAGTTTTCCTAAGGCCGGTAGGGAAAGGCCCTTTCCTGGTCAGCTGGACCTTGCTGTCCTGTCATGCCTGAGGGGAACTTCTCCGGCTCAGGGGGGAAAGCAAGGTTTCAGAAATGGGCTTTCTTGCCATATTCTCATGACGTTGTCTCAGATAAGGAGAGGCTATGCAAATGAAGGTGGGCCAAAGGTAGGCCAGAGAGAGAGAACCAGTGTCGTTTGTTAAACAGAGTTGAAAGTAGTCTCAAGAGAGATTTCCCTTCCCAGGGTGCACACATATCATTCCTTTGTCCTACAGCTGGCCAAACGAGTTTTTCGAGAGCACGTCTCTCCAGGCAACCAAGAGACTAAGTCTGATGCCCCCTGGGGTGTAATTCCACCTCTAAGTTTCTAGACCTCATGGTGGTGGGAGAGAAAAATCTTTGGAATGGAAACCGTGCGCCACTTTTAAAGGGCACAGGCGGTGCAGGCATTCCATATCCATGATGGTGTATTCAGCCACGTTCCTTGCCCGTGGCCGACCACACCCTGGGATACAAGATCTTGCATAATTCAAATCACAATGAATCACCATCGTCCTTAGCTAACCTTCCTAAAAGTATAGTTTCAGTCATTAATCCGCAAAAAACCAAAACTACACAAATGCCTCGACATACAATGTAGAGCGGCGTTTGCTTGTGCCATGGATTTCTGCTCTTGCAAAAATCAGAATTATGATTTCTTTCAAGAGACTCTCCCCATAACTTCAGGATTTGAGTCCAGTGGCACCTCAGAGCCAAGCTACAAGTGATGCCTGACACAGGTTGGACACTTGTCAGCTTCCCTCAAGTTTTGATGGGAAATGTAGGCATCCTGGTCTTGCAGCTGTAATGGAGAGCCAAGCTGTAAAACCAGGCCGCCTACATTTCCCATCAGAACTTGAGGGAAGCTGACAAGTGTCCAACCTGTGTCAGGCGTCACTTGTAGCTTGGCTCTTAGAAACCAACAAGATTTTCAGAGTGTAATCTTTCGAGAATCAGAAGGTTGCTCTCTGACTCTTGAAACCTTACACTCTGAAAATCTGGAAGAAGTGAGCTCTTAACTCTTGGAGGCTTCTACCCTGAAAATCTTGTCGGTCTCTAACTGGACTGAAATCCTGCAGTTCTACTGCAGACAACACGGCTGCTCACCTCAATTATCCCCATAACCGCATCCATCTTTTCAAAGGGTGGTTTTAGCTGACAGCGCCGCAGCTTCGTTCTGCCAGTTCGTCGAGAGCCACCTCCGCTGAAGGAATGGCACGTCAAATGCCAAGCGTTGCCAAAGTTAGCCACGATAAACAATTTTATTTAGCGCCTCTGAGCAGGCCCCAAAGAGAAAGGGCCAGTTACAATGGAGTTTCTTCATGAAGCAAGAGGAGGTAGGAAATGTAGGCAGGGAGTCCCAGAAATATGGTAATTTTTTCAGGCCTAAACCCCGACACACACACCCTCCAATTCTAGGTTTGTAATTGATGTTGCTGGCAACAAGCCAGTCCCGGCAAGTGGTCCGCCTTGAAAGGACAAAACCCTCATTACTCCGTGCTCTTGGAATTCTCCGAAGGTGCGTTGGGGTCTCTCAGTCCCGTTGCCATGAGGTAATAGGAATTGCCAGACCTATTTGTCTGAAAGCAGCCCTTGTAAAAAATGAAAAACCGCTCCTGCCACTAGAATGGCAATCCACCCGAACGCAACAGAAGAGGGCTTTTAATTAAAACGAAAATCAAAATTAAACATAGGGTGTTTTATCGGGAGGTGCATGAACGAGCTTTTTCCATTCCGTTGTGTGGGTTTTCTTTTCTTTTTTTGACAAAAACAAGGGGAGAAGCGGCGCTTAATAAGTCTGCTGTCCAGTCTGGATAAGTGGAGGCTGTTTTGTCTGGAATTAGCGGCATTGAATAGGAACGGATTTTGTTGTACAAACATCATGGTGATTTTGTCTTGTTCATTCTGGAAGGGCTAAGTGGAGCACAGTGTCAGAAGGTCTGCGCTAGGAACTGCGGTGTGTAATTTGACCTTAAATGCCGGCCTTGGTGGAGGGTTGCCAACTGTGGCTTGGGAAATTCCTGGAGATTTTGGGGGTGGAGCCTGGAGACAGCGGGATTTGGGGAAGGGAGGGGGTTCAGCGGGGTATAATGCCATAGAGTTCACTCCCCAAAGCTGACATTTTCTCAAGATGAACGGCTCCATGTTCTGGAGATCAGTTGTAATTCCAGGAGATTTCCAGCTCCTCCTGGAGTTTGGCAACCCTAGGGTAGTAGTGGAGGAGGAACTCTTTATCTGTGCCTTTTCCCTGACTGAAAATTCCCCCGAGGGTTACTGTACTCCTTGGTGGTGGGGGGGGGGGGGAGAGATAACATGAGTATCTTTTTCTCTACTCCAGAGGAGTTAGCCATGTTATTCTGTAGTTGCAAAATAGGAAACAGTCCAGTAGCGCTTTTAAGACTAACCAACTATATCGTAGCATAAGCTTTCGAGAACCACAGCTCTCTTTGTCATGCATCTGACAAAGAGAACTGTGGTTCTTGAAAGCTTATGCTACAATATACTTGGTTAGTCTTAAAGGTGCTACTGGACTCTACTATTTTTCTCTTCTGAGACTTAAAGCAATCCCCCCACCTTTCCCCAGGGCGATGGCCCCAATCCATTTCAGGTCCCCTACAGCTACTTTAAAGACCAAGAAAAACATTCCCAATAACAGAATTCCCAATACCATGTAGTTTAGGTTATACTTGGATCATGGATTGAGGTTGCCAATCTCGAGATGGTGGCTGGAGATCTCCCAGAATTACAACTGATTTCCAGTTTACAGAGATCACGGTCGTTTCCACACGTCTTACCTGCCTGCGGAACATTGCGCAAAAGACCCAGAAGGCACCATCTTCTCACGCGAAATCGCACCAGGAAGACGTTGTTATCCAGGAGTTTTGCATGATATCCAGCAAAACTCCTGAATAGCAGCATCTTCCTGGCACGATTTCGCGTGAATAGACAGTGTCTTCTGCGTCTTTCACGCAATGTTCCGCAGGCAGGTAAGACGTGTGGAAACGGCCCAGTTCCCCTGGAGAATATGGCTGCTTGGGAAGAGAGATTCTATGACATTATATTCTTCTGAGGTCCCATCCATCCCCAAACCCCACCCTCCCTAGGATCCACCCCACAGATCTCCAGGAATTTCCCAAACTGGAGCTGGCAACCCTAATGTGGTAGTGATCAAGGCAGATTTACATGAAACATTCATGCGTCTGTTTCATAGCACTTGGGGCTTCCCGCCAAAATCCTGGGAATTGTAGTTTTGTGCGGGTGCTGAGAATTCTTGGCACTCCCCCCCCCCATTACAGTTCCCAGGATTACCTGAAAATTGGAGTAGTAACTGAACTATAATGCGGATACGCTGTGGTTATTGTTGTGACGGCGCCTTTAGGCATCTTCATTTCAAATGCACCGTATTAGGCCTCAGTCTTCCCCCTCCCCTCCCCGAAAAAAAATATTGGTTGAGCTGCCATTTTGAGCCCATTTCTATGGATTTTCACTTGGAAGTTAGTCCTGCTTAGGGTTGCCAACTTCCAGTTGGGAAATTCCTGGAGTTCTGGGGGGTGAAACTTGGAGAAACCTGGAGAAAGTGGGGTTTGGGGAGGGAAAGGACCTTGGCATGGCATAATTCCACAGAGCCCACCCCAAAAGTAGCCATTTTCTCCAGGTGAACTGATCTCTGTGGCCTGGAGACCAGTTGTAATTCCAGGAGATCTGCAGCCACTACCTGGAGGCTGGCAACCCAGGTCCTGCTGTATTGAATGGAATTAAATTCCAAGTAAAATCGGCCTCAGATTACTGTTCTAGACTTCCTGGCAGGCTTAAGCCCTGTGGGTCTCATTTTAGAATGAAGCAATGCGTAAACCCCAGACTGAAACAGGAAGAATGCTAATTCACTTACAACCTCCCCCCACCCACACCTTATGAGTGTTATCAGATGACCCACACACAATGGTGTGGAAGGCATTTTTTTTATTTACACAACTGCTCATTTCAAGATAACAACGGCCTGACTTGCTATATCTTGGGACACTTTCACAGGAAAGAAGGAGAGGGTATACCTGAGGTTACCGGGTGCATCAGCCCAGATTACTTGGTGGCTGGGAGTTAGGTTTGTTGCCAGTCTCCAGGTGGTGGCTGGAGCTCTCCTGGAATTACAACTCATCTTCAGGTGACAGAGCTCACTCACCTTGGAGAAAATGGCTGCCCTGGACAGTAGGCTCTATTGCATTTTACCCACCTGAGGTCCCTCCCCTATCCAAACCCCACCCTCTCCAGGCTCCACCCCCCCCCCCCCAGATCTCCAGGAATTTCCCAACCTGGAGCTGGCAACTCCAAAGCACGGCTCTACATTCAAGGACAGTTCTCTGGCCAAGCAATGCCGAGGGCACACCACACTGCAAGGGTTTGGTTCGCTTCCCAACCTCCTGGACCCATATCACAGCCGGCCGTGCATCACAACAGGGACTTGTCTTGGACCCACCTGGTGATGCAGAAAGGACAAATGGGTGTATCTTGCTCAGGGTAACAGAATACCCTGACCTGGCCCCGATGGCAACATTTTACACACCAGGACAGTGAACATGCAAATTCTTTGCAAACGATGCAAAACTGAATTATTCAAAAGATCTTCTTTACACAGATAGGAGGGCTGTATTATAGGGAGGTGGCCTCAAAAAGATACTTTACTAATGAGTTTTGGACCACAGACTTCACCACTGTGTTGCCTTCTGTCCTATGTCCTATCTGTTGCTTTAAGTATCTGCTCCTATGTATTATCTGTTGCTTTAAGTATGACCTAACTGGGTAGTTCTATGTTGTCTAACATCAGTCCTAGAATTGCTTATGTTCTGTTTCAGCATTTCTTCAGCTCTGTATCGGATTCTTGCTAATGCTATGTCTTTGTAAACTTGCATTTATTTGCCCGATGGCATTGTTTATGGAAATGTCCTTGCTATTGACTGTACTAATCTCACACTGTGTAATCTGCTTCAGTGAGAAAGGTGGACTATAAATGACATAAATGAATGAATGAATGAAATTAAATAAATCCCACCCACCCGATCTGTAGAACATTACTAAAACTTCTACTCTTTAAGTCCAGTTTTCTCCCATTTACTTTGCAGTACCTTGCCCTGCACATAGAGTTGCCAACCTCCTGGTGATGCTTGAAGTCCCCCTGGAATTACAACTTATCTTCAAACTAATGAATGAGGGAAGGAAATTAAATAAACCTCACCCCACCCCTGCTCTGTAGAACATTAATGAAGCTTCTGCTCTTTAAGTTCAGCTTTCTCCTATTTACTTTGCAGTACACATAGAGCTGCTAACTTCCTGGTGGTGTCTGGAATCCCCCTGGAATTACAACTTATCTCCAAACTACAAAGATCAGTCCCCCTGGAGAAAATGGCAGCTTCGGAAGGTAGATTCTACGGCATCACATCCGTGCTGAGCTCATCACCCAACTTCACCCTCCCCAGGTTCTGCCCCCAAATCTCCAGCAATTTCCCAACTCGCCGGTGCCAACCCTCCCAGCAACTTGCTCAAAAGCAAAGAGGGTGTTTGGTCTTGTGGGATAAGAACATAAGAGAAGCCATGTTGGATCAGGCCAATGGCCTATCCAGTCCAACACTCTGTGGCCGTCGTCACACGGGCTTTTATTTAGCGCTAAAATGGTGCTATTTCCCGGCAAACACCCACCTTATTCCAACACTGTAGCGATTTTCTCTCTTCTGCTTTGTGCTTGATAGTCGTGCTATTTTGCGCCTCAGTGTGAATGCCTCACATCGATGTATTTCGCCTCGCAACGTCCTATGCCCTCCCTTCAATCCCAGAATCCATTTCTTCCTGCGACTCCCCCTTTTTAAAATTTTATTATGTCCTTATAACGCCATAACGACATAACACAATGCAAACTTTCTGCTGAAGTAAAAATGACTCAATCGCCATGGCAGAGTCTTCAGCGATGGGGATCACGCCAGACAGGGAGTTTTCTGCGGGTAAAGGGCTATTTATATAATTTCAAAGTTGGAAAAACAAAAGGGTCGTAATGTTTATATGCTGTTATTCCATTATAGCGGAATTAAACGCCAGAATAATAAAAAAAAGAGGGAGGAGCTGCTTCTGCGCGGTTAGAGAGAACAGAACAGAGTGCTTCGGTGTGGACAGCTGGTGGCGCGAAGAGCCGTTAGGTGACCCAAAGAAACGTTACTGTGCCGATAACAGGTAGGACGCTATATGCTGTAAATTTAACGGAAGAGATGCCCGTGTGACGACGGCCTGTGTCACACAGTGGTCAAAAACCAGGTGTCCTCAGGAGGTCTGCCAGAGGGGAAGGGACACTAGAAGCCCTCCCACTGATTGCCCCCCAAACACCAAGACTACAGAGCATCACTGCCCTAGACAGAGAGTTCCATCTATACCTTGTGGCTAATAGCCACGGATGGACCTCTGCTCCATATGTTTATCCAGTCCCCTCTATGCTTGAAGCTGCCACCACCTCCTGAGGCAGTGAATTCCATGTGTTAATTACTCTTTGGGTGAAGAAGGACTTCCTTTTATCCAGTCTAACCCAACTGCTCAGCAATTTCATGGAGTGCCCACGAGTTCTTGTATTGTGAGAAAGGGAGGAAAATACTTCTTTCTCTACCTTCTCTATCCCGTGCATGTTCTCGTAAACCTCTATCATGTCACTCCTTGGTCGTCGTTTCTCCAAGCTAAAGGGTTGTAACAGCCCACCCCACTGACAAAGGAAGCCGAAGTCAACTAGAGTTCTGCACTCTCCGTGGACATGGTGGCTGAACATGAAAGTTGAGCACATTGGGACAGCTGCTTGGACACACACGTGTGATGACATGCATTGAGAAGTTTGGGCAAGTTTGCTTAGTGTGGGCTGGGGCCCCAGCAGAGGACGGAGGAATAAAAGGCCAAAGCTGAGGAGCAGCTGGGATGGAGAGAGGGAATTTTCTGCTACCGTGGCAGAACGTTGCCGCCCAGCTGGATAGAGTAGCTGTCTTCATCTCAGCCTTGAAGGAAGTGACTCTTCGTAGCCCCAGGTGACCCCAGCCATTCATGCTGTCCTTTTGCTGAAGAGCGAGAGGGGGTGGGGAGACCCTGCCGCAATCACTTATAAGCTAACAGCCAGCAATAAAGCAAGGGAGTTAGCAAGCTGCATGCCTGCCACCTCTTCCTAAGAATGAACCACAGGGGTTACAACATTTCCCTGCCCCTGAGGACACAGGCGTGGTTCAAGAGATAGCAGAGAATATGAAATGAAATCCTACCCTTAAGTCATAGTTGACTTATGGCGAGTCGACCCTTGGTAAGGTTTTCATTGCAAGAGAGGTGATTTGCCATTGCCTGCTTCTGCAACCCTGCTCTTCATTGGAGGTCTCCCATCCAATTACTAACCAAGGCCAACCCTGCTTAGCTTCTGAGATCTGACGAGATCAGGCTCACCTGAGCTATCCAGGGCAGGGCAGCCAGGTATAAATGTTCCACAGGTGTCCATTACCTGATAATTTATCCTCTGTGTCATGCCCTAGAGGGGAGCCCTGTGGCCAGCATAGTGAAGTTATTAGTGTGCTGGGCTTGGAGTAGGAAGACATGGGTTCGAATCCCCGTTTACTCATATGCTCACTTGGGTCCATTGCTGTCTCGTGGCCTAATATGGGATTGCTGACTCTGAATTGGGATGTTCCTGGAGGTTTAGGGGAGGAGGGGGAGGAGGTTGGGGAAGGGAGGGACCTCACCAGAGTATAATGCCCAAAGCAGTCATGTTCTCTAGAGTAACTAAGCCTCGTGGCCTGGAAATCAGTTTTAATTCTGGGAGATCTCCAGCCACCACCTGGAGGTTGGCAACCCTAGCCTCACCCTGCCTTAGCCAATTATTTTTTCCATAGTGTATTGCAAGTCTGTTAATGATAGCTGTTTTGGAGGTCTTTCGTTCATAGGTTCATAGGGGTCCCATTCCCCCAGCGGGAGTGGGGGATCCCCCACTCCCACCTTTCACCCTCCCCCCCGCTTACCTAGCCAGTGGGTTGAGGGAGTTGGGGAATGGGCCTCCCGGGCATGCTTCTGAGGCCGACGCAACGACATCACTGACGTCATCACGTTGCCCCAAGAATGCTCCTGCGCTTTGCAGTGGGCCGATTTGGGCCCCAAATGGGCCGAATCTGGCCAGTTTAGAGCCCAAATTGACCCACTGTGAAGGGTGCGCATGCTCCCCGTTTTGTGTGTCCTGGAACTGACATCATCGCTCTGGTGTGGGACCGTGCGCGTGTGAGGAGCATGCCAGGAGCAACAAGAAGTTTCGCCCTGGGTCCCCCGCTTCTGCCGGGAGGGTAAGGGGACTTGGCAACCCTATAGGTCAGAGGTGACTTGACAGCACATAACACACTCATTGAATTGTTTATTAAATGTTCCAGCCATTTATCATATTTATTTACCCTGTGGAATTCATCTGGCCAGTTTAGAGCCCAAATTGACCCACTGTGAAGGGTGCGCATGCTCCCCGTTTTGTGTGTCCTGGAACTGACATCATCGCTCTGGTGTGGGACCGTGCGCGTGTGAGGAGCATGCCAGGAGCAACAAGAAGTTTCGCCCTGGGTCCCCCGCTTCTGCCGGGAGGGTAAGGGGACTTGGCAACCCTATAGGTCAGAGGTGACTTGACAGCACATAACACACTCATTGAATTGTTTATTAAATGTTCCAGCCATTTATCATATTTATTTACCCTGTGGAATTCATCTTGAGTCTTAGTGAGAAGGACAGACAATAAATAAAATTTAAAAAAACGTGGGCACTATGTACACTGCCACCAAACTCCTTAGAGAAAGTGTAGGCCCCAAAATGAATAATTCTATGTGCCATAGAGATAAGAGTCTCGTGGCGCAGAGGGGTAAGCATCAGTACTGCAGCCCAAGCTCTGCTCACGACCTGGGTTCGATCCTGGCGGAAGTTGGGTTCAGGTAGCTGGCTCAAGGTTGACTCAGCCTTCCATCCTTCCAAGGTCGGTAAAATGAGTCCCCAGTTTCCTGGGGGTAAAGTTTAGATGACTGGGGAAGGCAATGGCAATCCACCCCGTAAAAAGTCTGCCAAGAAAACGTTGTGATGCGATGTCTCCCCATGGGTCAGTAATGACTCGGTGTTTGCACAGGGGGGCTACCTTTACCTTTACCTGCCGTAGAATCAAATGGAACACAAAGGAGGCTATCTCATTCATCCGTGCAGCTCTGCCCTGGATTTTGTTCTGTGGTCCCTCTATCAGAAGATATATTTGTTGAAAGGAGTGGGTAGGATCCCAAAGGGAAGACAGGCAATAGAAAGGGCAAGTACAACATCTCGTAAGTTCTGCCGCTTAACTTTCAAATCCATCTGCACCCTGTGACAGAATGATATCATTTTTTTTTCTTAGACATGATATGACTTTTTGAAAAAAAAAGCCAGTTCGGGATTGGTTGGGCCATGTGGCAAAGTCAAAGCCTCTGTTTTTGGCCCATATATAGGCAACAGTTTCCGGAAGTGGAAATCCTCTTGATTCCTTCCCCCTCCCCCACCCACAAAGTTCCCCCAAGAGACCCGACAACCTGTTTCTTACAAAACATGCAACATTTTCAGCAGAACTACGCAGCGGAAACGTACCGGGCTACACAACAGTGATTCAGGCAACATGCAAGAAGGAAGTTGGAGGGGAGACATGGGTACAAAGCAAAGATTTTGCCTGAGAACAGATTTGACCGTGGGTCGGGGATTGTGTGTGTGAACAAGCATGACCATACAGGACGTTTGCATCCGTGTGTGATAGACTCACAAGGAAATGACTGACCATCGTATAAACACTCCGAACAGCCCACTTAACAAGAAAGGAAGGAACTGAAAAACCAGAGAGAGGCCCTGGTTAAGGGAACACACCTACTCAGAATCGCTGAGTAAAGGCCGGCGATCTCTAGCATGAGCCAGCAAAACAAAATCACGGCATGTTTTGCAGCTGTGTAGAAATCTGGCATCGTAAGATTTGCGTGCCATCTCTTCTGCAGAAAAGGGGGCAGAAGGGGGCAATGGAGGGACTTCACCCTGCGCATGTTCAAGCAATGCAAACGTTTTATTTTTTTGTCCTTTTTAAAAATTTAGAGCCTCGTTAGCTAACCCGCCTTTTCCCCTCGGGACACACAGCAGGTTATGATATTATATAAAACACAACAGCAACATTAAAACGGATACAGCACTCTAAAACACATAATGCATGATTATGCAATATATCTGTCTGGAATAACTGCTGGCATTAAAAGTAGCTTTCTGAACTGGAGTTGCCAATTTCCAGGTGGGGCCTGGAGATCTCCAAGATTAAAACTGATCTCTAAAACTACGGAGATCCGTTTCCCTGGAGAAAATGGCTACTTTAGAGGGTGGACCGTATAGTATTATACCCCACTGAGGTCTCTCCCCTCCCCAGATCCCACACTCCTTAAGCTCTGCCTTCAAATCTCCAGGAATTTTCCACCTCAAGTTGGCAACCTTATTGTGCTTTGCAGTAGCAATGGAAATGCTAGCAATGTGGGGCCACCCTACTATCCTCAGGAAGGCCGTGTCATGAACCGGTGCTACAGCTGAGAAAACTCTAGTATAATATCTGTTCACTTCCACTATTTATATTCTGTGTTTCTCACTGAATCAAGGATCAATATGATCAACAGCTGGGACATTCAATATACAGTACAATATCGTTTCAGATGCTCTGACCTGGATAGCCCAGGTGAGCCTGATCTTGTCAGATCCCAGAGGCTAAGCGGAGTCAGCCTTGGTTAGTAATTGAACAGGAGACATCTGACAAAGACCAGGGTTGCCGAGGCAGGCAATGGCAAACCACCTCTGTAAGAGCCAAACTACAAGTGTCTCCAGACACTAGTTGGACACTTGTCAGCTTCCCTCAAGTTTTGATGGGAAATGTAGGCATCCTGGTCTCGCAGCTTGGCTCTCCGACTGCTGTCCAATGGACTTTTCAACTGTCACTTGTCCAGCATTCCACCAAGCTGCCTACATTTCCCATCAAAACTTGAGGGAAGCTGACAAGTGTCCAACCTGTCTCAGGCATCACTTGTAGTTTGGCCCTTAGTCTCTTGCCATGAAAACTCTACCGGGGTGGCCATAAGTCAGCTATGATTTGAGGGCACTCTCCACCACACAGTTTCAGATATTTATTTGGCCAATGCTGGGGCCTGAATGCTCTGTGACTCCAAAATATGCCGAATTTCTCCTTTTACTTGCTAGGCTCTGTCTTGGATCAGTTCCAGACTAGCCAAACTCTGACCAGGCTCCACTTCTAATTTGCACAAGTTGACGCTCTAGGCTCTTGATTCCGCTCAGGTAACCCAGCGATCTTGAAAAACACAATAGGGAAAAGTCCCCAAATTGGAACGTCTACCCAAGAACATTTTAGAGCAAGAGTGTCTCTACACAGGAAGCCTTAATGAGTGTTTGTCTAGTGTAGGGAGACATTAGCCAGGAAGCACAGTTTAAAAAGACAGAGTCGGCAGAGATCGCTCCTCAGAGGGTTTGTTAATTTCATCTTTGCCTCCTGAAAGGCTCTGTCAATTTCACCTCTCCAGTCTAAAGCTGTGTGGGATGGCAACCAGAGAACAGCGAGGAATGGAAATGGGCTGGAGCCGCCTTACTGAGCCGAGCTTGGATCTGGAGAAATAATGGTCTGAAGTTTCTCTGCTGCTGGCTCTTTCTTTTTAAACTACCCTTCCTGGCTACCATTGCCTCTCCCGACACATGTGCTTCACAAGTCAGATGTCTCATGTAGAGAGACCCCGAGTGCCCTAAAACACACACACACACAAAATTCCGTGTATACGCACACAAACATATTGTGGAGAGCAACCCGCTCCTTGATGGCCTGAAGGCAAAAGCAAAGAAGAAGAGCCTTCCTTTATTGGCTCCCCCTGCTGTGGTAGCCATACGAACCGTCCAGAAACTGCTGAAGTTCAAGGAAAGACTAAACTCTCCCTGCCAAGTGGCTCACAACCTACCACTCGCCTTTCCCAGGGCTTTTTGAACAATTAGGTCATGTTTTAGCCCCTGCTGCAAGGTTCCAAAGAAGGTTCCAAAGAAGGACGCAGCAGGGAAATTGGTCGGTAGCATTCAAACTCGGTCTAACTGGCTCACAGGTTGATCCAAATTAAAAGTGAACATATCGTACCAGTTGTTGCTTTTTGGCATACAATTGGAGGCAAAGCGCCATATGTGAGTCACCTACACCTATTTTATAATTACACCCCTCCCTCCCAGTCTACATCTGGCTGCGTGCTTGCTTCCCAATACCCTGGGATGTCTGCTTTCTTCCACTCTCCCAACGGCAGAAACTATTTACTCCAAGCGCTCAATTACAGAAAATTACACAGAAATTAAATAGCAGAAGGTCTTCCAAAGTTTCGTGTTTACAAATGACTTGATCCCTGGAAACAGGAGCGCAGCAGAAGGCGGCGTGCTTGCTTGCTACCGTACTCGTACTCGAGGATCCAGCGCGCCCAGTGCCTCAGGCATTATCAGAGCTGGCAAACAGAGTGTGGAGGGCAGCTTTTTAGAGAACTGGAAGCAGTGTTTCACAGCCAGCATTATCCCCGAGGCTCCACGTGGGTTAAACTGGTTTTGCTGGATTAGAAAAATCCAGGCAAGATTGGTCAGTCCATCCCTGTTAGCCACAACAGCTAAATGAAACCTCCATGCACAGGGGCAGTCTACATCTGCTGGGGAGAAAAAGAGCGGAAGGTTGTTTCTCACTTTCCTAGTCGGTTTTGTTTATGAACAGCGGGTGGCAGCTGGCTGTGTGCCTTGGCAAACGGAACACGGTTGTTTGCGTCTGATCCAACAGCGTGGTAGGGTTGAAATGAGAAAATTCTTCAACGTAAATGGGAGTTGCTTCGAGTTATGCATTCTTCTAGCCTTATCGTTACTAAAACACAATTAAATTGATTTATTTAGATTCCACTCGAACCAGCTCCTCCAGTTGCGCTCTGACAGTTAGGGTTAATCGCAATTTCATCTTACAGGCAAACAAGTCTAACAATACCCCAAGGGTCTTTTTTTGTGTTTTTAAAAAGAAAAGCCATTTCAGGAGCCTGCAGTTTTTCACAGAGCAACACCAGGTCTTTGTTTTCCCTCTCCAGATACCCTGCTGGTCCCACTGTCTGCCTCCAGAAGTTTGTGCACCCCCCTGCGAATAACAAGAAAAAGAGCAGGTGAAAAGGAAGGAAAAAGGGCAGGGAATGGGTTAAGCAGCACCCACTTGCCCCTCCCAGGTCCTTTGAGCCAAAGCCCTGCAGCCTCTTCCAGCTTTGCTTTTCTTCACAAAAGAAGTCTGCTGGGACATCATTACATGTTTCTGCGCACAAAGCCTGGCTTTCCCCTGAAGGACTGGCGAATAGGCAGGAAGCACCTGATACCAGCGCACTGTGGAACCACAGGAGGTTCGGAGTTGCTCAGATTCTGGATTCGAGACCAGAAGGAAGGCTGTGCAAACTCCTCCGAATGTTTTAAAGGGAGAACATAGATTGGCCGGTTCATGGCTGGGAATTTTTTGGAGATTTTAGGAGTGGAGCTTGGAGACGGTGAGGTTTGGGAAGGGACCTCACCAGGGTATAATGCCAAAGACGGCGCCCTCCAAAGCAGTGATTTACTCCAGGAGAAGCGAGCTCTGTGGCCTGGCAATCAGTTGTATTTCTGGGAGATCTCCAGCCACCACCTGGAGGTTGGCAACCCTAACAGGATGGAATACATGCAAAGCTTATGTGCAGGACCTGTGGCTCAGTGGAAGAGATTCTGCTTGGCATGCACAAGGTCCCAGGTCCAATCCCTAGCAAATCCAGCTGAAAGGATTAAGGAGTAGGTGGTGTGTGTTTTCCACTGCCCCACAAGGTCGGACCAGAACCAATGGCTTGAAATTAAATCAAAAGAGTTTTTGGCTAAACATTAGGAAGAACTTCCTGACAGAGTGGTCCCTCAGTGGAACAGGCTTCCTTGGGTGGTGGTGGGCTCTCCTCCTTTGGAGGCTTTTAAGCAGAGACTAGATGGCCATCTGACAGCAATGCCGATTCTGTGAACCTGGGCAGATCATGAGAGGGAGGGCAGGAAGGGGTACATCAGTTATCGTGGTCTTTCTTACATGCCCAGGGTAAGGCCGATTGCCACCTTGGGGTCAGGTAGCAATTTTCTCCAGGCCAGTTTGGCTAGGGATCCTGGAGGTGTTTTGCTATCTTCTGGGCATGGAGTAGGGGGTCACTAGGTGTGTGAATTTCCTGCACTGTGCAGGGGGTTGGACTAGTTGACCCTACAGGTCCCTTCCAGTCCTATGATTCTAAGGCATACTGACCAAGGGTACTGATTCAGTATAAACTTTGTGTGTGTTCAAAGCTGATAATCTGTAGCCAGGGACTAGGTCTGAAGGCCCACGCACGGTGCTACCGCCTTGCCAAACTGAAGCAGAGTTGGATCTGGTAAGTTCCTGTAGAGGACATCACTGGTGAACTTGGAAGAAAGGTGATGAACTTTACCCTGCCCTCCCCACAGATGGGCTCAGGGCGGCTAACAACATTCAAAAAATACATTAAAAGTCAAGTCACAAAAACATAACATCAATAATTTCTAAAAAGTCATTAAAATACTCCAGGAGCAGGCTATTTAAACAAATATTGGGAGTCCGTATATGGGCATAACAGACGGCCGAGGGCAGCCCCAGAAGAAGTGGTGGTCTTAGATGGAAGAAGGAGGACACCCACTGGCACTCAGCCAAAGGCCCAGCGGAACATCTCCGTTTTACAGGCCCTGCGAAATTGTAACAGGTTGTGCAGGGCCCGGATCTCCAGCGGGAGAGTGTTCCACCAGGCCAGGGCCAGGGCAGAAAAAGCCCTGGCCCTGGTTGAGGCCAGACGGATGTTCTTCAGGCCAGGGACCACCAGGAGTTGCTTGGCTGCAGAGCGCAACACCCTGCAGGGGACGTAATGGAAGAGGCGGTCCCGCAAGTATGCAGGTCCCAGTCCGTGTAGGGCTCTTAGAATCCCTAGAAAATCCTAGAAAAGAGCAAGAGAAGTTAGCCGTGTTAGTCTGTGGTAGCAAAATCAAAAAGAGTCCAGTAGCACCTTTAAGATTGGTTAGTCTTAAAGGTGCTACTGGACTCTTTTTGATTTAGAAAAGAGCAAGAGTCCAGTAGAATCTATAAGACTAACAAAATTTGTGGTAAGGTATGAGCTTTCATGAACCACAGCTCACGTCTTCAGATATCTCTCAGATACCGATCTGCCACAAATACCCTGCCCTGCCACCAATTTTGTGAGTCTTATAGGTGCTACTGGACTCTTGCTCTTTTCTACTGCCGCAGACAGACTAACATGGCTACCCGTCTTGATCTATCATTGTAATCCCACAGCAAGAAACCTCTTCCGCACTCAAGTCCACGCAGCAAAGGGGGTGCGGAGGAGTTGCTTTCCTTTGTTATGCAGTCCATTAAGTAAGATTTCTTGCATCTGCACCATTTGCCACAAGTTTTTTTTAATGGGATTTAACTGTCAGCAACAGGTTATGAATCCCAGATGTTCAAATATGGATATTGCTCATAAGGAGAAGTTTACTACGTGGTACTTGCATTAAAAAAACCCCAAACCCCTATACTATAAACTTCATGAAAGGAAACTGAAGGATTTTCTTTGGACGACTGGCATTGCTCATTCTGTGCCGGGATGCCAATTATTGCCTATGGACAGGTCAGCTTTGAGGACAGAATGGCTTGGGTGCATTACAGAACAAAGGAACAGAAAATGATGGGATGGCGGATGGAAAAGAAATGGGACTTTGAAGGAAGTTCTGCCTTCTCAGATATTTTTTTAAATTTGTTTTAGTTCCATCTTATTCTAATAACAACATTAATCAAAAGTCTTTCATTCTTTGGATACATGTTATCAGGGCTTTTTTTCAGCTGGAATGCGGTGGAACGGAGTTCCGGAACCGCTTGAAAATGGTCACATGGCTGGTGGCCCCACCCCCTGATCTCCAGACAGAGGGGAGTTTAGACTGCTCTCCGCACGGAGAGCAATCTAAACTCCGCTCTGTCTGGAGATCAGGGGGTGGGGCCACCAGCCATGTGACCATTTTCTCTGAGGGTAACCCACTGAGTTCCCCCACCTCTTTTCCCAGAAAAAAAGCCCTGCATGTTATGAATCATACATTCCATTTCATCTCTACAATTCCATCATCATTATACTATTTTCACTACGCTATTGTCACTATAAGTCTGCATTCTTTAATTCTAGTACTTCTTTACTCCGCTCATTCATTTGATTGTATTCTGCTAACATATAGTTATGTCTCTATTTTATACTTCCGTTTAACCCATCTGTAAAACGGGGTCCATTTTTGTTTTCCATCATGTCCATTTTTTTCTTTTATTAATTCTGTCAGTGTGTCCATTTCTGCCGTCTATAAGATTTTCTCTATCAATTCTTCTTTTGTTGGTATATCTGTGTTTTTCCAGAATCTGGCATACACTATTCTTGCTGCTGTTATTATATGTATTATCAAATATCTATTTTTCCTATTTAACTCCTCCGGTGTTATATTTAATAGGAGCATTTCCGGTTTAAAGGGTATGTTTATTTCTAGCACTTCTTGCAACAGCTCATGTATCCCTTTCCAATATCTCTTCGCTTTTTTACATAGCCACTATATATGGAAGAAGGTGCCCACTTTCTCTTTACACTTCCAGCATTTATTGGGTACTTAAGTGTACATCTTTGCTAATTTTTCTGGTTTCATATACCACCTACAGAACATTTTATATAGGTTTTCTTTAAAGGTGGTTGATTTTGTTATTTTGTTGCTTACTCTCCATGACTGTAGCCATTGCTCCAGATCTATGCCGTGCCCCAGATTTTGTTCCCACTTTGCCATATGGACTTTTAAAGCCTCCTCTTCTGTCTGGGACTTTGAAGGAAGTTCTGGATGTGCCAGTCCAGTTACATTCCCCCCATGAAGTTTTTAAAAGGAGGTGATCAGCATTGCCTTGTCTAGCGGCTTGGCTTGTAAAAATGAATTATTTTGTAATCCAAAGTTATCTTCCTACCTGGGCCTTCCGGGATAGCCAATCTCCAAGTTGTGGCTGGAGATCTCCTGAAATTACGAATGATCTTCAGGCCGCAGAAATTACTTCCTCTGGAGAGAATAGCTGGTTTGGAAAGTGGACTCTATGAGATTATACCCAGCTGAGGTCCCTCCCCCACACACCCTAGGCTGCACCCCGCAAATCTCCTGGCATTTCCCATCCGGGAGCTGGCAACCATAACTGCATGCGCGGAAAGGTCATGTTTCAAGTGGTGCAAAGCACTGATGTACTGGTATACTGACCAGAGTATCTGTGCTGCTGAATACCTTTCTATTGGAAGATCGTTCTGATCGTGCCAAAGGCACGTCTGCAGGTCATGAGATCCCAACCTTGCAGCCTTTTACTCCCTTTCATGAATTAACTCCTGAACTATTGACTTTTGCTCTGTGCTGAACTGTCCAGCGGAGTCCAGCTGCATCTTGCAAGCAGGCTGTCGGGCCTGGCCTTTTTTCTGCTGCCAAGCACTCTCAAGGCCAAGTAAATAGTTCAGACCCCTTGGTGGGGGGTGGGGAAGCCCAAACAAGATTCCTTCTTGTGTAAAAGACGCAGCAGCAGCAGCAACCTTTATTGGCATTGCATCCATGTTGACAAAAGTGCTCGACGCAACCAGAACTCAGACTACAAATTCACAACTCGCCTCATAGATGCAAGATACAAAAATTTAGCTGCAGTTGCAATAACTTTTGGGTTCCGAGTAGCCAAAAGGAAGATAATTTTACATTTATCAGATTTTTCCAATTTGCTCTCTCAGCAGCAGAACAACGAGTGTGGGACGAATATCACAGTAATAAGTACAATTCAAAAAAAACACGTTCCAGGGTTTTTGTGTCTTGCTGAGCACAAGTGCATAACCTGTTAGCATGTGGCGTTTTATGGAATCTCCCATAAAGTATCGCAGAAGGTAGCACATGAAACCGAGCTAACGAATAAGCTCTGCGATAATGTGGTGCCGTTAAGCAAGTGAGATATTCTGCCCCATACCCATGGGGTAAAAACCCCAAGCATAAAAAGATGCTACCTGAACGAGGCGAGACCTGAGAAACCCTGGAGAGCCCTGGAGACCAGGAAAGGTCTAAGGAGGGGACTGTAAAGTTGATTATTACCATCTCCTTCCTCTGTTTTTTGTTCTATGGAAACTCAAGATTCTTTGAAGACAGATTTATGGAGGAGAGGCCATGCCATTGCTATTATAGCCAGGACAACTAAATGGAACCTCCATGTTCCGAGGCAGTGAACCTTTGAAAACCAGTTACAGTAGGAAGCTTTGGCCTGTGTGCTCTGCTTGATGGGTTTCCAGGGCACTTGGTTGGCAACTGTGTGAAAAAGGATGCCAGATTAGATGAAACACTGATTTGATCCTATCAGACTCCTTTTTGTGAGCCTTGCAAGAAGGAGTGTGTGTGTGTGTGTCCGCAACAAGAAGATCAGTAATAGCAGGGAAAAAAATTCCCTGCAATACAGTGCACCCTCCACGACTGACCTTCTCCTTCAGGGAAATGGTGCCGTTTGCTGAAACTTTCGCCGTTTGCAGTTAGAGCATTGGTGAACATTCCGCAACATTACAGCAGCTCAGCCAATGGCAACTCTTCTGCAGGGATATCAATGGACAAGACTGGCAGCCTTACCTAGGGAAACACAAGCTACACAACTAACCTTCTGGTTAGGATTTGGCGTCTCTGTCACTTTCATTACCATTAGAACTAGCTCCCTGCTTCATTTCAACCAGGACTTAACGGTGCCAGGATCCAAAAACAGATTCAGCTGATAAATATTGGCTCAAGAAACTCTTAAGTTTCCTACTCTGATAGTGGTATCCTAAGAAGAATTATTTCAGTCTATTGAAATCATTGGGCTTACTGGAGTAACTCTATTTAGGATTACACTGTAAGTTACCTTTCCTTAGAAACTTCAGACTAGCTGCAGAAGGCAAGTTATCTAAAACCATTCCCCACCTAAAAGTCCTACATAAATATCAGAAATGAGGCTGCATGGCACAGGGGATACAGTGTGGAACTAGGAGCTGGGAATAGGGTTGCCAGCCTCCAGGTGGTGGCTGGAGATCTCCCAGAATTGCAACTGTTCTCCAGATGACAGAGATCAGTTCACCTGGAGAAAATGGCTGCTTTGGAGGGTGGACTCTATAGCACTATACTATTCTGAGGCCCCTCCTCTCCCCATACTCTACCCTCTCCAGGCTCCAACCCCAAAATCTCCAGGAATTTCCCAATCTAGACCTGGCAACCCTAGCTGGGAAAATCAGGTTCAGTTTCCCAAGGTGCTGTAGAAGGTGGCTGGGATGACTTTGAGCCTGTTATACTGTCTCAAACATAACAACAACAACAACAACAACAACAGCAACAACAGTGCTTATATACCACTCTTCTAGACAGATTAGTGCCTCACCCAGAGCGGTGATCAAGTTAGTGTTATTATTATCCCCCCAATACAGCTGGGGAGCTGGGGCTGGGAGGAGTGTCTCCCCCAAGGCCACCTACTGAGCTCATGGCAGGAGTGGGATTCGAACCAGCAGAGTGGTGATTCACAGCTGAACCACTTAACCACTGTGCTACAGCAGTCTCACATGGTGATCGTTGTTAGAAAATGGAGGAGGGGAGAACAGTGTTGTAAGTGGCTTGGAGTCCTTGGGGAGAAAGTGAACTATGAACAGGGCTCATTTTGAGGGGGAACATGCAGGAACACAGTTCTGGCAGTTCCCCAAAGAGGTCACATGACAGGTGGCCCCGCCCACCTGACTCTCAGCCATTTTGGGCCCATTTTGGCCTGAATTGGGGCCAAAGCGGCCCGGATCAGGCCTCTGACGGGTGGTGGATCACTCTCCCGCTCAGCAGTGGCCAGATCCTGACCATTTTGGGCCCGTTTTCGGCCATTTTCAGCCCCTCTTTGCCATTTTGGGCCCAATTTCGGCCCTGAATGGTCAGGATTGGGTCCAAAACAGCCAGGATAGGTGATGCTGGGGTGTGTGGCATATGCAAATCTGTTACGCTAATGACGCACTTCTGGTGATGCCAAGGGGCGTGGCATATGCTAACGAGTTAGCATGAGTTCCTCCAGCTCTTTTTCTACGAAATGACCCCTAACTCTCAATAAATAAAAGAAAGTTACGTCGCTTTTGTTGCTTGTGTTCCTGGCCAAGGACTCTGCCTGAAGACTGAGTTTCTAATCTAAGCCTGAGCCACAGGTCCTCCTCCGTGGCAGTGGGCTGTGTGCACTGCTGTGCATGTACGCCTGCCCAAAGGATGGCCCCAGGCGATCCAGGCAGCCAGGTTTGTGAGTCCAAGTCGCCTGCTGCAACGAGGGAGGATAACTCGGATGTAGGCGACCTGTTCAGCTGAAGCACAGCATGCTAGTTAATCATTAGAGAACGTGCATATACTTCCAATCCAGCCCTGATTACTAGCCAAGCACCCTTTGGTACTTGACGTACGTGTGTGTGTGTGGGGGGGGGGGGGGAGTGGTTAACTCTATGCAGCAGCTTTTTACATGGCTGGTAGGGTGCATGTGGAAATTCCCTGCAACTTTAACGCCATGGCAATGCCCCAACTGAGCAGAGCAACATTTCCCCCCCCTCCCCATCTTGAGAACAAAAAAGTGGCCAAGTGACGGTTTTAACCTTAGAAAACAGTGACATAAAATAGTGACACCAGCGGAATAGCTTTAATTGAAACCCAGGAGGACCCTGAATGAAATGTAGGGTTTTGCTGTTTTTCATTGCTTTCTGATGATGCCGGAAAAACATCTGGCTGGGTGCCTGTTCAGCAGCCAGGCTAACCTTCCCGAATCAGAAGAGCTGATGGCATTGCCTCCCCACCCCCTCCTTTACATCCGTTGGAACAGAGTTTGTTCTACCAGGCATTCCTCTTGGTGAAGATTTATTTTTGGTTTCTTCCCTTCGATCAGCGTGATGCTTCTGGGAATTCTACCACGCTGCCTCACCTTGTTATTCTTGGAAGAAGCGCTATTACTTCCTGGAAGGCAAGGACGAGGAAGAAGAGCTTTAACCGGTGCCCCCAACTACAGGTAGTATATCAGGAGGCAAAAGAGCCCGACCTCGTTGTCAACCTTCATAATCAAAGCTGGCCCTGGAACTTTTCTCCGTTAAGAGTTCTCAGGCAGCAGAGGACGTTTGCACACAGGCAGCCTTTAAATGTAAAAAGCCAAGAACGCAATTTGTGTAATATCTTTTATTAGGACCAACTCAACGTGCAACTCCAAAATTCCTTTCAAATCCATCGATGTTGCCAAAGTTTTGGAGTTCATCCTTGCTACGTAGATCCGAACTGAACAGCTGAGCTGCAACTGCCACATTTTTGTTTCCCCCTTCCTCAGAGGAACTCGGAATACTGCACGTGGTTCTCCCTTCCCCATTTTATCCTCACAACAACAACCTTGTGAGGCAGGCTAAGCTGACAGAGGGCAATTGGCCCAAGGTCACCCAAAGAACTTCACAGCTTTGAACTCATCCTAGTCCAGTACCGTCTACTATGCCCTACGTTGTGTGAGTGAATCAGACATTCTTTTGAATCAATTCACCCCTTTCGAAGGCCGTGTTAGTATTTCCCAAAAGTTGCACGTGTTCTCTTTAGGGAAATGGGATTGGTTGCAGTCCTATGCATGCTTACTGGAAAGTAAGTCACAAAGGGATTTGGTTCTGATAAGTATGCATCACACTTCTCTGCATACTGAGAACTGAAATACCATTCCCTCTGACATGTCACCAAAACAACAAAAAAGAGAGGTAAACAGTGTTGTGTATGTGTAAGCCTGAGGGCCAGTTCATTCGAAACAAAGTCCTGGGGTTGGATCCAGATTAAAGTTTCCATGAGCAGAATGTTACATTCCTGGAAGAGGGGGGTCCCACGATATCCCACTCGTCTCCGTGAAATGCTATTTCTTAGGGACAGGGGACCCACAGGAAGAACACGATGAAGGGGCAACAGCAGAAATTATCATTTTAGTCTGAATCTAACCCCTTGAGTCTCCCCCATTTCCAGTTGGCAGATGTGATTTGGGAGTGACCTAATCCAAACTGGGCTCGCAAGCACCTGGTCATTAAGTGCCACACATGGAACCCTGAGACCAAATCTGAAAGCCAGGGGTACATGCGGGGCAGAAGGATTTTATAATGTGTGAACTGGGCATGATACTCACCCAAAGATCACTCGCTTTGCATTCTTTATGTGGTAGGAAGTGCTGTCAAGTCACAGCTGATTTATGGCGACCCCGTAGAGTTTTTAAGACAAGAGACATTCAGAAGTAGTTTGCCATGGCTTGCCTTTACACAGCAACCCTGGACTTCCTTGGTGGTCTCCCGTCTAATGACTAACCAGGGCCAACCCTGCTTAGCTTCTGAGATCTCAAAAGACTGGGCTAGCCTGGTCCCGATGTTACCATTAATAAAAACTGATATATTGTTGAAGCCTTTCACGGCCAGAGAACGTTAGTTGTAGATTTTCTGGGCCGTATAGCTGTGGTCTTGGCATTGTAGTTCCTGACGTTTCGCCAGCAGCTGTGACTGGCATCTTCAGAGGTGTAGCACCGAAAGACAGAGATCTCTCAGAGCCAAGCTACAAGTGACGCCTGACACAGGTTGGACACTAGTCAGCTTCCCTCAAGTTTTGATGGGACATGTAGGCATCCTGGTCTTGCAGCTGTAATGGAGAGCCAAGCTGTAAAACCAAGATGCCTACATTTCCCATCAAAACTTGAGGGCAGCTGACAAGTGTCCAACCTGTGTAAGGCGTCACTTGTAGCTTGGCTCTTAGTGTCAATGGCTTGACTCCACATTTATCAGTGTCATTGACACTGAGAGATCTCTCTCTTTCGGTGTTACACCTCTGAAGATGCCAGTCACAGCTGCTGGCGAAACATCAGGAACTACAATGCCAAGACCACGGCGATACAGCCCGGAAAATCTACAACTAAATTCATAAAAGCCGTTCTGTGCTTCTTGCACGTTGCATTCATTTTCTTTGCAACAGTCCATTGTCCACTGGCATTTGAAATAAGGTGTATTATTCATCCAGCCATAACAGTTGCCTTGTTTAATTTGATATCTAATTCTTAACCTGGACCTCAGAGAATGCACAGCGTAAATGGTACGTTGTTCTCCTCCATTTATCCTCACAACAACCATGTGAGGTAGGTTACACTGAGTGTGTATGATTGACCCAAGGTCACCAAGTGAGAATCCATGGCAGAAAGGGTTTTACAGTGAAATCCTAAGCAGAGTTACTCCAATCTAAGCCCATCAAAATCAATGGGTTTAGACTGGAGTAACTCCGCTTAGGATTTCACTTTTACACCTGGATCGCCTGGATCCTAGTCCAACACTTTAAGCACTACACCAGATTGGCTCTCGTCCCTAGCAAAGCTTCATCTGTTGAATTGCTGGCTGTCAAGCGACTGCTATGTGGCTGTAAAAGGTGCAAGAGTTTCGCCAACGTGCCTGGAACAAAATTATCCAGTCCCTTTAAAAGAGGCTTAATGTGTAGGAAAAGAGCAGGCATTGCTTTCATGACACAGCGGTAAAAAAAAAAATCCCCTTGTAAATAATATCCTATTAGCAACCCTCTTTTGCCAGAAAATAAGACACCAACCCTACTTCCAAAGCGTAATAATAATAAATAACACTTAGCATTATTCGGTATAAGGAACAGCTGTGTTGAAGATCATATCTTAACGGGAAAAAAACTGGATTTTTTTGTTTTCTAGATGCGCTCAGCTTTATAGTTCTATAAATGTGGGGTCAGGCCTACTTTACACACTCCAAGTGAAAGGTCGCATACCAGTCTTTGTTTATCCAGAGCAACCTACCATTTTAAAGCATCAGTAAAAATGTCTAACCCACAATTGTATAGCTGTCTAAATTTTATGTTCATAGATCCAGAGGATCTATGAACATAATGGCAACATCCAGAAACCAGTGGGAGAACACTTCAATCTACCAGGACATTCCATCAAGGACTTAAAGGTCGCTGTAGTTCAACAGAAACCTTTCAAAAACAGAATCCAAGGGGAAGCTGCTGAATTGGAATTCATATGCAAATTTGACTTGTCAGATTTGGATTGAATAGACTATGAATGGTTATCTGATTATCAGAAGCAAACTGATCCCATTATCAAAAGCTACTGATTCCATCTACTCCCCCTTCCCCTCACCACTTGTATATATCTGACCAGTTTCTTCATACCCTCCATGCATCTGACGAAGGGAACTGCGGTTCTCGAAAGCTTATGCTACAGTAAAGTTGGTTAGTCTTAAAGGTGCTACCGGACTCTTTTCTAATTTTTATGTGTCACTTTCTCCAAGGAACTTACGGTTGCTTACATGGGCCTATACTAGAACTGCCAACTCCGGACTGAGAAATTCCTGGAGATTTGGGGATGGAACTTGAGGAGGGTGAGATTTGGGGATGGGAAGGAGATCTACAGGGTATAATTCCGTACAGTCCACCCCCTAAAGAAGCCCTTTTCTTCAGGGGAATTGATCTCTGTCGTATGGAGATCAGTTGTAATTCTGGGGGGTCTCCAGGGCCCACTTGAACGTTAGCAGAAAAGAGTCACAGAATAATCAGGAGGAGAAAGCACAATGCGTCGTAACTAAATGAAGCAATTACTATCTAATAAATATCAATGAAAGACGTCTCATATAGTTAATCAGTATCTTCAGTTTCATAATTCCATACAGTCCACCCCCCAAAGTAGCCATTTTCTCCAGGTGAACTGATCTCTGTGGCCTGGAGACCAGTTGTAATTCCGGGAGATCTCCAGCCACTACCTGGAGGCTGGCAACCCTACCGAAGACCCTGTTGCTGGGCGCTTGCCCCATAATATCCCATGTCAATGAAGTACAGCGCCTTCTTTCTGCTCGGCAGGAAACCTGAAATCGCCTCCCCCGCCCCCTCTTGACTTTGCCTCCTCCTAAGGAACGTCCTGCTGAGAGCAGACGCTGCAAACCAGGTGAGAGCATCACTTCAACCGCCCTCTCTATAAATAGGCCAGGCCACCTGCCGTCAGATCACAGCTTTAAGGGGAAAAAAACCCACATTTCTTATTAACAGTACAATGCAGAGAGGGAGAATTGGGTTCGAAGCAATGAACATTTCTGCGCTTTTCCTGGGACTCTGACATCTCTACCCTGCTCAGTTATATATTTATGGCTGCCAGTCTCCAGGTGGTGGCTGGAGATCTCCCAGAATTACAACTGATCTCCAGGCCACAGAGCTCACTTCCCCTGGAAGAAATGGCTGCTTTGGAGGATGGACTCTAGGGCATTAGATCCTTCTGAGGCTCCTCCCCTCCCCAAACCCCGCCCTTTCCAGGCTCCGCCCCCCCAATCTCCAGGAATTTCCCAACCTGGCAACCCTTTGAAAATCCAATATAAGGAGATGTACAGTGTACAGTCCCAAACACAACAGACTTAGAAGGGTGTAACTGTGTCAGGGTTGCCATCCTCCAGGTGGAGCCTGGAGTTGAAGCCCCACACTCCAGTTCTAGCTGGTTGACCTGGGAGCAACAGGAGACTTAGAAGTTATCTACTCTCTGTCTATTACACTTTTCTTCCCCTTTTCTTCCAAGGAGCTCTGGGTGGTAGACATGGCTCTCCGTCTCCCCTTTTCCATCTTGTCTTCACCACAATTCTGCATGTTCGTAGATTGAGATGGGTAGCCGTGTTAGTCTCTCTGTAGCAGTAGAAAAGAGCAGGAGTCCAGTAGCACCTATAAGACTGACAAAATTTGTGGTAGGGTAGGAGCTTCCAGGAGCTCATACCTGTTTGTAGGGTATGAGCTTTTGTAGGGTATAAGCTTTTGTATCTGAAGAAGTGAGCCGTGACTCACAGAAGCTCGTACCCTACCTCAAATTTTGTTAGTCTTATAGGAGCTACTGGACTCTTGCTCTTTTCTTCTCCTGGATGGTTGGCGAGACTGAGAGCATTGGCCCAAAGTCACCTAGCGGCTGCGTGGGAATTTGAACACAGGTCTCCTTAGCCCAAGTCCCTGTTCACAGCACCCTCCTGACTCTGACATACTGCCAGAGTGGATTAGCCGTTTAACTTACAGGGCAATTTCCAGGTGGGCCTCAGCCCTAGAGGGCCGCTGGTGGCCGGGAACAAGCCGAGCCGAGCCCAGCAACTCTGCTCGAGCCTCTGGTCTGCTTGGTTCAGACTTCTCCATCAGCCATGGCAGTTGGTGTAAGCAGTGCTCCAGTTATGCAGCAGGCGAGCTATTGCACATTATGCAGCAGCTGAGCTATTGCGCATTATGCAGCAGGTGAGCTATTGCCCATGGTCTCCTTTGAGCGGATTGGCCGTGCGATGCTGGCTTGTAGCATAGCAGGGCACGCTCAGCTCGACTTGCTCCAGGGCTGTTTTCACTTTCCAGTCTGCTCCTGCAGCCAGTGCAAAGATAAAAACTGCATATTTCTTGTGCCAAAAGAGGAGAAAAGAAACCTAAGAGGAAGCCCCTTAGAACCCTTGAAAAATGCTCTCTTTATTGATTAAATATTTTCCCTGCATGTATGAAAGGACAAGCTGCTAAAAGGCAGTGTGTATGTGCTGGGAGAGCTTGAGTATTTGCACATAAAAGCAATTCAGACATTTCCTGCTAGTCTTTACTTCCTCCTCTCAGCTTCCCCCCCCCCCCCCAATTATTCTGCTCAGGCAATCAAGATGTTAGTGTAAGTTTCACTTTCGTCTTGCCATGCGCCACTCTTATGCGCGTCATCAGGTTTCCACTCACAGCGAATTTCTGGACAACATGTTTATAATGTACATCAACAGTCTCTTCTCAGCCTCTGGTCGGTCACTGGATTCACGACAGATGAGAGAGAGAGAGAGAGAGAGAGAGAGAGAGAGAGAGAGAGAGAGAGAGAGAGAGAACTTTTTTACTAAGGCAGAAATTAACTTAACAGAACTCACTATTGCAAAGATGATATAAGATGACTGAAGAGTGGGTAAACATAGATTTCTATTAAACAGCAATTAGCATTGATAGCTAAACGGCATCTCCATGAATATCTTGGATATCTTGGAATGCCAGATGCTAACAAGAACAACATCAACATTCAATTTATATACTGCCCTTCAGGACAACTTAACACCCACTCAGAGCGGTTTACAAAGTATGCTATTATTATCCCCACAACAATCACCTTGTCAGGTGGGTGGGGCTGAGAGAGCTCTGAGAGAGCTGTGACTGACCCACGGTTACCTAGCTGGCTTCAAGCGGAAGAGTGGGGAATCAAACCCGGCTCTCCAGATTAGAGTCCTGCCGCTCTTAACCACTACACCAAACTGGCTCTCAAAGTGTGTTATTATTATCCTCACAACAATCACCCTGTGAGATGGGTGAGGCTGAGAGAGCTCTGGAAGAGCTGTGACTAGGTCATCCAGCAGAGGAGTAGGGAATCAAACTTGGTTCTCCAGATTAGAGTCCCGCCGCTCTGTCTTAACCACTACATCATACTGGCTCCCAGTCCCATGCAAGAAGCCAGGGCAGCGTTCTCTCTCATTCCCCAGTCTCAAACTTTCCAGGGGCTGTCCTCTGTTGGAGGCAGTATCCTAGGATTTTGAGCTGATCTGGCAAAACATTTCCTATGCTCGGATTATAATCCTGGGGGATTGAAAGTACCATCTTAGACTACACTGCCAAGTGAGAGCTATCTAAGGAGATGGGCATGATGTGTATTTTAAAAATGTGCTCTTTTGTGTTACTTTGAACGGATATGTTCTGCTGAGAGGGGCCTCCTGTCCTTGGTAGAGCTCTCTACGCACAGCTTTATTCGAAGTGTTAAGAGACACTGAAGCAAGGTTAGTGCTCAGTTTGCAAGGTACTAACTGCAGCAAAAAAAGAATAACCCTGAAATGAGTGCTGCAGCAGACGGTATTGTTTAGGTCAGATCAGGAGTCATTTTGTAGAAAAAGAGCGGGAAGAACTCAGCACAACTCATTAGCATAACTCATTAGCATATGCCTCACCCCTTGCAATCACCAGAAGTGTGTTATTGGCGTGACTGATTTGCATATGCCACACCCCCTGACATCACCTATCCTGACTGTTTTGGACCCAATCCTGGCCATTCAGGGCCGAAATTGGGCCCAAAATGGCAAAAAGGGGCTGAAAATGGCCGAAAAGGGGCCCAAAATGGTCAGGATCGGGCTGCTGCTGAGTGTGAGAGTGATCCACCACCTGGCAGAGGCCCGATCTGGGCCGTTTCAGCCCCAATCCAGGCTGAAACGGGCCCAAAATGGCCGAGAGTCAGGTGGGCAGGGCCACCTGACATGTGACGTCTTTGTGGAACTGCTGGAACTGCGTTTCTGTGCATTCCCCCTCGAAATGAGCTCTGGGTCAGATGCCATGTGTTGGTGGCAGCATTGCCTGGAGTGATCACTGGCTGATTGTGTGGCTTGGCAGCCCTTCCTTGGCATCTCCGTAGGAGCGCATGCACTGAGCAGTGCGCATAGTGCCGTATGCACTCATAAACCAAGCCGATATTGTCGGTCAGGACTGGAGTAATTGCCCTGGCCCTGCTAATAGATTCCAGCTCTGGCTGGTCTCCCGGATTCTTAGACTCTCCCCCTTAAAACAAAGAGTTTTAAAAAATAATTTACTGTTCCTTTCCTCTCACCCCATCATATTTCTAAATCAGTTCAATATGCCTCAAACCACTAAAAGTGTTTGACTCACTTCCAACCTGAAGTGTTAGCTTTAGAAAAAAGGAACGAGAAAGGAAAAGGGGGTGGGGGGGAATGCACTGATAGTTTAAACTGCCCATCCTTGCTGAAAGATTTAAAACCAGAGGAGGGCTTGGAGCTTCCATAAACACTGCAATTTGGAAGTGATCTGAGATGCAGGGCAACACACTTTGCAGATCACTTAACTACTCTTCGAAACTTTTTAACAGTCCTCAGGTCTTCTGAGTTTCCCCCTTCTTCCTTCCATACCATTAATAAGACATTTGGAATGTACCATGTGTGGAAGCTTGCACAGAGTTCATCCTGAAATCTGGCCTGGCTTGCTTTAGACTTAAAACACTGGCTGAAGAACATCTTTCCATGCAATTCTGCACAGAGTTACTCCAGTCTAAGCCCATTGAAATCAATGGATTGTTTGAGTCTTAGGGGCTATCGTGGCCATTTCCACCCGTCAACGTCACGCAACATCATGCAACACTCAAGGAACAGTGGCATCTTCATGGCGCAGTTTCTGACGTCACCCTGTCATGATTCTCTTCTTGTGGCGTGATGACATCAGAAATCGTACCGTATAGTCGCTAGAATTCCGTGAGTGTTGCATGATGTTGTGCGACGCTAATGACATGTGGAAATGGCCCATGTATCAAGGTATAACTTCTAGAGGTGCCCACTTTGGGATGTAGAAGTTGGGTGCCATTAATGGTAGCTTAGGGGGATTCTGACAAAAATCTGTCTGTCTGTCCGTCCATCCGTCTGTCCGTCTAACCAGAGTAGATCTCTCTCTCTCTCTCTCTCTCTCTCTCTCTCTGTTGGTCGGTCAGTCAGTCCATCCATCTAACCAGAGCAGAGATCTGTCTGTCTGTCTGTCTGTCGGACGGTCCGTCCGTCCGTCCGTCCGTCAACAGCAGTATAGTGTCCAGATCACGTGAGGAGATGGTATTGCTGTACTCTACTCTGGTTAGACCTCTTTTGGAGTGTTTCGGGCACCATGGTTACAGAAGAATGTCGACACGCTGGAATGTGTCCAAAGGAGGGCAATGAAGATGGTGCAGAGCCTGGAGACCAAGTCCTATGAGAAAAGACTGAAGGAGCTGGGTATGTTTAGCTTGGAGAGGAGGCGACTGAGAGGTGATATGATAGCCCTCTTCAAGTATCTGAAGGGCTGTCACATATTGGATGGAGCAGTGTTGTTTTCTGTTGCCCCATAGGATCAGACCAGAAACAACGGGTTAAAATTAAAGCAAAAGTGTTTTTGGGCTAAACATTAGGAAGAACTTCCAGATAGTTAGAGTGGTTCTTCAGAGGAACAGGCTTCCTTGGGAGGTGGTGGGCTCTCTTTCCTTGGAGGTATTTAAGAAGATGCTAGAAGGTCCTCTGCAGCTATGATCCAGAGGAGTTAACCGTGTTGGTCTGTAGTAGCAAAAATAGAAAAGAGTCCAGTAGCCCATTTAAGACTAACCAACTTTACTGTAGCATAAGCTTTCGAGAATCACAGTTCTCTTCTTCAGATACATATGAAGAAGAGAGCTGTGGTTCTCGAAAGCTCGAAATATATGGAGCAGAGGTCCATCAGTGGCTATTAGCCACAGGAGATAGATGGTATTCTCTTTGTGGGGAGGTGGTGCTCTGTTGTCTTGGTGCTGGAAGGAAGGCAGTGGGAGGGCTTCTGGTGTCCTGGCCTCACTGACAGTCCTTTAGATGGCACTGGATTTCTAGCCACTGTGTGTGACAGAATGTTGGACTGGATGGGCCACTGGCCTGATCCAACATGGCTTTGCTTAAGCTTATGCTACAGTAAAGTTGGTTAGTCTTAAAGGTGCTCCTGGACTCTTTTCTACTATTGCAGCTATGATGATTCACTGACTTAATATGAATGCACACAGATCAAGAGAGGGAAGGCATGAAGAGATGAGCCAGCACTTGGCTGTCGTGGCCCTTTCTCACGCGCCCAGAGTAATGCCGATCACCCTTTTGGGATCAGGAAGGAATTTTCCTCCAGGCCAGATTGCCAGGGGATCCTGGAAGGTTTTTTGCCTTCCTCTGGGCATAGAGCAGGGGTCACTGAGGGAGGTGAAGGTGGGATAGCTGTGAAATTCCTGCATTGTGCAAGGGGCGGGAATAGAGGACTCTCAGGGGTTCCTTCCAGCTCTATGTTTCTCTGTCTGTCTGTCTGTCTGTCTGTCTCTCTCTTTCCCTGTACAAAATTTATACCCTGCCTTTCTTCTCTCATCGAGGCCACCAAGGCAGCAAACAAGTCAAATAAGCATTATGAAAACATTAAAACCAAACAAAACCACACCATTAAAACAATGAAAACCAAAGCTAAAAATATATTTTAAAAGCAAGTAAAACATCGGGCATGAAGGAGGGATCACCAAGGAAATGCCAGATGAAACAGAAAGTCTTCACCCACTGGCGGATGATGGCAACAAAAAGGGACATACAAGTTTCACTGAGGAGAGAGCTCTGGAGTTTGGGTGCCACAGCAGAGAAGGCCCTCTCCGGGGTGCCACCCATCGAATCTCAGAAAGCAGGGCCTCCAAAGATGATCGATCACCGCAGTTGTGCAGGTTTGTAAGGAAGTAGGTGGTCCTTCAGGTATTTGGATCCCAAGCCATGTAGGGTTTTAAAGGCCAACAGCAGCACCTTGAATTGTGTCTGAAACTAAGGTTGCCAACTCCAGGTTGTGAAATTCCTGGAGATTTGGGGGTGAAGCCTGGCGAGGGTGGGGTTTGGGGAGGGGAGGAAACTCAACAGGTTATAATTCCTTACAGTCCACTCCCAAAGAAGCCATTTTCTCCAGGAGAACCTATCTCTGTTGTTTGATCAGTTGTGATTGCAGGAGAGCTCCAGGCACCACCTGGAGATTGGCAACTCTACTGGAAACAGATGGGGAGCCAGTATAGATGGGCCAAGACTGGAGTGACACGATTCCTGTGACCCGGTTTCAGCAGACTGCAACAACTCTGCAATATACCAGCATTGGTTTAGGCCTGGCATTCGTCCTAGGTTTGTACCTTTGGGGTTGTGGGTTCAAATCCTGTGCCCAAGGGACTTCTGGGGCCTGTATCTAATGAAATTTTGAGAAGCAGTGTGAGATGGTGGCTAGAGTCTCAGAACTGGAGTAGAGAGACCTACATTCAAATTCTTGCTCAGCCGTGTAACATGTTGGCTGGCCTGTAGTCGCTTGCTGTCACCCCAGCCTACTTTACAGGGTTATTGGGAAGGTAATTGACATAATGTACATGAAGGGTGCTGTGAGCGCCTTAGAAGGAAGATGGTTCCCAAACATAATGAATCCCACAAGCCAGAAACCCTCCTGCGTAAGCCCCAGTGATTCGTTTTCTGGAAATCTTCTAGCAGCAGAATTTTGCGCTAGCTGGGAAAGGAGAACAGGGAGTGCTGCTTTAACTTTTGGAAATCTGGATCGGCCTGCTGTGGATTCTTTGAACCAGGGTTTTTTTTCAGCAGGAACATGGGGGGACGGAGTTCCGGAACAGCTTGAAAATGGTCACATGGCCGGTGGCCCCGCCCCCTGATCTCCAGACAGAGGGGAGCTTAGATGGCCCTACCCTACGTGCCACTCGGCGAGTAGGGCAATCTAACCCCCCCTCTGTCTGGAGATCAGGGGGCGGGGCCACCGGCCATGTGACCATTTTCTCCGAGGGCAACCCACTGAGTTCCACCTCCTCTTTTCCCAGAAAAAAGCCCTGCTTTGAACCATGGAGCAACAAGGGCTGATTGTATGGAATTATGTCCCAGTGATGTCCCTCCACGCCCTGACCCCACCCTCCCGAAATATCACCCCTAAATCTCCAAGAATTTCCTATACAAGTGCTGGCAACCCTAGTTTGCTCAATAGACACTCTGGGTTGAAAACCAGAAAAGTGATAATCAGTCTCTCTCTCTCTCTCTCTCTCTGTCTGTCTGTCTGTCTGTCTGTCTGTCTGTCTCTCTCTCTCTCTCTCACACACACACACCCCAACAACAACAACCTGAGTAAATGTGTCCTAGGAGAGAACAGGGACTCCGTGTGCTTTCTTAGCAGGCGCGATGTAAAGGCTGTCTAGGATTCATTGTTGCTTCTAATTACATCACCATTCTAAACATCTCCTGAAACAAATGTTCCTTGCCTGTCTCTGGCTGCCTGTGGTGGAGGGGAATAGATCTGGGTCCAAGGCAGATTCGCCTGAGATGGGAATTAGATCCTGACCCTCTCATTTCATGCAGAGATTCCTCTTCTTTCTTGCCACTCCTGGAACTTTGCCGGCAACCCCACTTTTAGCTCCTAGTTGCTGATAACCAACAGGAAATACACGATGCATGAACCGATAGGGTTGCCAGTTCTGGGTTGAGAAATTCCTGGAGATTTGGGAGTGGATCCTGGGGAAGGCAAGGTTTGGGGAGGGGTATGCCGTAGAGTTCACCCCCCCCCCAAGTTTCCGTTTCCTCCAGGTGAACTGATCTCTGTAGTCTGGAGATCAATTGTAAAGAGTCCAGAAGCACCTTTAAGACTAACCAACTTCATTGTAGCATAAGCTTTCGAGAACCACAGCTTTCTTCATCAGATGCAACTTTATTGTAGCATAAGCTTTTGAGAACCACAGCTCTCTTCGTCAGATGCAACTTTATTGTAGCATAAGCTTTCGAGAACCACAGCTCTCTTATTCAGATGCAACTTTATTGCAGCTTAAGCTTTCGAGAACCACAGCTCTCTTCGTCAGATGCAACTTTATTGGTGCATAAGCTTTCAAGAACCACAGCTCTCTTATTCAGATGCAACTTTATTGCTGCATAAGCTTTCGATAACCACAGCTCTCTTATTCAGATGCAACTTTATTGCAGCATAAGCTTTCAAGAACCACAGCTCTCTTATTCAGATGCAACTTTATTGCAGCTTAAGCTTTCGAGAACCACAGCTCTCTTAGTCAGATGCAACTTTATTGTAGCATAAGCTTTCGAGAACCACAGCTCTCTTCATCAGATGCAACTTTATTGGCGCATAAGCTTTCGAGAAGCACAGCTCTCTTCGTCAGATGCAACTTTATTATAGAATAAGCTTTCGAGAACCACAGCTCTCTTCATCAGATGCAACTTTATTGGCGCATAAGCTTTCGAGAAGCACAGCTCTCTTCGTCAGATGCAACTTTATTATAGAATAAGCTTTCGAGAACCACAGCTCTCTTCGTCAGATGCATGCATGCATGCTGAAGGACCTCAGCAAGGTATAATGGAGTCCACCTTCCAAAGCAGCCGTTTCCTCCAGAGGATCTGATCTCTGTAGTCCATTGCTGGAGCCCTTGGGTGGGTGCCTTTGGAGTCATGAGAAACTTTCGTTGATTTCTTTTCAAATGAATAAATTCAGCGGCGTCCTGTTTTGAGGGGGCACAAAGACCTTGGATCTCAGCTCACAAGCTAGGCCCTTTTCACATGTTGTTAATGCGTGCAACATTTGTGCAACGCTCACGGAACGGTGGCGTCTTCATAGCGCAATTTCTGACGTCACCCCATCATGATTCCGTTTTCGTCGCACAATGACATCAGAAATTGCGCCATAAAGACGCTAGCGTTCCGTGAGCATTGCGCGATGTTAACAACGTGTGGAAACGGCCCTAAAGGGGGAGGAAGGAGTTCATATCTGACTCGTTGTCGAACTTGTGTTCCCTTCCTCTTAAACCCTGATGGGTGGGAAGAGAACCAGGTCAGAAAAGTGGCGGTTGGTAGACTCAACTGGGTTTGTGAAATATTGTGATATACCCTTAAAAACAAACAAACGTGCCTAAATTTAAGTGATTTGCCACACATTCCTATTCATGTTTACTCAGAAACAAGTTCCTTATTATCCAATGGGGCTTATTCTCAGACAAACACGTATACTCAGCATTAAAGTGCAAATTTAATTTAACTTGACAAAATTAAATTACATAAAACATAATTCAAAAAAGTGACAGTCCCACACCCTCAATGCCTACCGATTTGCATTGAGGAACCTGTTTTAAGGTTGTTTCTTAGCTGCCTTGAGCTCTGAGGAAAGGCAGGATATAATTATTTTTTAGATAAATAAATGCATAAAATAATTTCCAAGGCCTTTACAGTCATCAGCCAAGATAATTACAGGCAATCGCCTGTTTGTTTCTTAAAGGATAGTTGGGTAGGATACAGTCTGCACTTTTGTCCTTATTATTTCCATTAATGAGGACTAGAAACTTTCAATGCAATCCTATGGAGAGGCAGTCCAATTTAAGCACATTTGGTTTTGCAGGATTTAGTCTAGGGTAATGTTTCATGGGGAAGGTGACATGGTATAGCCTGATCTCGTCTGATCTCGGAAGCTAAGCAGGGTCAGTTAGAGTTCCCCATACCTTCCTGGCAGGAGGGGGAGGACCTGGCACTTTTCTTATGCCTTCTCTGTGTTTGTTTCCATGTGTGTGCTCCCAGCGCTTGTGTGATGTCACTTCCTGGAAGTGACATCATCATGCCAGCCATGAGTATGCTCCCACACTTCGCACAGGGCTAATTTAGGCCTGCTTGGGGCCAAAATTGGTCCCAGTGAAGTACGGGAGCACATCTGCGGTTGGTGTAATAATGTCACTTCAGGAAGTGATGTCATTGCGCCCGCCTGGTGTGTGCTTTCCCAGGTTGCCGGCTGATGGTGGACAATCTCTGGGAGGCTTGCCACCTCCAGCGGGCAGAGGGCAAATGCTCGGGAGATCGCCCACTACAGGTAGACAACTTGGAAGCCTCGGGCCATTACTTGGATGGGGGACCACCGAGGAAGACTCTGCAGAGGAAGGCAATGGCAAACCACCTCTGCTCTTCACTTGCCTTGAAAGCCCCTTGCTGGGGTGGCCATAAATCAGTTGTGACTTGATGGCGCTTTACACAAATACAGCGCTTCATAGAATTGCACTGCTAGTCTACTGCTACTGCAGGACATACTATCTTTTCACCGGGCCTGCAAGACAGAGTTGTTACGCCAGGCATATGGCTGAGGCTGGGCCTCCGCCGGCCTGGAAAAAAGGGGTGTATAAAACCATCCCTGTGAAGGCTGTGAAGGCTGTCCACCATCCTGTTTTAAATGTGTTGTTTTTAATGAACATGGATTTTTAATTGTTTTTTAATTGTATTTTTAATATGTTGTTATCCGCCCTGAGCCCGCTCGCAGGGAGGACGGAATACAAACAAACAAACAAACAAACAAACAAACAAACAATACTCTCCTTTTCTTTTAAAATAGCAAAAATTAAAATTTCAGGAAAGGTCCTAGAATAGTGCAGAAGACACCCCTCACCCTCGGTTGCGAGGAATACAAAATACTCTCTGCACACACTCAGAGACGCTCTTAGGACATCAAATGTCCTGTATTCAAAAGAAGAAGAAAGGTTCAGGGGCTGGCTCGGAGACTCTCGAGTCCAAGTTAAGCCTTGCCTTGAACTAGATAGACTTGAATAGTGACAGATGACAGGAGCTTGAACTCTGCAGCAGGCCCTCCGTGGAGAAAATGAGAACAATATGCTGGCAGAGGGGTCAAGCTGGAGCCAGAAGAAAGACAATCTCTTCCGCTTTCCTTCCTTCCTCCCCGCCAGGGAGGCCAGCCCACCAAGCCCTGTCCGGCTCCACTGGGCTCAGCAAAATCATGCCATGGCGTCACCAGTTTAATGTCTAGCAAAAGTGGACGGAGACGGCCCTTTACACAGGGAAACGCGGAGCATGGCGTGTCTTTGGGAACACCGTGTCATGCTGAAGTAATGGAGCTGAAAACACTCCCCCACAAAGCACGGCCTAAAGACCTGCTGATGCGTCTCAACTCCCGAGAACATCCAGTCCTGGCTGCTTGCTGTGGCTGCCCTTCAAGATGTCCCACGAGGCCCAGAGAAGGAAGCCGGGAAGCCACTGGCTGGGCCATTCCTCCTGGCAGGTCGATGCTTTTCACGACAGCCTGAAGGGCAGAACTTCAGCCAGCAAAAGTTTCACAGCTCTCAGCTAGAGAAAGAGGACCCTGGTGAATTTCTTCGTGTCACACCTGCTGGTCACACACAATGACACTCTTTCCCTCTCTAACTCTATGCTGGGAAAAGCAGCACCAGTTGAATTCTGTGCCTGCGAGGCAGCTGGGCTGAAGTTCTGTCTGTGCAAATGGCAGAAACCCTGTCCAGGCTAGGGCAGGCAACCCTGGGCCAACTGTGGTTTGGCAAATTCCTGGAGATGTGGCGGTGGCGTCTGGGAAGGACAAGGGGGGATTCCACACGTCCCGGCATAATGCTATACTCGCGCCACAAGGGCGTCTTCCTGGTGCAATTTCCGATGTCATCGCGCCTCAATGCTGCTCTCGAGGCATGATGATGTCAGAAATTGTGCCAGGAAGATGCCCTTGTTTCACGAGTATAGTGCTATGCCAGGACGTGTGGAATCGCCCAAAGTTTGGAGAGGGAAGAATGCTCAGCACGGGTATGATTTCCATTGAATCTGTCCTCCAAAGTTTTCTCCAGGGGAATTCATCTCTGTAATTGTAATTCTGGGAAAACTTCAGGCCCTCGATGGAGGTTTAAGAAATAACAGTAAGAAGAGGCTGCTCCGGTACACAGAACACAAACCCGAGAGTAGAAAAACAACACCGGAGACCCGGAAGAAAAAGTATCCAAAATAACGTATATAACGTTTTTTTCCTATTTTGCCTATAAGACTATAAATGCAAGTGAATAAAGTGCAAGATGCTTAAAGACAATATAAATTCCTCACCTATATACAGTAACATTCAAAAATCAGTTCATTCCATAAATACTACTTCCGCTCATCTGATGATCTATATCAAAGTCAATATCAAAAAGTCTGTATCAAAAGTCTTGGCTGTCCATGAATAGATGAAAGTCATCAAAGCGCTGTGACTTCTCTTCCTCTTTCTTTTGTCCACACAAAAGCTGTAGATGCTGCTACCACCCAACGATGGGTTCCAAGTGGAAAGGAAAAAATAAGTTTGATCGATTGCTCTTTTACTGATACTGGTAGTGGCGAAGAATTGCCTACTTCCAGATGGGGCCCAGCTATCTCCCACAATTTCATCTGATTTCCAAACTATAGAGATTATTCCCACTGGAGAAAATGGCTTTTTTGGAGGGTGGACTGAAGGGCATTATACCCTGCTGAGGTGCCCTCCCCCCCTGCCCTCCCCTACCCCCCCCCCAAATCTCTAGGAATTTCCCTGCCCAGAGTTGGCAACCCTACTGATTAGGGATTTGGACCCAGGACTCTGCCAGTCCAGCACTCATACTACAATGCCACGCTGTCTATTATGTCTGCTTATTTTATCCAAGAATGGTTTGAAGGATTTTGTTGCTGCAAGCGAGGTAGGCTGGGGGCCTTGCTGCTGCTGAGAGCCAAGCTACAAGGGATGCCTGACACAGGTTGGACACTTGTCAGCTTCCTTCAGGTTTTGATGGGAAATGTAGGCGTCCTGGTCTTGCAGCTTGGCTCTCCATTTAATTGAAGTTTACAGAGTGGCAGTCTATGGGAGGGAGAACATGCGGTCAGGAGGGGAGTGCAGGCGTTGGGCTCTCGCCAGGCGCCCCCCTTCCCCTCTGCTGGGTGTGTGTGTGTGTGGGGGGGGGTTCTGTAAACTTCAATTAAATGAAGAGCCAAGCTGCAAGACCAGGATGCCGACATTTCCCATCAAAACTTGAGGGAAGCTGACAAGTGTCCTACCTGTGTCAGGCATCACTTGTAGCTTGGCTCTGAGTCAAACCAAGTATTGCCACGGGGCTCACTTGGAGCTGGCCAGTGTGGGGATGCAAGGAATATTGCACACCTGTGAGGTAGGACTGCCAGCTCCATTCCTGGAGATTTGGGGGCTGGAGCTTGGAGAAGTCAGGATTTGGGGAGGTGAAGAACCTCAGCAGGGTATAATGCCATAAAGTCCACCCTCCAAAGCAGCCATTTTCTCCAGGGGAACTGATCTCTGTGGCCTGGAGATCAGTTGTAATTCCGGGAGATCTGGAAACCCTATGTGTGGAGCAAGCCAAGCCCCTCCAGTGCATTGGCCTCTTCCTCATTGGGCAAAGAACTCAGTGGCTCTGATTTTACCTTTCAAAGCTAGGACAGGAAACAGCAGCAGTGCCGCAATCCTCTTTCTGGCACAAGTAAGTGCCCCGGATCTTTCTGCACAAGTTGCGGGTGTCTGTACCATAGCATTTGGTGACTATACCATTTGAGACCTGGTTTGCTTGCTGCTGAAGTGCCTCTGGTAGGAATAGGGAAGGGGTTATTGGCAAGGGGCATTCCAGGTGGAAGAGGCAAGGACCAAGCAGTGTTTCAGCTCTGGATAAGTTTAAAGCCTGCTCTCTAAAATGGAATGTCCCAAACCATGGGTGCAGCAGGGCATGCAGTCCTTGGGAGAACTCAAAGGAGATGCAATTTTCCAGGTGCAAAGGGCCAAACCGCATATCTCAGGGATCTCTGTGATTGGCTTTCCTTGATTGGATCACCTGGGTTTTGTTTTTTAAAAAAACTGAACTGCAGCCATAGACCTGTATTCTCAGCAGAGGAGGGAGTAGGGTGTTTTTTAAAAAAAAAGTCCCGAGATTCAATCACCAGTAGCACTTTGACCCAGATACTGGTTTAACTGCAGTTTTGCACAACCGCATCCTAATATGCTTACCTTCATGGCAGAGGGAGAACAGAGGGAGAATGTATCTTTGCTTATCACCCCCTCTTGCCGGTTGATTCACGGGATCCTTAGGTGATTCGGAGCAGTTTGATAAAAATTCCAGAGGACTAAATTTATAGTTTGTTGCATTTGAACAGGGCTTTTTTCTGGGAAAAGATGAGGTGGAACTCAGTGGGTTGCCCTCAGAGAAAATGGTCACATAGCTGGTGGCCCCATCCCCTGATCTCCAGACAGAGGGGAGTTTAGATTGCCCTCCATGCTGCTCAGCGAGGTCAATCTAAACTCCCCTCTGTCTGGAGATCAGGGGGTGGGGCCACATTTTCAAGAGGTTCTGGAACTCTGTTCCCCTGTGTTCCCCCTGAAAAAAAGCCCTGCATTTGAAATAATCACTAACAACATTGCATCCCAGTATAAACTTTCCCGGGGTCTAGCCACAGAAGGTGCCACCGGAGCAGACGTAGAAAGTTTGAATCTCAAATGGACAGATTATATAGCTATGGAATGTCTCTGCTCCTCTCTGCTTTGATGCTGTGAGAGCAGAAAATTCTTTGGAGTAATTAAGGCTAAACGGAGAGAATGAATGATGGTCGAAGCCATCAGAAGCCAGGCAGAAAATGCTCTTCAAAGCTGGGGTTCACGTTTGTGCCCATGGATCCAACAGGGCTGCCCACCTCAAGGTGGAGATTCAATCAGGGATGGATCGAGACATAAAAATACCCTGAATTGGACTTTATTGCTTTAAATCCCTACCAAGTACTCTCCCCTCCCCAAACTCCACCCACTCTAAGTTCCACCCCAAATCTCCAAAAATTTCCCAAGCTGAAGTTGGCAACCATACCTTCTGCACCGTTTAGGGTTGCCAGATCCGATAACTGGGTGAGAACTTACCAGTCTTATTTATTGTTATTTATTATTATATTAGACTTTTAGTCCGCCTTCCCCGCCAGGGAGGAGCTGTAGAGAGACTCTGAATGTGTCACTAATCTGTCCAGAAGAGTAGTATAGAAGCACAGTTTTTATTATAGGAGCTGCGGTAGCATAATGGTTAAGTGGTTGGACTGTGAGTCAGCACTCTGCTGGTTCAAATCCCACTACCGTCATGAGCTTAGCAGGTAGCCTTGGGTAAGCCACTTCTCTTGGCCCCAGCTCCCAAGCTGCATTGTGGGGATAACTACTTTGTTCGCTGCACTGAGTTGGACACTAATCTGTCTAGAAGAGCGGTATATAAGCACTAGTATTCTTGTTGCTGCTGCTGTTGTTGTTATTATGGGAAAAGGTTGAAGGAGCTCGGTTAGCTTGGAGAGGAGAGGACTGAGAGGTGATAATGATAACCATCTTCAAGTATTTGAAGGGCTGTACATAGAGGATGGCGTGGAGTTGTTTTTCGCTGCCCCAGGATTTCCATGGGTTGAAATTAAGTCAAAAGAGTTTTTGGATAAACGTTACGAAGAACTTCCTGACAGTTAGAGCGGTCGCTCAGTGGAAGAGGCTTCCTCGGGAGGTGGTAGGCTCTCCTTTGGAAGTTTTTAAGAAGAGGCTAAACGGCCATCTGACAGCAATGCTGATTCTGTGAACCTGGGCAGATCATGAGAGGAAGGGCAGGAAGAGTTACATCAGGGCTTAGTTCTCGTAGCCCCTTCTTATATGCCCAGGGTAAGGCCGATTGTAACCATGGGGTCAGGAAGCAATTTTCCCCAGGTCAGTTTGGCTAGGGATCCTGATGGAGTTTTGCCATCTTCTGGGCATGGAGTAAGGGTCACTGTGTGTGTGTGTGGGGGGGGGAGGTATTTGTGAATTTCCTGGATTTTGCAGGGGGTTGGACTAGATGACCCTAGAGTTCCCTTCCAACCCTGTGATTCTATGCTTATATTACTTGACACCCAGCCACTGGTAGTGGGAATTGGATGTGTCTTACTTGGGGTGAGAAAATACCATGAGGCACTGCCAGCAGCAGTGGAGCTTGTCTTGGCTTGCTCTACGCTGCCAGTAAGTTACCATCATCCAGGTATGGTCTGGAGTTCTCCCAGAATTACAACTGATCTCCAGACTATGGTGATCCCCTGGAGGAAAAGGCATCTTTGGAGGGTAGAATCTGAGCCCCGTTCCTTCCCCAGGAATCCGCTGTCCTTTGGCTCTGCCCCCAAATCTCCAGGAATTTCCCAAATCAGAGTTGGCTGCCAGTGACACTTCAGGGCAGTAACCTTCCGTGGCCCTTTCTGGTAAGTTAAAGGGCCAGCCCACTGCTGAACATCTGCTTGGGTGGGAGGGGGTTCTTCTTTGGCTATTAAAAATTCAGACCCCCCCCCTTTCCTACACTGTCCCAGTCATATTTCATTTGCGTCTTGATCTGTCCTGTTCTGCAAGTTGCTCTCTTGTTTTCAGTTTTATTGAAAACCATTTTGGGGTGGCAAGTTTGTTAAGGAAAACACAATTTCGAATTTCCCAGCTGATGAGTCATGTCTCACTGCCTGACAGTCAGCGTTTAATTCCTCACATCCTGTCTCTTGGGCTGAGTGCAGAAAGAAGTGCGAGGAGGAGTTTTTTTAATGCAAAAAATGTCAGTTCCCAGGAAATCGCTGTCACTACTTTTTCTTTAAGGGGAATCAGACACGCTTATAAGGAAATTACTATTCAGAGGAAACCAAAGTGTGCCTTGGCAGGGGAAAACAAAAGGCAGATTCTGTGTGTAGAATTATCAGGAAAGAGATGGAGGAAAAAATATCAATAGCATCACGTCTTTGTAGAATTCTGTGGTCCACTTGAATTTGGAAATCTATGTATTGTTCCGGTTGCCCCATCTCAAAAAGGATATTGTTTGACAGGGAAAAGTGCAGAAAAAGGAAACAAGAATGATCAAAGGATTAGAGCACCTTCTCAAAGAGAAAACACGGTTTGATGCTTTATGGTTTAGAAAAATCGAGGTGTGTGTGTGTTATGTTGTAGCAGTTAGAGTGTCAGGTCCCCCGCTTTGCCATGGAAGCTCGCTGGGTGACCCTGGAACAGTCACACACACTCAGCCGAAACTACTTCATAAGATTGTTGTGAAGGTAAAAGAAAGCCAGTTCGGTGTAGTGGTTAAGAGTGCAGGACTCTAATCTGGAGAACCGGTTTGATTCCCCACTCCTCCACCTGAAGCCAGCTCGGTTTCCTAGGGTCAGTCGCAGCTCTCTCAGAGCTCTCTCAGAGCGGAACCACAAGTGACAAAAGGCACAGGTTGGACACTTGTCAGCTTCCCTCAAGTTTTGATGGGAAATGTAGGCAGCTTGGCGGAATGTTGGACAAGTGACAGTTGAAAAGTCCATTGGACAGCAGTCAGGGAGCCAAGCTGCAAGACCAGGACGCCTACATTTCCCATCAAAACTTGAGGGAAGATGACAAGTGTCTAATCTGTGCCTTTTGCCACTTGTAGTTCTGCTCTCAGTACCACCCACCTCACAGGGTGTTTGTTGTGGGGATAATAATAATATACTTTGTAAACCACTCTGAGTGGGCGTTAAGTTGTTCTGAAGGGCAGTATATAAATCGAATGTTATTATTATTATTATTAAAAAGGAGGAGAGAAGAATGATGTAAACCTCTTTCTGCTCCCACTGGGGGGAAAGGCAGGGGTATAAATGGAGTAAAATAAAAATACATAAATAAATCGCTGAGGCTTATAAAATTGTACTTAGGATAGCGAAACTAGATAAAGAGAATTTTCTCCTGCTGTCAAGATTTGAGAACTCACGAGGCAGCCAATGAAGTTGACAGGCAGCACACAGTGTGCAGTTAATCTGCAGAACTCACTGCCACAGGATGTAGTGAGGGCCACTAGCTTAGGAGACTTTAAAAAGGGATTAGATATAGACGTATTCATGGGCAAAAGGACTATCAATGGCAATTTAGTCATCATGATGGAACCTCCATGTTCATGGGCAGTGTACCTCATAACATATATGGCGGAGAGGTAACATTGGGGAGAAGCCATTGCCTTCATGCCTATTGGAGGACTTCTTGGAAGTGTCTGGTTAGGAAGCCAGATGCTGAACCAGACTGACTTTGGGTCTGAGCCAGCAGGGCTCTTTCTTTGTTCTTGAAAGCTACTGTAGTGGACAGAATGTTGTATTCACACTGTGGGCTCTTAGGTCCAAGCCACCCTTGAAGTTCACTGAATGACTTGGGGGACAGTTGTTAATTCTCATCCTAACCTACCTCACTGGGTTGCGTGAAGATAAAATAGGGGAAAAGATTGGAGATTGCCAGGGCCATATTAACCCATGGCCAGGCCCCCAGGCTTTCAGGTATTTCGGGCCCCTTCCAGCATTTCAATCTCCAAAAGAGATTGAGTATATACGAACTGAAACTGAGTCCAGTGGTATTCTTAAGACTAACCAACTTTATTGTAACATAAGCTTCCGAGAACTACAGCTTTCTTCGTCAGATGCATGGACTATATGTATATACTAGGGTGCAGGAAACAGCAAAAAAAAATTGATGGCCCCCTAGTCCCTGCGGGGCCCCTAATACGCCCCTGGAGATTGTCAACCTCCAGGTAGTGGCTGGAGATCTCCCAGAATTACAACTCACCCCCAGACCACACTGATCAGTCCCCCTGGAGAAATTGGCTGCTCTGGAGGTTGGAGTGGACTGTATGGCATTATACCCTGTTGAACTCCCTCCCCTCCTCAAACCCTGCCTTCCCCAGGTCTACTCCCAAATCTCCAGGAATTTTCCAACCCAGATTTGGCAACCCACATTAAACTCTTTGGAGGAAGGACAGGACATTTAAAAATATCATAAATCAGTCTGTCATTTAATCTCTGTGAAAAACAGTTGTGCAATTTCCACTCTGTTTTTTATTGTATGCATTATGCACTTTTTATTGCACTGTTCTGCAATTTTATAATCCTGTTTTATTGTATTGGTTGTGTTGTTTGCGTTACATTATACTGTTATTTTCTGCACTGTTCTCTGTTTTATAATCCAGATTTCATGCATTGTTTTTACGTGTTAGACTGCTTTTATTCCATTATCTCCACAGATTGTATAATCCACCTTGTGTCTGAATGAGAACAGCAGTCTACAAGCAAAGAAAGATTAATGTATTGTTGAAGGCTTTCACGGCCGGAGAACGATGGTTGTTGTGGGTTTTCTGGGCTGTATAGCCGTGGTCTTGGCATTGTAGTTCCTGACGTTTCGCCAGCAGCTGTGGCTGGCATCTTCAGAGGTGTAGCACCAAAAGACAGAGATCTCTCAGTGTCACAGTGTGGAAAAGATGTTGGCAGGATGACTCAGCCCAACCCCAACCCTCCTGAGTAAATGACCTGCCAACATCTTTTCCACACTGTGACACTGAGAGATCTCTGTCTTTTGGTGCTACACCTCTGAAGATGCCAGCCACAGCTGCTGGCGAAACATCAGGAACTACAATGCCAAGACCACGGCAATACAGCCTGGAAAACCCACAACAACCAAAGAAAGATTAGACTGAACAACAGGGAGATTTCTGGCTACCAAAGAAAATAAGTAATATTGCCATTCTAAGCAGTTACTCCCTTCTATGTCTATTTATTTCAATAGATTTAGGTGGCTATAACTCTGTTTAGGATTGCACTGCAAGCAAGTAAACAGAAGCTGATGCTGTTAAAAGCAATTCAACATCTACTGGCAACATTTAGAATTAGGTTTGCAATTACAGTGTGTCTTCTTTACACCACTTCTGCACCTTCACACATGCCTGGACATCATGTGTCTCCACTTGATTGGCAGCTGACATCGTGAATCGGTGCAGCAGAAGGTGATGTTAAAGTGCCTTCTGTGCTGCTGTATCTCCAGGGGCCCCTTCCGACTCGAGGTCCTCAAATGTCAAACATCATGTCGTTAACTAAACTTAGAAGAATGCGCTGCATTGTTCCCGCTGTTCAAAAAAGGAGAAGTCCCAGGAGAAGTTGTTCTTTCGGCTCCTAAACAAAGCGGATTGTCAGGCCCAGGGACGGCTTTGAAAGAATGTTGACATCATGCCTTGCGCATTCCGAACATCTCGGTGCTGCTCTACCCGGGAAGAGTCTGGAGAGATTTGGCAACCCGGAGCAAACTGTTCGCCGAGGATTCAGACTGCAAGCATCCGCTGGGGAGGACGTTATTCCACTTGGCATGCAAACAGCTGGAACTTGGGCGACTCCCTTTTCGAGTCGGTATGTCTGAGAAAAGCCAGATTACTCACGTTAGGAAGAAACCAGAGTTGGGGAAGTTTTTTTTCTTTTTTAAAGGCATGTTGTTTGAAAAGCACTCCTCGCAGACCAGGGGTGGCTAGACCAACAAAAGTGGAATGTTGTTATTGCGAAAAACTGGCTCTTTCTGAAAAGGAAAACCAAAGCCCCCTGTGAACGAGGCCTGGCGTACTGTCTGCCACGGCTGCTTCTAGAGAATGTATAACATGTATTGCTTCTTGGTTCCAGTGTATCTTCTATACTGTTCTCCACAGCAGCCGTGGAGGTTGTAACAAAACAGAAAACATTGGTCAATTGAGGAAAGAGAGAGAAGACTAGGGAGATACTGTCAGGGCTGGTGGAGTGTGAAGAATACAAAACAGGCTACCGTTTTCCCACTAGGAACAGGGTTTTCCTCCTCTCACTTCAGAATTTCCCTCCATTTCTTACATCTTTTCAGTCATGTGTAGTATACTCCTCCAACTTTTCATAGACAAAGACGGTACGGAGTAGTGGTTACAGTGTTGGACAAGGATCTTTATTATTTATTTTTATTTTATTTATGTCATTTATACTCTGCCTTTCTCACTGAGACTCAAGGTGGATTATATAGTGTGTGATTAGCACAATAAGTAGCGAGGGCCAGGGTAGGCATTTCCACACAGTGTCAAGGACATTTCCATAAACAATGCCATAGGGTAAATAAATACAAGTTTACAAAGACCTAGTATTAACAGGGATCCAATACGGAGTTGAAGAATTGCTGAAACAGAACATAATCAATTGTAGGACTGACATTAGACAGCATGAAGCACAGGTAGTATATGAGTACATATTTAATAACAACAACAACAACATTCGATTTATATACCACCCTCCAGGATGACTTAACACCACTCAGAGCGGTTTACAAAGTATGTTATTATTATCCCCACAACAACAAACACCCTGTGAGGTGGGTGGGGCCGAGAGAGCTCTGAGATAGCTGTGACTTACCCAAGGTCACCCAGCTGGCTTCAAGTCGAGGAGTGGGGAATCCAACCTGGTTCTCCAGATTAGAGTCCTGCGCTCTTAACCACTACACCAAACTGGTTAAAGCAACAGATAATATGCAAGGCAACATAGTGGTGAAGTCTATGGTCCCTAACTCATTAGCGAAGCGTCTGAGACGCCCTCCCTACAATACTGCCCTCCTATCTGAATAAAAGCCTTTTTGAATAGTTCGGTTTTGCATAGTTTATGGAAAGCCAGGAGAGTGGGGGCTCTTCTGACCGCCTCAGGCAGGCCGTCCAACAGGGTAGAAGCCACCCCAGAGAAAGCTCGTGTACGGGCTGCTGTTGATTTCGCCCATCTACAGGCTGGCACCTGCAAGAGACCCTGTTCAGATGAGCGAAGCTGCCATGGAGGGACATAGAGAGGGAGGTGGTCCCATAGGTAGGCTGGACCAAGGCCATGAAGAGCTTTGTATGTAATAACCATTACCTTGAACTGAACATGGAAACTGATAGGTAGCCAATGGAGTGACTATAGGATGGGAGTGATGTTCAAGCTCCTGCTCGCTCCTGATAACAGTCGAGCTGCAGCATTTTGCACTAATTGGAGCCTCTTAGGGCCAAGCTACAAGTGACGAATGACACTTGAACGGCAAGTGTATTTCTCCCTGTTCACTTGCCCTCCACTCAATCCACTTGCCGTTCAAGTGTCATTCGTCATGTGTAGCTTGGCCCCTAGTTAACTTAGATGGGAGACCAATGTATAGCGCATTACAATAGTCACGTTTTGATGTTACCATAGCATGGATCCTGGTGGCCAAGAAACCTTGGTCGAAGGTCCTCATACACTATTTCAGTTTGGGACTGTCACTCTTTCTTAGCCAAATCTACCCCTCAGAGTTGTTGTGAAGATAAAATGAAGGAGGAGCTGAAATGGTTATATCACCTGGAGCTCCTCTCTGGGTTTTCCTCCTTTCACTTCAGAATTTCCCTCCATTTCTTCCATCTTTTCAGTCATATGTCGTATACCCCTCGAACTATTCATAGACAAATACAGAGATGGTAGAGAGTAGTGGTTATAGTGTTGGTCAAGGATCCAAGAGACCTTGGTAGAAGGCCTCACACATTATGTTCAGTTTGGGACTGCCAGTCTTTTTTTTAGCCAAATCTACCCCTCAGAGTTGTTGTGAGGATAAAATAAAGGAGGAGCTGAAATGGTTATATCACCTGAAACTCTTTGGAGGAAAGGTGGGGTAAACATTAAACCAGTTATTAAAAGCAGAGATACAGACAAAGAGAGCTTTGACTCTTGAAAGCGCATACCCTGGAAATCTGGATGGTCTTTATTTATTTGTGTAAATTTATATTCTGCTTTCCTCACAAGTGGGCTCAGAGTGGACCACAACATATAAAATATACAATAAAAAAATCGGCAGCATAAAATATAAAATAAACAAACAACAATACAATACTCACACCCACGCATGTATTGCACCTCATGTTCTGCCCAAACAAACCCGTGGAACAGGGTGGCCAGTTACAGATGGCTACAGAGTCAGGGAGACACGTACACACCCTCATGGCAGGATGCCGGTTTAGACAGTTTGGAGGGCTTGCCCACCTCAATCACCATATACCTGGAAGAACATCTCTGTCTTGCAGGCCCGATGGAAGGATAACAAATCTGAATGAGGCCGGGCTGCCGCAGACGGAGAGTTCCACCAGGTTGGTTCCACGGCCGAGAAAGCTTGGGCCCTGGTTGAGGCAAGACAAAACTCCTTGGGGCTGGAGACCACCAGTAGATGTTTGTCTGCTGAACAAAACAGCCTCTGGGGAACATATGATGCTAGGCAGTCCCACAGGTATGCCAGTCCCAGTCCGCTAAGGGCCTTAAAGGTTAAAACCAAAACCTTGAACCTGATCCGGAATTCCACTGGGAGCCAGTGCAGCTGGTGCGGAACCAGTGTTATATGTGACCAGAATGAAGGTGTTACTTGACCCGAATTTTGCTATGTCCATATGATTGATTGAAAACATTTCTGTGCTGTGCATTTCTGTCCACCTAAATAAGGTCCCCAGGGCGGCAAACAGCAAATATTAAAACATTTCAACATTAAAAACCAATTAAAATAAAGTGTAAAGCAGCAAAATCACGGTCATATTTGGTGCCAAAACTGAAAAGCCCACCTGGATCTAAAAGGGGATCTCTCCACCCCAGCTTCGTTCTCCTGCCAGGGAGTTCTCCATGCACTAGCCTTGTTATGTAAACAAGAACCACAAGAGATAGAATAACTCTGGACAGGCTGTCTCTCTCCAGTGATGGCAGCGTGCCCAACGAATCTGGTGCATGGCAAGGAAAAGGAGATGAACCTCTGACTTGCCCTGAAGCAGGGGCAAAGCTCTGGAGGCTCTCCACTGGTAGAGACGTGTAGGAGCAGGAATGAGAATTCAAGGAGCGGAGGGAGTGGTGGGGAAATGTCAGGGTTATGGATAACCTTCTGAGCTTCCCAAAGCCTCCAGCTGTGAGTCTGGCACTGACTTACGGGAGGAGAAGGAAAATTCCTGGCTCCACAAAAGCATACTTTTCCACAAGAGTGACCATTTTAATAGCAAAGAGCTATGCAGTGGGATCCTCTGGTTTGTCGTTAAGGCAAAACCGTCTTAGAAAAGTCAGCTTCCTCAGCCCATATTTGCTGAGACGAAGATATCTGATACTGAACCAGGCCGTCGGTCCATCAAGTAGACAGTATTATAATATGGCGAAATGGGCAGGTGAAACTTTTTGTGGCATGGAGGTAAATAACATCACCTGCAATATAATATCCAAGGCTCATTTTGAGGAGGAACGCACAGGAATGCAGTTCCGGCAGTTCCCCAAAGAGGTCACATGTCAGGTGGCCCTGCCCACTTGACTCTCGGCCATTTGGGGCCCGTTTCATCCTGGATTGGGGCCAAAACAGCCTGGATCCGGCCTCTGCCGGGTGGTGGATCACTCTCCCGCTCAGCAGCGGCCCGATCCTAGCCATTTTGGGCCCCTTTTTGGCCATTTTCAGCCCCCTTTTGTCATTTTGGGCCCAATTTCGGCCCTGAATGGCCAGGATTGGGTCCAAAACAACCAGGATAGGTGATGCCAGGGGGTGTGGCATATGCAAATCAGCTATGCTAAGAAAACATTTCCGGTGATGTCAAGGGGCGTGGCACATGCTGATGAGTTATGCTATGAGTTATGCTAATGAGTTCCTCCAGCTCTTTTTCTACGAAATGACCCCTGATAATATCCAATTAAGGCTCTGGTAAAGGGACTTTGCCCTCACCGGGTGCTACCCTGAAATCTCCTGGAAATTCCGACCTGGAGGTGGCAGCCCTACTGCACACGCTTGGGAAGTGCAGATCTTCAAAATATGCCTGTCCATCTGTTCTGGTAAAGCCTCCAGGGAGAACATAGAGCTCTTTGCAGGGTGTAACTCTGTTTAGGCTTTCACTGTCAACAAGCGAAGAAGGGAATCGTTCTATGAAGCAAGCAATGTGAAGCAACGTTGCGTCTGCAGTGCCAAGAAGAGTTATTGGGAATTCTACGCACACCACAGTTGCAGGCAAAGCCAAGCACAGGGGAAGTTTGGCAGTGCTGGGTCCTGTCCCTTAAGATAATAGATCCCAGCAGCCAATAGCTCACAGGATTAGTAGAGTTCATTGGATCACTGCAAAAACGTTTTCCAGGTCTTCCAAAAGGGTTCTTTTCAGACTGAATAATGGATCTTTTTTCCTGTAGCTCCCAGATGGAGGTCAGAGTTTACTCTACTGGAAGGAGGAACGGGGGGGGGGAATCAGAATTCCACAGCAAGGCAATCCAGAAAAGCCGCATTTGGGACACGAAAAATTCAGGCCAGAGAAAAGAAAACACTGCTTTGCACAAGGCGTAATTAGTGCACGGAATGCACTTCCACAAGGCGTGGCGGTAGCAACCAGCTTAGATGGCTTCAAAAGAAGACTAGATACGTGAGAGTGAACAGGTTTTTGGCTACTAGCCTTGATGTCTAACCTCAATGTTCTGCGGCAGTCCACCTCTGACTATCAGTTGCTGGAGAACCATAACAAGGGGGTGCTATGTTTTTTTCCAGTCCCTGTTCATGGACATTTTTTGGCTTCTGCAATAGCAGTAGGCACTGCACTTACACATTCAAGCTAAGTTTCATGACCACAAGGATTCGAACCTTGGGTTCTTAAGAAAGATGAGAGACTCTGGAGGCTCAGTTCTGCAGCTGGTACCACATCTTGGTCCTGCAGAATCGCAGCTCACATACAGACCTTCCGCAAGAGTCCAAATTCTGGTTCTGTGACATAGACCCCAATGCTTCAGACTTCACCACTCACAAGTAAGCAATGGCCAGGTGATTTCTCGGGCGGTGAGCAGAGGAGCTGTGAATCTAACCAGCCCGTTACGCAAACTTTCCCTTTGGCAGCCTTTCTGCCCCCGGGCCCTGGGCTTGCACCAGTGCTTGGAAGCTTAAAATGGATGGATATGAACTTCGCAAGTCTCCAGTCTGATTGCTTTCCAAGTGCACGCCAAATCTTGCAAAGCATGCAGCTTTCTCAATCGCCGCTTCTCTCTGCAAAGGTGGCAGCATTGCAAAAGGGGGAAAAAAGGGAAAGAGGGATGTCGGAAGGTTGGTTTCAATCAGTGGAAATGTGTAAGAAGGAGGAGACTAATATTATGCATGGACCATGCCAGCCTCGCAGCCTGGGGCAACTTGCTCCTCGCCAGTGTGGATAAAGCTCAGAGCTATTTTGAAGGCCTCTCACAGGTTCCAGACGCCTCCCTCCCCTCCCTTGCTTTTTCTCTGCGAAACAAGCAAGGATTGTCAAGGAACTTGCAGGCCAAAATCCATTGGCGAGTGGGTGGGCATACCATGTAAGGTTGCCAACTCCAGGTTGGAAAATTCCTGGAAAAATTGGAGTGGAACCTGGGGGTAGGATTTAGTAGGGAAGGGACCTCAGTGGACTATAATGCCATGGAGTCCACAGACCCTCAAAGAAGCCAGGAGAACTGATCTCTGTTGGCTGGAGATCCGTTGTAATTCCAGGAGCTCTCCAGGCCCCACCTGGAGGTTGGCTTCTCTAGTTAAGATGTTAACTTTGTCTCATGGAATCAGGATCCGAAATCAGGTAAAAGGCATCTGTATGCCTCGATGCAATGTTTAGCCTTGTAACTATTTATTCCTCTGAAATGTGTTTGGTGATTCACGGACAGGAAGGTTTCTATATATATATATCTGTCTAGATATACATAAAAAGCTTATTATACATGTATCTTTGCGTGCTGTCAGAGAAAGGTAGGCAATCTGTTTAATAATCAAAGAGGGAATGCATTCTTCACTCAGGACAGCATGGGCTCCTGTAAATGCCAAGTCGAAAGCAAAAGCTTTGCTCAAATGGCAGTGGGTGGAATCAGTGATGGTTCGAGGTCCCCCCAAGCAAGGCACGCCTATCTCTGTTTGGACCATGAACGTCCAAGCTGAGGTTTGGTCTCTGCCAGCTGTGGCACAAAAGAAGTAGGAGGTATCAGTTGCCTCGTGTGTTGCTTAGCCAGGGAACCAGTCCTAAGTAGGCTTCACATCTGCTTTGAACCTACTCACACTGGCTTTTAGCCAATATGAAGGCTGCGTGTTTCTCCAGCACTGAATGTTGAGAACACTTCCCATACAGCACAGCAGTGAACTTTGCAGCAATTGTGCAAGGAAAGACAACCTTAGCACTCCTATGTTGTTACCGATGAGAAACCTGAGGCACAGCAGCCCATCGAAGGACCCCAAATAAGGTCACATCCTAGAGGTAAGATCTGAACTCCCAGATCACACTCTAAGGTCTCTGACTTGGCTTACATCCAACGTGTGGGAGCCACTACAGCAACACACCAATGCATCCACACTGCAATACAAAAACATTGACCACGCAGGAGGAATTGGAGGCCACACTGGGGCCTCTCTCTGCACTGGATCACTTGAAAGGAGTGTGGGAGGAGCCACAACATGGGCTCCTCCCATATAGCCCTCGTTGTCATGTCACCTGGAAATATGGGAGAGAACAACTTGCTAGTCCTCATCGTGATCAGCAATGGAGAGAATAATAAAAACAACATTCGATGTATATGCTGCCCTTCAGCACAACTTGACACTCACTCAGAGTGCTTTACAAAGTGTGTTGTTATTATCCCCACAACAATCACCCTGTGAGGTGGGTGGGGTTGAGAGAGCTCTGAGAGAGCTGTGACTGATCCAAGGTCTCTCAGCTGGCTTCAAGCGGAGGAGCGGGGAATCAAACCCGGCTCTCCAGATTAGAGTTCTGCTGTTTTTAACCACTACACCAAACTGGCAGAAGAAACACAGAGGTGGCTTGGGAAAGTCAAAGAATCCAGTGTGGTCTGTAAGTTGCCTCTTGGAGAAAAGGAACCACACGTAGCCTCTATTAAGGGGACGAGGCATTTTTCTCTCCATTCCTGGCAGCAGAGAAGGTGGAGCCAGGTCTCAATTGTAGTCAGTTTTCTGAGCTCTTGAAGCGTACCTGGATGGACTTCGGGCCCTTCCTGAACTTGCTGGAATCTGGCACGGGCAGTGCTCGGCTAGGATATCAGCTATCCAGTTAATGCCAGGAAAAACTGGAACACTTTTGCTGCACTTAGGTTGCATTTTATTGCGGTCGGCGCCCACTTTCATATACTAGATTATCCCTGCACAGGAGATATTTGAGAATTTGCATTGGAAGCAGCTTAGCAGGTTTCTCCCAAGGCAAGGCAGTGCTGGAGTCATACTTTATGGCTGACCGATATGCAAAGAGCTGGCAATCCACTGAGTCAACCCTTCCTAAGGAGTCAAGCCCTCTGGGCGAAGCTAGGGAGCTGCATTCTCATCCGCAGAACTTGAGCAAAAGGAACTGAGGAACTGGTTTGCTGTTCACCTCGAAAACATGTGCGAGAGAAGCGCCAAGCTGCATAAACAACCAGTGAAGAATGACTCGGGCATGTCCTGCATGGTAGACCCAGGGAAAGATGAAGGCCCCACCCCTAAATCTCCAGGAACTTCCCAACCTAGAGTTGGCAACTCTAGCTAGACCTCTATACAGATGCTAACTACGGAGAAGACTTGAATACTAGATTATTGGCCAGTGGAGATACTTTCTTCTAAGGAGATGGAATGATAAATTGGACAAGCGAGAAGCAAGAAAGAGTTGCTCAGTCTTCAACAGGAGTTGAATACATCTCAGCTGGACTGTGTTGCTAAGAAATAGGCTGGCTAAAGAGACTGCTAGAAGATCTTGGAATACAGATCTCACAACTTGTAACCATCTATGAAGACAATCAAAGTTGTATCAAGCTCTCACAGAGAGAAGACATCCACCATCGTACAAGACATATTGATCTGAAGTATCAGCAATATTTCAGAACTCTGACATTTTAAAAGAGATTTTTGACATTTTCCACCACCTTTAACAGCAACAATAATAATAACAACAACAACAATAGCAGCCATGTGCTCATATATGGCTCTTCTGGACAGATCAGCGCCCCACTTAGAGCAGTGAACAAAGTCAGTGTTGCTATTATCCCCACAACACAGCTGGGGAGCTGGGGCTAGAGGAGTGGCTCCCCCAAAGCCCCTTGCAGAGTTCAGGCAGTAGTGAAAGTCGAACCAGCAGGGTGCTTGCTCGGAGCCCAGCCACTTAATCACTATACTACAGCAGCTTGGAAGAGCTCTTGAGACTAAACTAGAGATCCGCCACTTTCCTTAGTTTGGGGGCATCGCTGCTTTCCAGTTGAGAGTTTTGTGGTGTGATTATGGGGTCTGATCTGATTATGGGATCTGCAGTGAACACTGAGAGCTGGTGTGGGTCGATACCTCATGGGTGGGACTCTGCCACAGGCTCTGAGCTGGCAAGGAATCTCTCAACTGGAGTGGATGGGCGTCGATCAACCCCTCACACACCCCATCAAAGCTTCCAAGCAGACATGCCTTTGTGTCGTCAGCATCGACTATTTGTTCACTCCCTTTCTAAAAGACTTTGTTTGATAGCAGAAGATGCCAGAACGATGTCTGAACAGCTGCCATTTATCCAGGGAAGAGGCAGGCTGTGTGGGAAGCGCCCCTCTGCTGCCCTTTCTCAGCGCTCCTTCAGTCCTGACAACGACTCCCTAATGATTTATGAGCCCTGTTAAATGGAGTGTCTCCCCCCACCAACCTGAACTTGCTTGTGATTCATGGCAACGGGGAAGAATAATTCCTTGTTATCCTTATCAAACCGAAGCAAGGATGCCGATTACCCACCACCACTGCGTCTGCCGTGACAGTCCCACCAGCCGGCACTGTGCTTGAGGTGGACAAGAGAAGTGTCCGTCACAAGGGGATGGGGAACAGCTCCACGGCTAAGCAGGCGGCGTGTTCATGGGGCGAAGCAGACAACTTTGTATTGGTGCTTATACCAGAGGAGAGACAGTTCACTCTTGCCCAGAAGGGGCAACTGCCATGACAGCTTTGCAAAAGTTTGATGTGGTTTTCTAGCGAGCGATAGAAATATGACCCTTGGATTGAGCCGTGACAAATGCAGAAGATGTGACAATATCAAAAGGTTTGGGAGTGCTAGGCCTGCAAAACACCAGGGTGGTAAAAATATTCCTAGACCAGACCGATTCCGACTGCAGCTGGGAATACGCAGTTGCATACTTGCCCATGAAAAAGAACTCCCTACATTTGCAAAATTAGCATATCAAGGATATTACTAAGCTGGTTCCAGGAACAGGTTTACCATCTCATATGCTGTTTGGGTATGAGCTTTTGCGAGTCACAGCTCACTTCTTCAGATACTTCTGGCATCTGACGAAGTGAGCAGTGACTCACGAAAGCTCCTACCCTACCACAATTTTTGTTAGTCTTATAGGTGCTACTGGACTCTTGCTCTTTTCTACTGCTATAGACAGACTAACACCACGATCCATCTTGATCTATCTCATATGCTGTTTGTGTGCAATAGGCTCTTGCCAGGGCTGGTTGCCTTCTGTGCTTGTATGGTGTGGAGGCTGAAAATGGTCTTGGGTGAAAATTCAGCAACCTGAGAATCTCGGCTTTCCTTCCTTCCTTCCTTCCTTCCTTCCTTCCTTCCTTCCTTCCTTCCTTCCTTCCTTCCTTCCTTCCTTCCTTCCTTCCTTCCTTCCTTCCTTGTAATTTTTTTCCCTAGTCCTCATGATGTGAGTCTGAAAATGTGCAAAGAATTCTAGGTGAACTGGAGTGGGACAGGAGCTGAGCAGAATTTCCAGTGGACAAGGGAAGGGTCTTCAGTGGGGAGCTCATGCAATTAAGTAACAGGGTTGGTTTGATAAAATATGAAATGCTTCCAGGCAACCACAACAAAATGAAGGGGAAGAAGGTTGGGAACATCTTTTTGCCAACAGGAGGCCTGGGCTGAACTACTGCTCCTCCAGGCTAGTGTTACACATATTTTGCCCAGCCGTGGCTTTGGCACAAGCCGAAGGACAAGAGCCACGGGATTCTCGCTCTTTGACTGTTAGCCAGGGCTCATTTTGAGGGGAACGTGCTGGAATGCAGTTCCAGCAGTTCCCCAAAGAGGTCACATGTCAGGTGGCCCTGCCCATTTGGGCCCGTTTCGGCCTGGATTGTGGCTAAAACGTCCCGGATCGGGCCTCTGACGGGTGGTGGATCACTCTCCCACTCAGCAGCGGCCCAATCCTGATCATTTTGGGCGCCTTTATGGCCATTTTCAGCCCCTTTTGCCACTTGGGCCCAATTTCAGCTCTGAATGGTCAGGATTGGGTCTAAAACAGCCAGGATAGGTGATGTCAGGGGGTGTGGCATATGCAAATCAATTATGCTAATGACACACTTCTGGTGATGCCAAGGGGCATGGCATATGCTAATGAGTTATGCTAATGAGTTCCTCCAGCTCTTTTTCTACGAAATGACCCCTGCTGTTAGCCCATAATTATCACTAGTGGCCCCAAGTGAATCAGACTGATGAAACTAGCACCAGCCCAAGATGAATGCATGTAGGAAGCTGCTGTAGCACAGTGGTTAAGCGGTTGGGCTGTGAATCAGCACTCTGCTGGTTCAACTCCCACCACTGCCGTGAGCTCAGCAGGTGGCCTTGGGTAATCTACTCCTCTCAGCTCCAGCTGTAGTGTGAGGATAATAATAACACTTGAGAGTCTCTCTACACGAGATGCCTTGGTGCATGTTCATCATCATCGACTATAATCTTTTGACCCATCACCTTGCCTATGTGGGGATACAAGGGATGGCACTACCGTGGCTTGTCTCTTTTCTCCATGGTCGGGGACAGAGGGTGGCACTGGGGGAGAAGTTGTCATCCCGCCACCTGTTGATATGTGGTGTGTCCAGGGCTCATTTCGAGGGGGGCCACACAGGAATGCCATTCCTGCAGTTCTCCAAAGAAGTCACGTCAGGTGGCCCCGCCCAGTGGGGGGTGGTCTTCAGTGGGGAGCTCATGCCTCCTGACTCTCGGCCATTTTGGGCCCTTCAGCCTCGATAGGGGCTAAAATGGCCCAGATTGGGCCTCTGACAGGTGGTGGATCATTCTCCCGCTCAGCAGCAGCCTGATCCTGACCATTTTGGGCCCCTTTTTGCCATTTTGGGCCCAATTTCGGCCCTAAATGGCCAGGATTGGGTCCAAAACAGCCAGGATAGGTGATGTCAGGGGGTGTGGCATATGCAAATCAGTTATGCTAATTACACATTTCAGGTGATGTCAAGGGGCAGGGCATATGCTAAGGAGTTATGCTAATGAGTTCCTCCCGCTCTTTTTCTACGAAATGACCCCTGGGTGTGCCACAGGGAGTGATACTCTCCCTACTACTGTTTAACATCTATATGTGCCCCTGTGCCCAGCTAGTGCGGAGTTTCAGACTTGGGTATCACCAGTATGCTGATGACCCCCAGTTATATCTGCTGATGGATGGACGGCCTGGCTCAGCCCCGGATGTCCTAGAGCATGCTTTTGAAGCCGTGGCTGGATGGTTGAAGCAAAGTTGGCTGAAATTGAACCCCATGAAGACGGAGATCCTGTACTTAAAAAAAATGGGGGGGGGGGTGCTTCAATCTTTGATGAGCACACATTGATTAACAATCCTGGATGAGCATTGACATGGTTTCCCCTTCCTGTCTGTAGCAAGCCTGGAGACGTGCACGGGGAACTGGAAGAACTTCTTCTAACCCGGGTGGTGGAGAAGGGACTGTCTCCGCTGTGAAAAGACAAGACAAGATGGCAGCATCAGGAAACGAGGTGGAGGCTGCTGAATCTGGCTGGAAAGGTCGGAGGGCCACAGATTCACCATCAACACCACCAACCACTCCTCCAGCCCAGGAGAGACAACAGTGCTACCTGCAGTTCAAACCCCAAACTCCTGCTGAGCTTCATCTCTCCTGCTGACATTTCTCGCATTGAGATAACAGTGGCTATACGAGCAAGGGAAGCAAAGAAATAAACTGATCTGTTTGTCCAAACATCATATTCATACAAGACCGTAGACCTCCGCAAAAGGAGTAGTTGAAGACAGCAGCAGAGTTGAGAAGAGGACCCCGGGGGGTCCTCTTTGGGGTCCTCTTCTCAACTCCGCACTCCACCTGCAACTGAGACAATGACATCCCCATTGGGGACTGTCTACCTTCTCTCCTTTTTTCTTTTGGATCCCTCACCAGTCCCGCTGCTGCCTTCAACGACGCCTTTTGCGGAGATCTCCAGTGTGTGGTAACATTGAGAAATAACATTTGATTTGGACTTTGAGTGAGAGACTGAATTATACCACTGAGAGACTTGGTTGAGGGACTATGGTCTTGTATGAATATAACGATGTATAAACCTTTTACTGCATGAGTTTATTCATTTATATATGTATTTACAGAGTCTATTGATTACATTGAGAGTTCCAGATATAATTTTTGGATAAACAGATCAGTTTACGTCATTTCTTTGCTTCCCTTGCTCGTATAGCCACCGTTATCTCTATTGTTTGTTGCCTATGGCCATGCCACCCTGAACACAACCGATCTTGGAAGCTAAGCAGGTTTGGGCCTGGTTAGTACTTGGATGGGAGACCGCCTGGGAATACCGGGTGCTGTAGGCTAAAAAAAAATTTAAAAAAGAGAGAGAACTAAAAAAACTCTCCATTGTTTGTTGGGGAACGCCTCTCCTGCTCAATGTTGCCTCTTGTCCTTCACATAGTTCCTGTAAAATGTTTACATGCTGCCATGTTCTTTGTTTTTATATTTGTATTTATATAGTTGTAGTATACATTTTAACTGAATGACAAGTATTATTTATGCTTTTAACGGTGATGTGTTTAGTTGTGTGGTGTATTTTCAGACTGTTGTGATCCGCCCTGAGCCCACTTGTGTGGGGAGGGCAGACTATAAATTGAAGAAATTAAATTAAAATTAAATTAAATTTTGGGTTGCTTGTGGCATCTCTAGCATAGCAGATATCCAGCCAGCAGCCCCTTGCTTTTTGCAAGTTGCTACTGTGATACAGGCCTTGACATGGAGAGCCCGGGTAAGTCTGATTTTGTCAGATCTCAGAAGCTGAGCAAGGCCGGTCTTGATTAGCAATTGGATGGGAAGCCTCCAAGGAAGACCAGGGTTGCAGAGGCAGGCAATGGCAAACCACCCCAGTTAATCTCTTGCCTTGAAAATCCCAGCAGGGGTCGCCATAAGTCAGCTATGGCTTGACAGCACTTTCCACTAGTGCAGAATAATAATAGTAATAATAATAATAAACCCAGAGGATTTAGCCGTGTTAGTCTGTAGTAGCAAAATAGTAAAGAGTCCAGTAGCACCTTTAAGACTAACCAGCTTTATTGTAGCATAAGCTTTCAAGAGCCACAGCTCTCTTCATCAGATGCAACTTTACTGCAGCATAAGCTTTCGAGAACCACAGCTCTCTTCGTCAGATGCATCTGATGAAGAGAGCTGTGACTCTCAAAAGCTTATGCTACAATAAAGTTGGTTATTAATAATAATAACATTTGATTTATATACCACCCTTCAGGGCAACTTATTGTCCACTCAGAGCGGGACCACAAGTGACGCCTGACACAGGTTGGACACTTGCCAGCTTCCCTCAAGTTTTGATGGGAAATGTAGGCAGCTTGGCGGAATGTTGGACAAGTGACAGTTGAAAAGTCCATTGGACAGCAGTCAGAGAGCCAAGCTGCAAGACCAGGATGCCTACATTTCCCATCAAAACTTGAGGGAAGCTGGCAAGTGTCCAACCTGTGTCAGGCGTCACTTGTGGTCCTGCTCTCAGAGCGGTTTACAAAGATGCTGGGTCCAGCTGCCAGAAACCTATGAGTTCTGATAGCTTATCTGTATGGCAATTGGTCATCCTTGATCTAGAACATATTTCACTTCTAATGGGGAGGGGGGGGAGGTATTTCCTCTTCAGTTCCCACTTCCAGCTCCAGCTTTGTACCTGCCCTTTGGAGCATCCATCCCAGCCTTGTACGTGCCTCTTCCAAAGCAATTAAAAGCTCCAAAGCCGTGAGTCAACGACTTCCTCCGCCGCACTCTCTCTGCAATTATCCTCTATTAATAAACACGCATACGTACGCATACAATTTTTTCGGTATTTAACAAAATGTATAGGAGACTAAATTGGCAAAGGATGACGAGCTCGACATGACAAAAGACACCAAGGCAGCCTTAAGAACAATCTGCTGAGCCGACAAGCCTCGTTCTCCCTGGCACCAAGCACGCAAGGATGAGGGCTTGTTCTACAAAAGGTACCTTCCGCAGATGCAATGTGTCAAGGACTAGAGACTGTTCGTAAGAGAGCTACTGTACAGCATTGTGATCTCTGCTTGGGTTGATGTTTGAATCTTCAGCACATGATCTAGTTAATAAAGAAAGAAGACCACTGATGTGTCTATGGGGACGCTCCCCTCCAATAGGTGGACCTAGGCAATTGTCCAAGGTATCAGAGGTAAAGGGGCACCAGTGGCACCAAAAAAGACTTGCCCTGAGCAGCATCCCTGGGCCAAACTACAAGTGATGAATGACACTTGAACAGCAAGCGTATTCTTCCTTGTTCACTTGCCCTCCACTTGCTCTCCCCTCGATCCACTTGCCGCTCAAGTGTCATTCGTCACTTGTAGCTTGGCCCCCGGCTTACCTCCCAGGTCCCATCCCTGCAAAGGACAGATTGTGCCTAGGCCAGCCTGGAAGCTCAGAGTGCACCTGGGCTGACTGGCTAGGGTTGCCAGATCCAGGCTGGGAAATTCCTGACGATTTGGAGGTGGTGCCTGGAGATGGCAGTGTTTGCAGCCTGGGGGGGGGGGGGGGAATTCAGCAGGGTATAATACCATAGAGTCCACACTCCAAAGCACCACTTTTTTTCTCCAGGGGAACCTTCTTTCTGTCATCTGGAGATCAGTTGTCATTCCAGGAGGTCTCCAAAGCCAACCTGGAGGCTGGCAAGCCTACACCTGGCATACCTGGGGTGGTTGGTGGAGGGGGGCACAGCGGGCTGGTGGCTTAGGGCAACAAAATCCTGTGGGCTGCAGCTGCAACATAGTGGTTAGATGGTTGGGCTGTGAACCAGAAGTCTGCTGGTTCAACTCCCACTGCTGCTGTGAGCTCAGCAAGTGGCTTTGAGTAAGCCACTCCTCACAGCCCCAGCTGCTCAGCTGTATTGTGGGGATAATAATAACACTGACTTTGATCACTACTCTGAGTTGAGCACGAATCTGTTCAGAAGAGCCCTATATAAGCGCTCTGTTGTTGTTATTATTATTATATGACCATATTATTATTATTATTATTATTATTATTATTATTATTATTATTATTATTTCAACTTATAAACCACCCATCCTCAGGGGCTCTGGGCAGTGAACAACAGTTAAAATAAATAAAAACAAGAAAACAATAATTCTAAAATCAATAAACAATAATAAAGTAAATTAACCAAATACATTAAGGTGGAATGGTGGGGAGAACCCCCCACCCCAAAGGTGGGAGGCCGACATGGCACCACCTCCTTCAGCCACTGAACGCCTGGTGGAACAGCTCTGTCTTACAGGCCCGGCAGAACGATAATATGTCCCGCTGGGCCCAGGTCTCCATTGACAGAGCGCGTTCCACCAGGCTGGGGCCAGGACTGAAAAGGCCCTGGCCCTGGTTGAAGCAAGGCAGGCTTCCTTAAGGCTGGGGAACACCAGTAAACATTTATCTGCTGATTGAAGTGGTCTCCGGGGAACATACAGGGAGACGGTTCTTCTCCTATAACCATTACAGAAGAATATGCTTGCCTCTTTGCAAGCAGGGAGAAAGGGAGAAGGCTTCAGCCATCTGTGGAGATCGGTCAGTGGGCAACTGGCCACCTCTTGCTTTGCTTGCCCCCTCTTTGACTGACTCCCCCCCTTCCCTGCTAGTCACCTGCCAGAAAGATAATCAGCTGCAATGGCCACATGCTGTGTTTCTGTGGGACGGCACTACAGTAGCTGCTATTCTAGCTTCCTCTGCCTTTTCGTTTAAAGACCAAAAGGCAAAGAGGAAGCTTAAAGAACAATTGCAATGGTTTTGTGTGAAACTATAGCATCTCTCGACGATCTCACTCTCTGTTGATACCTTTGTCTGTCTCTGGGCAACCCTTCAAGGCTTTTTGGCTTTGTGCCTTAAGGACAGGAGGAAAAAGTCTGGGCTGCAGCACTGTGGCCATTGTCACCCCGGCATTAAGTGGCTAGGGCAAGTGCCCTGGCATACCACTATGGCAGGGGGAGAGAAGAAGGAAATTGCCGGTATATATCCAGGATAGATACAAAAAAATACCAGAGGCTCAGCACCTTTGCCCTTGCGGTTCCAATTGAGTGGAAGATATTGTTCACAATATTTTATACACTGCCCCTTGTACGAGCTCATTAGAAATAAATTTCTGAACCCGCTCTTCACAAATTTCTCTGGTTCAGAGGAGGAATCCATTGAGATTGTATTGCCTGATGTTACTTTTGTATTCCCAAATGTCACTTTTAAGATGGCCACTTTTATCTTTCTGTCCACAAATATAAGGAAGAGACTAATCCCGGCTGCCCCTACAAGTCTTTTAGCTTCCACAAGAATTTTAGCCAAATTATAAATATATTTTATTCCAGTTTTATTGTACCATTTATTTGTACAGAAATTTTAAATTTTATTAACTTGTATTTTGTTATGATGGAGGGTCTAACAGGTACTGAAATGAACTGTGTTATGGAGTTAAGATGTTATGGCTGTTATAAAATATAAATATTTTGCTTGCTTGCTTGCAATTCGCCTGTTTGCTAGGGTAGTGTGAAAAAAACCTTAAAAAAACTAGATAGACAAGAGGTTTAGGAAATCTCTGCATGACAGAAAAAAGAAGGAACGAAGTACCAGAGGTCTGTAAATGATTATAAATATGTAAAGAGGAATATTGAAAGTACATACATAATGCAAAAATTGCAAAAGTGGGAAAGAAATGATATAATTACAAAATTACAAAAAACATCATACCTGCAATTAGACATATGCTAAGGAATTAACAAGCTACGAACGACACACAACAATAAACGATGCTGGCTACATTCGTGTTTCAATGTATGAATCTTCATTAGTTATGAGCGACTTTGTACAAGGGATCCTCAAGACAGAAATTCAGAAATTGATGGTATACAGTATGATGTACTTCAAAGAATAAATTGTATAGCTTCAGTCTTCATTGGATGCATACAATACTTACAAAACTTGTTCTTTGTACCCAAGTTACACTGTTTATCTTTGAAAATAAATAGTACCACACACTATGAACTGGGTTTTTTTTTTAGTCTCCAGCTTCAAAATTTACAAGTGCAAGGTTGTTTGTGATCGATGAAGACTGATCGGGCAGCGCTATGATGTCACTTCCAGGAAGTGATGTCATCGCATGGGGGCGAGGAGAGCTCCTGTGCTTTGCAGCAGGCCAATTCTTCTGCCCACCCCAGCCAGGTGAGTGGTAATGGGAGGTGGAAGGTGGGAGTGGGGAATCCCCCGCCCCCACTGGGGGACCTGAGATCCTTACCTGTGTTTGCCCAGGGGCCTTTGCTACTTGCCACTGGTAAGTTCCAAACTGCAAATCTGCCTCCAGTGACCCACCACTCCACCCCAGCCCCAGCCTAGAAAACCAGGAATTCCATTGCAGTGAAGTAGAAGCCTTCCAGGATTTCCTTTTTTTAAAACAGGATTTTACAGTTCAAGAGGTTGAGCTTTTAAAACGAATAAATAGAGTTCTCTTCCCGTATTCAAGTCCGCCAGCACTATTTCAGCATTCCTGTAATAAATCCTTCAAAATGAAATTGGAATCTCAGAAACTTTAAAGCCAACACCCCCCCCCCTCCTTCCTGAGTGCAAGAAACGCGAGGTTCGTAATAAGCGAGGAGTCATGAGAAGCTGTCCTGGCCGTGCTCTCTTGATTGGATTGCTCTTTTGAGAAGAGGCTTTAAGGAGCAGGTGCTCGGATCTCCCAGCCAGAAGGGATCGATGAGCTGCTAAATTTATACTAGGTAACTGTGCCTAGAATATCATGGGCTTGGGTGTCTTGGAAAGCTATCCCGGAGGGATCATGATGTCATATTGCGCATGTGCGGCAGCACCCTATTGGCCGCTGTGCTGAGGCTACATTACAGATAATGAAGGAACCCGGCTGATAATGCACACGCTCATCATTGCATGGGGTCTACAGGTTATCATCATGGGTGGGGCACTGTCTTTGAAGAATTTGACAAGGGGGAGGCTGGGGGGGCAGAATCCAGGGTGCCTCTGGGAGCTCTCTTCCATGTCCAGGAGCAATCCTAAGCAGGTTGACTCAGAAGTAAGCTTATTCAGTGGGGCTTACTGCAGGTAGGGAAATTTCTGGACCTTTGGGGGTGGAGCCTAGGGAGGGTGGGGTTTGGGGAGGGGAGGGACCTCCCCAATGCCATAGATTTCACCCTCCAAAGCAGCCATTTTCTCCAGGGGAACTGAACTCTGACCGTTTCCACACATCCGAACACTGCCAGCTTTCCCCTTTCATTCCATACATCTCCGATTCCCTGCGGTCCCTGAAAAAGCACCAACAAAACAGAAGCCAAACAGCCAGGTACCGTTTTGAAATCGGAGATGTGTGGAATGAAGGGGGAAAGCTGGCAGTCTTTGGTGAGTGGGCCATCCGTTTAAGGACATGTGGAGATGGCGTCTGTTACTTGGAGATCAGATATAATTCCAGGAGATCTGCAGCCACCACCTGGAGTTTGGCAACCCTATTATCTACCCCAAGAACTAGCCGTAGCTCCAGAAGATGCTCCTCAGCCGACCTCTCAAGTTCAAACAGAGAATTAGGCCGTCCCTGTAATAAAGGGACCTCTCAAGTTCACCAAGCGTGGCATCTTGAAGTACCAGCAGTTTGTTACAGAGAGGCAGGGCTTGCATCTCCACCTCCTTGCAAGACAAGAGTTCTTATGACCTGGATCCACTTTCAGCCTCTGCTGGGGCAACATCTAATAGAGTCTCTCTGCACGAGACGCCTTGGCACGTGTTCGTCAAGTGTGGGGAGACACAATGTTAGCCGGGAAGGGTAGTTTAAAAAGATAGCGCCTGCAGAGATCGCTCCTCAGAGGGTTTGTTAATTTCATCTTCGCCTCCCCAAAGGCTCTGTCAGTTTCACCTCTCCAGTCTAAGGCTGTGTGGGATTGCAGCCAGAGGACAGCCAGGAATGGAAATGGGCTGGAGCTGCCTTCCAGAGGTGGTCTTGGTCCTGGAGAGATTATAATGGGCTGAAATTTCCCTTCTGACATTTCACAGCCCCTTCGCACAGCTCCAGTGTATAGCAAAGCTTTTTCCCTGCTGCCTGCTCTGTTTTTTTAAACTACCCTTCTGGCTAACATTGCATCTCCTAACATGTGTTCTTCACGTGTCAGATGCCTCGTATAGAGAGTTTCTTGTTTTGTTGGAGGTCATTTCCGTTTCCTGTAATTGGCAGAAACTCTGCCTTGAGTGGGGCATTTATGGATAATGTGGGCTTTGGAGAATGTAGGGCACCCCTTCTAAGACCTTTGGTTTGCATAGAGTTGCTAAACTCCAGGTGAGGCCTGGAGTTCTCTTGGAATTGCAAGTGATCTCTACGTTACAAAGATCATTTCTCCTGGAGAAAATGGCAGCGTCACGTCTATGGCATCATGTCCTTGCTGGCTCTGCCCCCAAACATGCAGGAATTTCCTAACCTGGAGTTGGCAACCCTCTCAGGAGAGCCCTAATGAGCTTGGTTCTCTAAAGTTCTGCTGTCCTCTAGTGTGAGCACGGTTGCCAACCTTCAGGTGGGAGCTGCACGCAGCACAGACCACAGGATTAAAGACTGCCTTCCAGGTTAGAGATTTACCTGCTATACGGGTGTTCCCAGTGGACCATCCATCTTTTACACACCTAAAGTGAAAAGAAAAGAAACCGACTATCTTCAGAATATCTGAGAAGAGGAGTAAAAGCTTGTATTATGCTTAGAATATTTTGAACTGTTATTGCTTGTGAATTTACCGCCGACATTCAGACACTGTCGCTTATTCCAGGTTGCACGTACCGTTAAACTGGAGTGTGATTCTAGATATTTGGAATGCTGTTTAGAGTTTACTAGTTTTATATTCATTAGTATTTATATAAGCACTAAGTCACTTTAGCACTTTGCATTTCTGATTATATATTTCAATATCAGATTGATTCATTATTGATATCGTTGTCACATTTATTCTCTCGACTGTGGGCATCCACTCTTTGTATTGCGTAACCTTCAGGTGCGGCCTGGAGATCTCCTGGAATTACAACTGATCTCCAGGTGACAGAGACCAGGGCCGTTTCCACACTACTCACCTTCATCCGGAACGCTGTGGAACATTGTGAAAAAATCACGGAAGATGGCGTCTTCTCGCGTGAGTTTTGCATGACATAGTGCAAAACTCACGTGAGAAGACGCTATCTTCTGCGTTTTTTTCATGACGTTCCGCTATGTTCTGGATGAAGGTGAGTAGTGTGGAAATGGCCCAGTTCTCCTGGAGGAAATGGCAGCTTTGGAGGGTCGACTCTGTGGCATTGGACACCACTGAGGTCCTTTCCCAGGATCCATCCCTAAAATCTCCAGGAATTTCCCTCCTGGCAATTGGCAACCCTAAGCGTGAGTGGTCCTGACTTCTGCTTAATCATTGATGGTGGGGAGGGGTCCACCACCACCACAGGGAACAAGGCAAAGGCAGACTGGATGTGCCAACGAGAGGCAGATGTGACAGTAAGGTAGACGGAAACGAAATCCCACCACCACAGCCACAAAGCCTCAAAACAGCGGGGCAAACAGTCTAAATTGGATAGCAGCAGGACTTTTTTTCATCTGGAACGCGGTGGAATGGAGTTCCGGAACCTCTTGAAAATGGTCACATGGCCTGTGGCCCCGCCCCCTGATCTCCAGACAGAGGGGAGTTTAGATTGTCCTCCCAATCTAAGCTCCCCTCTGTCTGGAGATCAGGGGACGGGCCACCGGCCATGTGACCATTTTCTCCGAGGACAACCCACTGAGTTCCACCACCTCTTTTTCCAGAAAAAAAGCCCTGGATAGCAGGGAGATGAAGAACTCCAGTCGTGAGTGATGGTGGCTGTTGATGGTGATGCGTGTGCCAGCCGAACATGTTCTTGGTGAAATTATCAGCATTCCTAGCAACAATTGCACTGGAAATGAAACAAACCGCAAAGTCACCGGTGGGCGTGGGGGGGGGGAGGAGCCCAATCTATTAATTTTCATTCTGCATTTCCTCCAAGGAATTAAGGCAGCATACAGGATCCCTCACATTTATATTATTACAGGGAAAACACAGGATTGCAATAGTGTGGGAAGTATGTGAAGATCCTAGTAATAAATGAACTGCATCAACACCAGAGAGAGAAATGAGTGTGAATGCCTCTTTTATACATTCTGGAGTCTTTCCCCAACCTACTCCATGGAGATGTCTGGGACTGAACCGGCAACCTTTGGCATGCAAAGCCTGTGTTGTCCCACTGAGCCACAGCCCCTATCTATAAACAGGCCCGGCACGCCCATTGAGGCCAGGTAGGCGGTGGCCTCGGGCACGAGGGCACTGGAGAGGCACTGGAGGGTGAGTCGGGGGCAGAGGCGCGTGCAGCAGAGCTGGCGTGACTGGGCTGCAGCTGCTGCTGCAGCCAGCCAGCCCCGTGCTGCCACCGCCGGCACACACCCAAGCTGGACGCAGAAGCCGCGAGCTGCTGCTGGGGCGGCGTGTGGAGCAGGGAGCAGCCTCCGCACACCGCCCCAGCAGCGGCTCACGGCTTCTGTGCTCCGGCTGGGGCATGTGGCGGCGGCAGCAGCGGCGGTGGTACGGGGCTGGATGGCTGCTGCAGCAGCTGCAGCCAGCCATGCCAGCTCCGCTGCGCACTCCTCCGCCAACACACACCCCAGCCGGGTGCAGAAGCCGCAAGCTGCTGCTGGGGTGGCGTGCGGAGCACAGAGCAGCTTCCATGTGCTGCCCCAGCCATCCTGCACTGCGTGATGATGTCGTCGCATGATGCTGTCATCACGCAGTCCATGGCATGCGCACGCGCTCTGCATGCGCACACACAAGTGCCCACAGGCGCCAGAAACTCTGGCGCTGGCCCTGCCTATAAAGCTGCCCCTTCTACAGAATTGGCCACTTGGTCTATTAACCTTTGGAAATCTGTCACAAGGCGAAGGGCATAACCACAGAATGGCTGCTGCAGGAGGTGGAGCCGGCCACAAAACCTCAGGGACTGAGTCCATGCATAACTCCAATAGCAGCTCTTCCACATTTAAGGCAGAAGCTTTGTTTTAAAGGATGCTTTTTAAAACAAACATATTTTCTTGCATACACACAAGTATGCATATTGAGCTGGCTAAGAAAACACTCATTCGGCCGTATTTGTCAAATCTCCAATGGCCAATCAGAAGTTCAGCTTGCTCCATGGCCAGATCGAGGGTTGCCGGTGCCCAGCAACCCAAGTCACTTCCATGACATCATCACGCAGGAGCCGGAGGTGTACCGCCCGCGCGGCAAGCTGGCCTCCCTGGCACGCAGTGCTCTGTGGAGCTGGCAGTGGCGGGCAGCTGAGCGGAGGGCTGGGAGGCTGCCCATGCCATTCACCTGCCCCACTGACGGGGTGGTTGGCTTGCTGCGCACGCACCGTCAGTGAGCAGGCGAATGGCGCAGGCGGCCTCCCAGCCCTCTGCTTAGCCGCCCGCACACTCCCGGCGGCTGGCAGCTGTGCCCCGTGCCCCCTCTTTGGCAGCACCGGGGGAAGACTACCCCCTGCCCCCCCCCGGTCGATCCGGCCCTGGCTTGCTCCATCCACTTCTTAAAAACACTTTGGGGTGGAGTTGCCAGGTCCAAGCTGGGAAATTCCTGGGGATTTGGGGGGTGGAGCCTGGAGATGATGAAGAGGAGAGGGATCGTTTAGTCCACCCTCTAAAACAGCCATTTTCTCCAGGGGAACTGATCTCTGTCACCTGGAGATCAGTTGTAATTCCAGGAGAACTCCAGTCATCACCTGGAGGTTGGCAACCCTATCTCATGGAGAAACAACAGTGCTGTTGGACACTCTGGTGCTCACAGACACCATGTTGAGGATCCCTCATCTAGTCTAAATTAACTAGCAGCAGGGTTGCCAGGCCCCCTTATCCTCCTGGTAGGAGAGGAGGGGAGGCACTTACTTACCTTGTCTTTGCTTCTCACACAAGCACTTTGTAGTGGGCCGATTTGGGCCCTAAATTGGCCCAATTCAGCCTGTTTGAGGCCCAAAACGGCCTGCTGTAAAGTGTGCGCACACTCTCGGGGTGGTGCGATGACATCACTTCCGGGAAGTGATGTCACATTGCCTCGAGAGCATGCCCAGGAGGCCCATTCCTGTGCCTTTCCCCCATCCGCCGGCCAGGTGAGTGGTGGCAGGGGGCAGAAAGTGGGAGCCGGGGGACTGGTAACCCTAAACAGTAGCTCTGCTCAATGAATTGGAGCTTCTGGGATTGGAACCCGGGACCTTGTCCATTCAAAGCACGAGTTCTGTCACAGAGGCAGGGCTCTTCCCTGGCTGTGAGTGGGGAAATGAGCCCTGTAGCATCTGTTTAGGCCCATTATATTTCCTTAGGTTATCTTACGACTGTCCCACTCAGTTCCCCTGGCTGCTGATGAAATTGGAAAGTTTGCAGCTCAGGCTTGTTACGGCTGCTTCCCCTACCCTGCCCGCAGTGCTAATCTGTATAATCCTTTAGAGATACCAGCCCTGACCCCTCTGGCTCCTTTTAATACAGATAACAAATTCACATCCCTTCCTGCTTTATCTGTACCTCCATTCACGCTCCGTTGGGTTGGTCCAGATCTGAAGGTCATCCATTGAACACAAAGGCCGAGTTCTCTAGCTAGATACAGATAGATAGGCAGTCATGCGCAGAATGCATTCCTTCCTGTTCTTTATTCATTCCATGCTAAAGAGAAGATAGATAATATCTTCCAGAAGGTAATCTTTCATGAAAGGTCAGCCATTGTGGCAAATAGCCAGGCCTGGTTGGGGAGGGGAACCAATGGAGTCCGAGTTCAGCTGGCCGAATGCCGGCATCGTAGCCAAGCCAGCCCTTCGATGGAAGTGCGTCTGTTACAAGAGTATGAACTTGACGTGCTTCAGGCTTACAGGAACAAAGGAACAATTGTGTGACCCCGTGCTGATTAACGCATTTATCATTCTTGGTACCCTTGGTCAGGCTGCAGAGTCTGAATGCTCTTGCAATGTCCAGAGGAACCAGAAAGGGAACAAATCAATTGTGTTCTCCTCCCCCAGCAATCAAGTCCTCAAGGGATGCCATTCCTCCAGTGGCGTTGACTATAATTCGCTCCGGCTCATCGGCATCCAACCCATTTAGCAGGCCTTTAACTCATTGGGGCAATGCGGCCGCTAGACCTGTTGGTTTCGCAAGGGACCGACTATCAAACGTGCTGTCAAAATTGCTTCATTCTTTAAAAGTTTGAAAGTTTAAAAATGCCTCTTGCTTGATCAGAAAAACATACAGAGGTCTGTTTCTAAAGGGAAGCTGCTAGATGCTTCTGGGAGATCACAAAAGAGAGGCAAAGGTGTTTTTCCTGAGTCATCTCAGAGATCTTCTATCTCTGTACATGTAGGTTCCATCTCATGGTCGACAGCTACAGGGAACCTCCACGTGCCTCTGAATAAGACAAGACTGGGCTAGTTGGGCATGCAGGTCAGGGGAAATCAACTCCTATTTTTAACAGGAGATGCCAGGGACTGGGTCTGCGGCATGCAAACAGATGCTCCACCACTGACCCACATCTCCTAACTAGAGATGGGCATGAACCGAAACACAAACCAAAATTAAGCCCAAACCAGGCTGGTTCGTGGTTCACGAACCACGGTTTGTCAGATCCCATTTCGGACAAACCGCCATGAACTTTTAGGCTGGTTCGTTTGGTTCATTTTTTGGTTCGTCACTGCAGACAGCCTGGTGCCAGTCAATCAGTTTCCTAGGCAACAGGGGATAGACTTCCTGTTGACCTTCTGCTGATCCGGAAGTGATGATTTTCTGCTCTGGATGTGACGTTTTCATGAACCAAATGAACCGGTTCACGAACCAGGGGCAGGCTCGTGAAAGTTCGTGGTCGTGGTTTGTGAAATTTGATGAACCACGAACCACATGTTTCGGTTTTTTTCCGGTTCGTGCCCATCTCTACTCCTAACCCTTATCCTCTTTAGCTTATTGCTGTGCACTCAGAGCTAAACTACATGAGATGCCCAACACGTGTCGTGCTCCCACAAGTTTACCTGGGGAGTATAGTCAGCCCCCGACCCATAGTTCCCAGACGAAAACCCAAGCAGAGCGGATTTTTGCAAAAGATGCATTTTTTTCCGTAAGGTAAAGAATAAAAATACATTTCCATAAATGCATTGATGCCTCTTAAAAAACAAAAAGGCAGACCCCCCCCCCACCTGTTACAATGGGAGGGCCATAAGCGTGGGCTGACACACCTCTGTGGCATAGAAAGCACGTGGCTGATTCAGCATATGACTCATTGCCATGTGTGTTTGTAATCTAAATGGCAAATGTAGATTCACACAAAGATTCACACAAAGGTAGATTCACGTAAAGGCTGCCTGTGGACTGTTTTCTCTCTGTTCTTTGTTATTCTCTCTGCTTTCCCCCCCATGCCAAGTGGCTGAATGTTGAATGTGGAATCACAGGACAGGAAGAGTTGTTGGTAGAAGGCTCGTACACCATCAGGCCATAGGAGAGCAGCCAGCACAGATTACGAAGGCCACAAAGAAGTGCTGGCTCGGCCGCATACTTCCAAACATGTATAATTAAGAGATAATGCCAATGAGCTCCAACATTATCGCAGCGTAATGGTCTCCTGCTGCTCCATAAATACCAAGGCAACGGAGAGACATTTACTTTCAAAGTGGGAAACATAACATTGACCCCCTCTGACAATGCACTCTCACAATTACTTTAATTGTGTTAGGCCAGTGACTGATGGGCTCGAGCCGTGGATCATTTTGTCTGATGGATGCCGGGAGCGGGTCGAACAGCAGGCATGCATTATTGAATAGAGCTTTCCCAGTCGGCTTAGGGAATAACTCGAAGCGCGGAACTGGTCAGAGCGTCAGCACGACCCATAAAAAAGTCACAGAGAAAGAGCCCTGCAGGCAAAGGAAGGAGGAGAGTCCAGTCCGTGGAAATCCAGCGCTGAAAGCAGGGCGACAGATGTGTGATTCACACAAGGTAGCTCAAGAATTATATACAGAATTTGGGGAGGGGGGCCATAGTAGAACAGCGGTAGAACATTGGCTTGGCATGCGGAAGGTCCCAGGTTCGATCCTCAGCGCGGAGGTTGACTGGAAACATGAACAGACTGGCTCATACTGAGAACGTTTCCAGTAGGTCACTGTGCGGGAAGCCTGCTGGTAGCCAGTGACAGAAGAGGAGGACTTAACCCTGTCCCTTTCCTCAGGTTTCAGAGGGGAACAAATCAGAAAATTAGAAATATAGAGAGGTCAGGGCCTCTGTGTACTCCTTGCTTCCCTGAACTATCCTTTCGGTTTTGGTTTTGACCTTCAAGGTCCTTAGCGGACCGGGACTGACATACCTGCAGGACCGTCTCTCACTCGATATTCCCCAGAGGCTGCTCTGATCGGCAGACAAACAGCTACTGGTGATCCCTAGCCCCAGGGAGGTTCGCCTTGCCTTAACCAGGGCCAGGGCTTTTTTGGTCCTGACACCTACCTGGTGGAACTTCCAGTCTGTAGAGGCCCGGTCTCAACGAGACCTGGGCCGTTTCCACAGGGCTTACCTCAACCTGGAACGCTGCGCAACATGCTTGAAAAAATGTGGAAGATTGCATTTTCGCGAGAAAACGCGATCTTCCACGTCTTTTTTGGCATGTTGCGCAGCATTCTGGGTTGAGGTAAGCCCTGCGGAAACGGCCCTGCTATCATTTCGCTGGGCCTGTAAGACAAAGAAGTTCTGCCAAGCTTATGGTGGCTGAGGCAGATGAATCACCCCAACGACCCCTCCCAGTACAGGGGGAGACATGGCCCGACCTTATATTTGTTAAATCTTAGCCACCCTGCCCATGGGCCTTAAGGATATTTTGAGATACAGGGTGCAATGTGAGCCGCCTTGGATGCATTTAGTGCCAAATTTTAGTGCAGTATTACATGATTGCTACCAAAGTTTTATTATATGTTTTTATTATATGTACTTATATGTTGTGAATCCACTCTGAGCTTGCTTGCAGGGAGAATGGAGTACAAATTTAAATAAATAAATAAATAGATTGCTAATCTCAGGACTTCCTCCTTATGACATCCCTCCCTTTGCTACTCGCACTCCTACCTCTTCTCTTCATCTTGCACCATGGATGCAGGACTTATCCTGCCATCCATGTCCATCCTTAGGCTAGACAGATAGATAAGAATCTCTCTCTCCTCTTTTGTATCAGAGTATGGAGTTCCTACAATAAAGAACTCTTACTTATTTTCTAAACCTAATCCAAGTGTAAGCTTGTTAATTCTTCTCTCACATTCACACCAACCAGTAAGCTTCAAACATCCATTGTGTTTTCTCTGCAATTGTTGCTACTTTGCTATCCTCCTCCTCCTAGTTTATGGAGGCCGAGATGATGTATACCTTTAATAGCCAGGAGCAGGCTAAGTGGCTGGTAGCGCCATAGGATCCACTTGTCTCAGATTTGGGCTGCAGCAACTGTGACAATGACAGTTGCTGTCCTCCTTCCCATGGCCTGTGTCTGAGTTGAGCAGCATTGCCAACACTTCAAGGACCTCTCGACCAAGTTTGCTTCAAAGCTGATTTAATGTCCCATTCTGGAAAGAAGCAAAACCTAAGCACGAACTCATGCAGAGAGGCAGCTGGCAGCCTCCTCTGTTTACAGGCCCTTCAGCTCACAGGAGCCTTTAATTAATTTATTTCTCATGGCCAGGGTTTTTTTTTCTGGGAAAAGAGGTGGTGGAACTCTCAAGAGGGAAATGAGGGAGAAACACACAGGATTCTTTGAAATAATATTATTTTCACGTGCTATTGCCGAGTATTTTCAAGAGGTGCTGGAACTCTGTTCCAACACGTTCCTGCTGGAAAAAAGCCATGCTTGTGGACTATGGGCTGTTCTTTTCTCTGATGCATACATTGGAATATCACTGCTTTGCTGTTTCAAGCTCTTGCACAATCTATGTTGTGTACGAGCATCTTGGCTAATTAGGATATAAATAGCTTGTGCTTCGTGTTCAAGGAAGACAACGGCAGAGTCACGACAGATGACTCTTGTCTGTCCTGACCAACTGCCCTGCCGTGACTCTTTCAAAAGAGAGCTCCCGGGGCTTGATTCTGTCTTGAGGCACAAGCAGCAGGAAGACACTGAACTTAATCAACCTGGGGAATGCATTTCCTCAGGATGTGGTGAAGGCCTCTTGCTTTAGATGGCTTTTGAGACGTGCGCATGCTCTACCCATGGCTACGAGCCATGAGAACTGGATGGAACCTCCTTATTCAGAGACCAGGGCCGTTTTCGCACTACTAACCTGCTTCTGTAACGTTGCAAGATGTCGCGCAAAAACCGTAGAAGATAGCGTCTTCTCGTGAGAGTTTTGCGCGATGTCGCACAAAACTCTCGCGCGAAGACGCTATCTTCTGCATTTTTTGCGCGATGTTTCGCAACGTTACGGAAGCAGGTTAGTAGTGTGAAAACGGCCATGGTCAGACATTGGGGAGATAGATGTTACGGATGTACAATATTTGCAACCTGAAAGAGAAGAGCCGGTGCCATATAAGCACTAAAAAAAATGTCCATTTTTCTGTGAAGAGCTTGAATATTCACCGATCCTGTTTGCCAGTTATGACGGCGGTAAATTTTTCAACAGACTAGTTGTCAATCCTTTTGCAACTGTCTGGTTTTTCCTAACAGTACAGTACACAAAAACCATCTTTGTGCACATGTGCTTTCTCACAAGGTTCACCTGAGTTCCTCTTCGCCCCACCCATCCCAGTTCTTGCTGCGGCCCTGTTGGGTAGGCAATTGTTTAAATAGTTAAATCAGTCATAAATCAAATATATGCCTCATCAATAAATGCTGTTCTAAAAAAAATCCTACCATTCCTGTGCTAATCTAAGCAGCCCTTGTGTGTGTGTGTGTGTGTGTGTGTGTGTGTGTGTGTGTGTGTGTGAAGTGCCATTAAGTTGCAGTCAACTTATGGTAACCCCAAAGGGTTTTCAAGACAAGAGATGGACAGATGTGGTTTGCCATTGCCTCTATGTAGCAACATAAATCTGACATCATTCAAAAACTAGCAGGGGCCATATAACCTTTCAGGACATTGCTGCTGACTTGACTTGAAAGTAGCAGTTATCCAGTTAGAAAGAGTGTCTGCAGAACTGCAACTGATAACGAAGCTCAAGACTATGCATCCACCTGGACTGAATCGAGACCTAGGCTTCCTGTCTCATTACCAATGCTGATTTCTCCACAGCCACCACCCTTCTGCATACCCCACCCTATCCAATCATGCCTGCTATTATCATTCACTGGCTTTTGTCATTTCCTGGTTATTGTCATTCAGCATCTGTAATCACTCCACTCTCCGAGATATAAGGACAGATGGACTCACATTCTAGCTGTATCTGAAGAAGTGAGCTGTGACTCATGAAAGCTCCTACCCTAATTTTGTTAGTCTTTTACGTGCTACTGGACTCATGCTCTTTCCTACTGTAGCAACCTTTGACTTCCTTGGAGGTCTCCCATCCAAGTACTAACCGGGATTGATTCTACTCAGCTTCTGAAACCTGATGAGATTTGGCAAGTAGTAGCAACGGTAATGGTTGCTTTGGATTGGCAGCATTTTTGCACATGTGCAGCTTGGATTGTGGTCGTGAAAAATCTACCAATGGGATGGCAGCATCAGCCAACACTGGCATAAAAAAAGGATATTTTTCCTGTTCTGAAAACAAGCTCCCTTCTTTAATGGAAACTTGGGGGTGAAATATATATACGCCTCTTTTGTAGGTGGTGAAACGAGCGCCTGAGGTGTGTCCTGATTACCGAACCTTAAAGGTAAAGGCACACCTACTAAGTGTCTGAAAGCCTCTTAAGTATTCTAACATCACCTCTGTGTAGGAACTAGGCTTGCCAAGCTCCAGGTGGTGGCTGGAGATCTTCCGGAATTTCAACTGATCTCCAGATGACAGAGATCAGTTCCCCTGGAGGAAACAGCTGCTTTGGAAGGTAGACTCTGGCATTATACCCCACTGAGGTCCCCCCTCCTCAAACCCCTTCCTCCTCAGGCTGCATTCCCAAAATCTCCAGGAATTTCCCCAACCTGTAGTTGACAATCCTAGCAAGAACCCAGAATCCCTTCTCAGTGATGTTCCCCTTCCCTTTCTACTCACCCTCCCCATGTTTTCTTGCGCTATGCTATTGTACAGCTTCAATAAAGGGCGACTGAAAGGTTGTATGATTATTGCCAATGGTGATCTCCCCCCCCCCCGATTATTGCAACCTCTTTTTATCATAAGAGAAGAGGCTCCCAGCTTTCTTCCAGAGAACAAACTCGCCTCCAGAAAAACCCACAGACTCAGCACAGGGAAACGCGAGGACTCAGCCTACGAACTGACAAAGGTCAGAGCAGGACCATATAATTCAAAGAGGAGCTGAGACGTGGCCAAAGTTAAGTGCGGAACATCCTTCCTCTAATTACTGGAGCCAACTAGCTTCCTGGAGGTGTATCGAGCCCATTGGGGATTTCCAACTGTCTAAAGACAATTAAGGTTTCGATTGATGCCCTTTTGTTTTGATCTGAAGGATCGCAATTCCATGCTCACGGACAGCAGGACTCTCTGGGTTACTTTTTATTTCTGGAGCTGCAGGTAAAGAAATGTTCTCCTGGAGATACAAAAGATGACCTTGCCACGCACTTCAGCCCTTCATCATTTCACTGATGACTATCCAGCCATGCTTCTCTGAGCCTTGGTGGGGAGCGATTACTTTGCAATTATTTGTTTGTTGCATTTAGCAAATGTACATAAGAACATAAGAGAAGCCATCCAGTCCAGCACTCTGTGTCACACAGTGGCCAAAAAACCAGGTGTCCTCAGGAGGTCTGCCAGTGGGGAAGGGACACTAGAAGCCTTCCCACTGATTGCCCCCCCCCAAACACCAAGAATACAGAGCGTCACTGCCCTAGATAGAGAGTTCCATCTATACCCTGTGGCTAATAGCCACTGATGGACCTCCGCTCCATATGTTTATCCAGTCCCCTCTAAGATTGAAGCTGCCACCACCTCCTGAGGCAGTGAATTCCATGTGTTAATCACTCTTTGAGAGAAGAAGGACTTCCTTTTATCCGTTCTAAGCCGACTGCTCAGCAATGTCATTGAGTGCCCATGAGTTCTTATATTGTGAGAAAGGGAGAAAAATACTTTTTTCTCTACCGTCTCTATCCCATGCATAATCTTGTAAACCTCTATCATGTCACCCCTCAGTCGTTGTTTCTCCAAGCTAAAGAGCCCCAAGTGCTTTAACCTTCCTTCATAGGGGAAATGTTCCATCCCTTTAATCATTCTAGTTGCCCTTGTCTGCACTTTTTCCAGTGCTATAATATCTTTTTTGTGGTGTGGTGACCAGAATTGTACACAGTATTCCAAATGAGGCCGTACCGTTGATTTATACAGGGGCATTATGATACCAGCTGATTTGTTTTCAATTCCCTTCCTAATAATCCCCAGCATAGCATTGGCCTTTTTTACACTGTATCAACATGTATATACATCGAACTATATATGCTGCCACTTCAGAGGCCTGTGTGAGGCAGCTGGCAACTAAAATAATGACACAAAATAATTAAAACAATTTTCAAGGGTTGTTGTTCCCTTCCTGTTTGTGTTGTATTTGTAAAAAACTTCAAAAATAAAGAATAAAAAAACCCACATTTGTTGAAAATAAAGCCATTAAAATACAACCATTAAAAAACAGGCCGACGCCATTAAAGCAAGACAGGGCGTAACAACAGCATAAAATACACATGGAGCAGCCAAAAATAAAGTAGATAAAATCATCCTCAGGCCAGAAGTAGACCATAAAATGTCAAGATTACAACCCTTAGTTGAAAGTCTGAGTAAAAAAGAATATTATCGCTCAAGATTCCAAAAGAAAATAAGGTAGGCATCAGGAAAGTCTCAAAGGGGAGGGCATTCCAAAGGTGAGGGGCCACCACTGAAAAGCCCTGTTTCTGGATACCATTAATTTCACCTTAGAAGGCAGGTTAGGACTAACCTGTGATGCATGACCAACCAGAATTAGTCCCCCCCCCTCACAAACGGGAATTTTAACCAAGATTTAATCTCGGTTTTGGTTCTTGGTTAGTGGAAGGAAAACTGACTCCAGTTACGCTGTGAGCTTATGTCACAGATAACGGGTGTTGACCCATCATTCCTGGGTTTGCCAGCCAAAACGGATGTGATATTGCAGGTCTGATGTCTCTTTCTGATCTCCATCTACAAGATTTTGTAAGAGAGCCAGTCGGGTAGAATTCCCTCGACACCAAATTCTGGATGTCTCTGGAGCGTGTTGTGTCCAGGCCTGCAAGGTTCACAACCCTCGTCTCCCATGCCAAGCAACAAATTGGCACGCTGCCTCTGGCATCCGTCTGTGAGTCTGAGCGCTCCAACTTGCCACTGCAAGCAGCAGGCTGGAGCTCTTACTGGTGAGTAGCCCTGTAGGATTCTTTGCAGTTGTGCAGTACACAGCAAGAAGGGCCATGAAGGAAAGAACTAAATCAAGTGATTGAGAAAGGCAGAGAGATGGCGTGGGCTGAGCCAGAAATGGCAAATAGGCACCAAGGGAAGCCGTCGCAGGATAAGTCTCTCAGAATGGGACAGAAGGAATCCAGTGTACACTGTAGTGTAAAAGAGAGCATGCAGGGTTCGGATCTGGGAGACCTGGGTTTAGATCCCCATTCTGCCATGCCACTTTTTTGGCATCCTTGGGCCAATCATACACATACAGCTTTGCCTGCCTCACAAGGTTGTTGTAAGGAGACAAGGGAGAAAGAGGATTATGTATGCCCCACTCTGATCTCTTGGGAAGAAGGGAGGGATTATAGACTTTTTGCATGGAATAGACAATAACGATGTGATGATTTGTGGGCTTACGGAATAAGGAACTTGGACATTAGAAAAAAGAACTTTATCTCTAACACAGAGTAGGAGAGAATTTGAAAGTGACACTTATGTTTGTCGTGGAGAAAATCGGAAGCCGTCTTTTAGTTTATGTAGTTTTTCCTTCTGTTTTTTTGTCTGCATGTTTTGTTATTTCTTTGTTTGTTAGTTGATTTTTTGTTTGGTTTTTTTTGTATCACTGTCTTTTTTCATTTTTTTTCATTATATAAAACTCTTAATTAAAAAAGGAAGGAGGGAGGGAGGGATAAAAATACATTCCACGTTTTGTAAATCTTTAGGGTTGCCAGTGCCAGCTCCACCCCAATCAAAACCAACCTGCCTTTAGCAGCAGCTGCCTGATAGGCAGACATCAGTGAACGAAAGCTTTCACACCTTGGAAAGAAACAATACCACCAAGTAATTGTAGTTTTTATTTTATCTATCTATCAGGGCTTTTTTCTGGGAAAAGAGGTGGCGGAACTCTCAAGAGGGAAACGAGGGAGAAACACACGGGATTCTTTGAAATCATATTATTTTCACGTGCTATTGCCGAGTATTTTCAACAGGTGCCGGAACTCCGTTCCACCAAGTTCCTGCTGGAAAAAACCCATCTATCTATCTATCTATCTATCTATCTATCTATCTATCTATCTATCTATCTATCTATCTATCTATCTATCTATCTATCTATCTATCTATCTATCTATCTATCTATCTATCTATCTATCTATCTATCTATCTATCTATCTATCTATCTATCTATCTATCTATCTCATTGTGACTCAAGGCGCATTACACAGTGTGAGATTAGTACAGTCAGTATCAAGGACATTTCCATAAACAATACCATAGGGCAAATAAACACAAGTTTACAAAGACATAACATTAACAAGAATCCAATGCAGAGTTGAATAAATGCTGAAACAGAACATAAGCAATTTTACGACTGACATTAGACAACATGAAGCACAGGTAGTTCATAGGAGCATGTATTAAAAGCAACAGATAATATGTTAGGCAACATAGTGGTGAAGTCTATGGTCCCTAACTCTTTAGCAAAGCATCTGAGACCCCCTCCCTACAATACAGCCCTCCTATCTGAGTAACTACTATCTAAGTTTTATTTATTTACATACCATCATTGTAGCCTGCTTTTCCAAAGAAGATTGCTGAGTAAAGAAAGGGGGGGGGGGAATGTAATCACACAACAGAAGACATCCAATGAACAATGCGACAGGGCTAGGAATACAACAATTTAACGACAATGTTATCTTGCTTTTCTTCCCTGACACTCAAAGCACTATACAGTGGGTTCTTAGGAGGTCTTTTCTTCAGGTATGGATAGGGTTGCCAGCTCCAAGTTGGGAAATTCCTGGAGATCTGGAGGGTGAAACCTGGAGAAAGCGGGGTTTGGGGAGGGAAAGGACCTTGACATGGCATAATTCCATAGAGTTAAAGTAGCCATTTTCTCCAGGTGAACTGATCTCTGTGGCCTGGAGACCAGTTGTAATTCTGGGAGATCTCCAGCCACTACCTGGAGGCCAACAACCCTAGGTATGGACCAGACCGGGCCCAGATAAGTTGCAGGAGCATTTCTGCACCCCGGGCCTTCAAATCAAGGGATGTCTGTGCTCCTAACTGTCTTTCAAGGTACACCTGCAGTCAGAGAGTGGTTGAAAAGGTGCTAACCAGACCGGATCCCCCGTCTCTTGTCTGTGAAGGCAGTTTTACCTTGGAGCTGAGTGAATTCCTTGGAGTTGCTCAGGAAGCGGCACGCCAAGGGACAAATCCTGGGCTTGACATCACATGAGACTCTTGTGACCCGTTCCGACAGCAGGGCCAGAGTCTCCTGACTCTCCCCGGTGCTTTCATTGAACCAGCAGCCCACGGCTGTTTTCGGGCTCTGTCTGGCAAGAAGATGTTTCCTCCGCTGACCTTGACACAGAGCGGAGCAGGACATGGCAGCCGAGGACATGATGTACCAACGAGGACCGAAACCCTTCGCTTTCCCCCGCAAGTGTCATTTTGGATCGAGGGTCTCCATCTGGAAGGCAAACCGGCCAGCTTGCACCAGTTATGAGACTCTGGCCTTGAATGACTCGAGTGGAAAGCCGGTTCCGTTGAAATGGATGCTAGTTCAGCCGCAGGGGTGTGGCTTACACCTCAGACTCGACGGATGGGAACACGGCACTCTTGTTCTAACAGGTCTGCAATATGAAAAAGGTGTGCTTCCCCCAATTAATTTTGCTTTTCCTCTCCTGCACTCTTAATAGAGTCGGCTCCTCATTTCCTTATCTGAATATTCCTCCCCGTCTGTTTTCTTTCTGAACCAGGAGACCAGCCTGTTCGTAATTGCTTCGGTACCAGGAAGCATTCGGGCTTCACTGCTGCAAAATCTTCCTTTTAAACACCATGTTTGTGCTAGACTTCGAGCCTGACAACTGTTAAACTGATAGCCAGCGTAGTATAATGGTATGACTGCCAGACTAGAATCTGGGAGACTTGGGTTCGAATCCCCACAGTATCATGGAAGCTTGCTGGCTGACCTAGGGCCAGTGCCAGGGTTTCTGGCACCTGAGGCAGCTTCAGGGCTGTTGTTCCCCCACGCACCCAGACTGCGTGATGACGTCACTGCATGTGACGTCACATGCAGGGCATGCCTCTGGGACGGTGCGTGAGCATCCTCCCAGCCCTCCGGCTCAGTTGCTCCATGCACCGCCCAGGCCGCGTGCCACGCCTGGCCCACGGCTGTGTGCTGGCGCCAGCGGCAGCAGCATGGGGCAATTGAGCTCCGTGGCGCACGCCCCCGCCACTGGTGCCCCCTCCGGTGCCTTAGCGCTCGAGGCGGCTGCTGGCTCAGCCCTCAATGGACACACCGGCCCCGCCTAGGACCAGTTGGTGGTAGAACAGCCATTGCTAGGGGACTGGAGCAGGGAAAATGCAAGGCAACCTGCCATGTAGAAGCCCTGTGGCTTCTACGTGGCTTCAGAGGAGAAAACACCCATGTGTATGTTTCCCAGAGTCTAACATTCTTTCCTCTACAACACACTAAAGTTGCATGCATATAGAGATTTTTCTCTTCATTGGCTTCCTAATTGCAGTGGGTTATTTTAGAGCATCTACCTGACCTGCTCCTCTAACTTTCCATTTTCCAGGCTTTCCCTCTCCTCGGTAAGTTTTTCCCCCAACATGGTTGGTGTGATCTTTATGGAAACAATACCAGCCAAACACTTTAGCAAGTTGCCTGGATGGGAAAGTGTGCGTTTTGCCAGATCCCGGCCATGCTGGTGCCATTTACCCAGCCTCCATTTCTCCAGCTCTGCCAGAGGACTTTTTAAAAAAATTGCCAATTGAAAGATCGCTCTGGCATAATAGCATTATAATGAACGATTGCCACTTCCCAGCACTTTTAAAGCAACAGCCCCTTTTGTTGAGGAGATATAAGAGGAAGGCTAGAATTTCTCCACAATGAAAAGGGCAAGAAATAGGAGTTTTTGCTGGAGCGTTGGAGAATTCCCCCTCCACTGCACCAAATTAATTCCAGCTCTCAGTTTGAGTAACAACTTTCCTGGGGCTGTCACCATTTTTTTTACTGTACTTGGTTGTCTGTTCTCCTCCCCATCTGATAATTGCCACTGTAGAGGGTGGATTTAAATGAGAAGAACTCACGGGAGGAAAGGGTTGAACAATTCCTCTTCTGTTCTGATGACCGGAGTAGGGCTGCTAAGAACCACAACCCCCTCTTATCACATCTAATCTGAATCAGGCACCAGTCAGCTCTCCATACCGGTGACTTAAACCCAATTTATTATCCCTTTTCCCTGGGATAATAAATTGGAAATGGTAGTTCTACAAGAAAAGGTTGGGGAGCTCTAGCATAGAATTCTTGGCATCGTCACCAAACTATAATTCCAAAGATGGTAGAGAAGAAACCAATCCAAAATGATACAAATTTGTAGTGTTAGCTTTGCTTGCACAGAAAATTCATTTTAGAAAAGAGTCCAGTAGCACCTTTAAGACTAACCAACCTTACTGTAGCATAAGCTTTCAAGAATCACAGTTCTCTTTGTCAGATGCATCTGACGAAGAGAGCTGTGGTTCTCGAAAGCTTACGCTACAGTAAAGTTGGTTAGTCTTAAAGGTGCTACTGGACCTTTTTCTATTTTGCTACTTCAGACTAACACAGCTAAATTCATTTTGACACTTCCTTCTGTGACAAGAAAAACAAACAACCTTCACCTGCCTTCATTTTGCTACTTTGAAGCTGAAGGCACAAGGGCAGGGCTTGTAAAAAAAAAAAAGTTGGCAACTTACACTTTCTTTCCATAGCTTCTTTAAGCTCTTTCCAATTTCCTTTTGTTTTTGAATCTAGGCTGCTGTTGCCTGCAAAACCAGTTTGTGCTGATTTCCTAAAGGCTGTCATACGTAAGCTGTGGCATTTTATTATCTCATGCAACCAGCGCTGCCCAAGGATTGGCGCACGGGGGCTTGTGCAGCAGCTGTTTTGTTTTTGCCACAATGCAACAAATGCATTCTTAGGATCAAACATGACAAAACTTGAGGCTTTAATTCAAACTAGGACTTAGCTCCAGGATCGGTTGCAACATTCAAAAGTTGTTTCTGGATCAGAAATAATAACAAAAAAACATTTTCAGTTTTCTCTATGACAACATCATTACAAACAATATACTTGTAGTCTTACTCATCTAAGTACTTAAACCTTTTCTATATATCCCCTTTTATTTAAATTATCCCGAATTTATCTTCGTAAATGTCAAATCCACAAATCATCAGTTCATTTTTTTCTTTTTCACGCAGAAAGTCAATAAGGGCAGGGCTTTTTTTTCAGCTGGAACGCAGTGAAACGGAGTTCCGGCACCTCTTGAAAATGGTCACATGGCCGGTGGCCCCGCCTCCTGATCTCCAGACAGAGGGGAGTTTAGATTGTCCTCCATGCCGCTGGCGCAGTTTGATGCATTGGTTAAAACAGAGCACAAGACTCTAATCTGGAGAACTGGATTTGATTCCCCACTCCTCCACTTGAAGCCAGCTGGGTGACCTTGAGTCAGTCACAGCTTCTAGGAGCTCTCTCAGCCCCACCCACTTCACAGGGTGTTTGTTGTTGTGGGGATAATAATGACATACTTTGTAAACCGCTCTGAGTGGGTGTTAAGTCATCCTGATGGGCAGTATATAAATTGAATGTTGTTGTTGTTATCAGAGAAGTGATGTCATCATGCAGGGGCTGGGAATGCTTCTGTGATTCGCAGTGGGCCGATTTGAGCCCCAAACGGGCCTGATTCAGCTTGCTGGGAGCCCAATTCAGCCCACTGAGAAATGCGAGCACTCCCAGGGCAGCGCAAAAGGCCAGTTTGGTGCAGTGGTCAAAAGCAGCAGGACTCTATTCTGGAGAACAGGGTTTGATTCATTATCAACTCATTCATCCGTTATCAATGTATCAGAACTTGAAAGCACCGAAAAGTTTGATTGTCAATTCTGGCTTCGGAAATTAATGAAGATTTTGGGGGGACTGTTGTTGTTGAATGTTGTCTTTGTCAGATGCATTTTGCAAAGGAAAGAATAAGCGCATTTGAAGCCACCTCCTCTGCTTGCAAAAGGTTCCGAGTTCGATCTTTGCTGTATCTGCTGTCGCCCATCTTGAGGTGTTGGTGGCATTTAATCTGCTAAATCCCTCTGGCAGGAAAAGCCTGACAGGAGTGCATGACCTCAGACGCCTCCCTGCACCACCTACCCAGCAACTGGAGCACAAATATGTGGCTGGCAAAGCAACCATAGCTAGGGTTGCCAACCCCCAGGTGGAGGCTGGAGATCTCCTCTAAAAAAAGAGAGATCAGTTCTCTTGGACAAAATAGCTAGTTTGGAGGGTGGACTCCGTGGCATTATACCCCTCTGAGGTCCTCCCCTCCCCAAATTCTGCCCTCTCAGTCTCTCCACCACCAAATCTCTAGGAATTTTCCAACCTTAAGCATGTTAAATTTCAGTAAGGATGTACAGCAAGTTTTAAAAGCCCGCTCATGGAGGACATTGGGATTAAGGTGTACAGTTTGCTGGTGTTGCTTCTTTGTGTTCCATAATAGCTTCAGCAAGATTATTCACAAAGGATAAACAACCACACCCTTTAAAAAAAGAAAGAAAATCCTACAGCCAAGGAGATTGGAGCCGTTGGCATACGTAGCTATTTCCCATGGCCATTTAATTGCTTTGTGTGTGCCGAACCAGTGAGTGGGCCACCTGTCTTGGTGTCCCCCCCCCTTCCTTTAAACAATATTTCCACTTGCCCTCTGTAAAATCTCCTTCCCAGATCGTGGAGATAAACTGCTGGTCTGGAAGCCCTGCGTGTGCCAGACAGGATGAGCCTCAATGTATGCAACTGACATTTCATTTTTCTGCAAAGGGGTGGGGAACAGCTCTGTCTGGCACTCGAGAAGAATATTGCTGAGTTGAATTACAAACAGTCGGCTGCTTAGTTCTGGAATACAAACAAGTTGGATGGTGTGTGACGGTAGGAAGTGGCTTGTTTGGAGGGGTGGATGGAATTTCAGAGCTCGACCCCGTGAATTCAGTTTTTGGGTTCACAGGTGCTGCAGGAAGGGGCAGGGGCCTGCTGGGTTTTGACATGGGCAGGGGTCCCTTCCAAGGATCCCAACTCCAGGCCTGCACGCCCGTTCCTTCTTTCCTGGTTGCCAGGTTTCCTTATCCTCCCAGCAGCAGGCGGAGGGAGGACCCAGCACTCACTTTGTTCTCCTGGGATCTCTACTCCCAGCTCTTTCACCAGTGGAGTAGGCAAAGGCCTTAACTGGCTGCCACCACTCTGGTTCAAATAGGGATGACCTGCCCCTAGCTCCCCTTTCCCACTGCCATAGACTTTTGAGCAATTCCTAGACAGGTGTGATATCACTTCTGTGTTTTCCCCGGATGTCCTACCACTGCTGACAGCCACAATGCCAGCCTCCAGGTGGTGGCTAGAGATATCCTGGAATTACAACTGATTTCCAGGCCATACAGATCAGTTCCCGTGGAGAATATGGCTGCTTTGGAAGGTGGACTCTATGGCATTATAACCAATTTGCGGTCCCTCCTCTCCCCAAACCCCGTCCTTCCCAAGCTCCACCTCCAAAATCTCCAGGAACTTCCCAACCTGTAGCTGGAAACCCTCATGTCGCTGATATCCCAAGTATGGGTGCCAGGTACCCCAGGGTCAAACTGGGATTGGGGGTAGGGGCAGATGGTTATTTACCCCCATGCACACTCATCATGCTGGAAAATGATGTCATTTTCCAGCATGATATGGAAGCTACAGGTCATGCTGGGGAGCAGTTTTAATGTATTGTCCCTTGACTCCACCCATGTTGCACCAGAAAATGATGTCATTTCCTGAAGCGATGAGGAAGCATGCTGGCATATCATGTTTAAGTGGGGAGGGCCCAGAGCAGCCTCCCCACAGCGACTCCCTCTTTGGTCAGGGCATATCCTGGCCGAAGACGAGGCATGAAGGACCCAGGCAGAGTGAACAGAAAAACTAATTTATTAACCCAATTTTATAACAGGTAAGTAAGTGGCACAACAGGTATTTAAAAAGGATCAGAAGTAATGCAGTGCACGCTGAGGGTTGCCAACCTCCAGGCAGGGTCAGGAGTTCTTCCAGAATGATCACTGAGCTCCACATTACAGAAATCAGCTCCCCTCGAGGAAACCGGCAGTTTCAGAGGGTGGATTCTATGGCATCACATCCCCACTGAGTTCACGGTTGTCAGGCTTCCCATATGAAAAACAGGGAGAGGGGGTTGCAGGGGCAGGGGACATGACAGGAACACTGACAAACCTGTCTGAATTCCCTTACCCAAATATGCCTCCTCAGGCACTGCCCCCAAATCTGCAAGAATTTCCCCATCACAGCGTTGGAAACTGTAGGGTTGCCAACCTCCAGGTAGAGGCTGGAGATCTCCTTGAATTGCAACTGATCTCCAGGCCACAGAGGTGAGTTTCCTTGGAGACAATGGATGCTTTGGAGGGTGGACTGTATGACTTGATACCCTGCTGAGGTATAAAGTCATACAGTCCTTCACTCCCCAAACTACACTGTCCCTGGGCTACACCCTTGAAATCTCCAAGAATTTCCCTACCTGGAGCTGGCAACCCTATTGGCAGTCCTAACTGCGAACATTTCCTATGTTACTTAGAAAACAGATGTATTATAGAAAATAAATATATTATTTTTTAAAAAAAAAGTTCCCTCAGCTATCCAACCCATTTGTACATTTTAAAAGGATCTGCATAGCTCAGCTCAACAAAGGGAAAAACCCCTAATAATTTGAGACGATCTTCTTTTTACCTCCCCAGAGAATACGCAGGTGAAATGTTGCACAAATATGAAAGGGTTTTTGTTTGGGAAGTGATGGAAAGATATCATTATGGTTCACCGAGCCGTAAGTGTTTAAGTCGATCAAAGAATGAGGCGTGGATCCGAGGAAGCGTTGAAAGCCTTGCGATGGATACTCATATAATATCAGTAGCGGATGTTGATTTATGATCTCAGGTGGATTTTTTTGGGCAGCAGGCATGAACGCAATGATTTATTACCTTTCCACTAGCTTGCTTTTGGCCAAAACAAGCGCCAGTGCAGGTGGACTGTGGGGGGGGGGGGGGGAAGACAAGCCGTAACCATAAAATGATTTTATATTATTGAAACGTGGGGCTGTCCATATGTTTCAGACCCCGTGTGCATCAAGAGGGCAGGGACAAAGAACGGAAAGGGATGCTGACCTGGAACTGGAAATCTTTATTGGAGTCAGCAAGCATCCGACAGGTCTGTTCCGACTTACTGTTATTAAGAGGCCTCCTTATCTGTCCATCTCATCACTCTTCAGTTCCCTTCTTGGCAACTGGCCGAAATCCTGTCTGATGCCTCTCAAGTCCCAGGACCTTCTGCACTCCTGTGAACAACATAAACCTCAAAGCCTGCAAAAGTACCCGAGTTAGTACTAGTGTTGTCAACGTCCAGGTGGGGCTGGGTGGGAGATCTCCAGGAATCACCACGGCTCTCCAGAGTAGCTCCCCTGGAGGATTTGTCAGCTCCGGAGGGCATCACATCACCGTTGAGCTCCCTCTCCTCTTCAGACTCCACCCTCTCCAGGCTCCGCCCCCAAATAGCCAAGAATTTCCCAACTCAAGTTGCCAAGTCTACTTAGTAGAATGTCCTCTTCACTGTCCAGTGCCCCAGATCTGCTAGGAAACCCCTTTGAAGACCACTTTCCACAGCCATCTCTGCCCAGAGCTTGTCATTGCAAAGTTCTGGGGTGGAGCGGGCATACCCCCATCTCTAGGGTTCCCAACCTCCAGGTGAGGATTGGCAACGGGGTTGCCAGATTCCCTTACCCTTCTGGTGGGAGGGAGGACCTGGCACTCACCTTTCTGGATGTCTTCACACATCAGACCCAGTTTGGTGTAGTGGTTAAGAGTGGCAGGACTCTAATCTGGAGAGCCGGGTTTGATCCCCCACTCCTCTGCTTGAGGCCAGCTGGGTGACTTTGGGTCAGTCACAGCTCTCTCAGAGCTCTCTCAGCCCCACCCACCTCACAGGATGTTTTGTTGTAGGGATAATAATAACATACTTTGTAAACCACTCTGAGTGGGCGTTAAGTCATCATGAAGGGCAGTATATAAACCAAATGTTGTTGTTGTTATTATCAGGGAAGCGATGTCATCATACAGGGGCTGGGAACGCTTCTGTGATTCGCAGTGGGCCGATTTGAGCCCCAAACGGGCCTGATTCAGCTTGCTGGGAGCCCAATTCAGCCCACTGAGAAATGCGAGCACTCCCAGGGCAACGCAAAAAGCCAGTTTGGTGCAGTGGTCAAAAGCAGCAGGACTCTATTCTGGAGAACAGGGTTTGATTCATTATCAACTCATTCATCTGTTATCAATGTATCAGAACTTGAAAGCACCGAAAAGTATGATTGTCCATTCTGGCTTCGGAAATTAATGAAGATTTTGAGGGACTTCCTGGGAAAGGTGGAGTTTGGGAAGGGGAGGAAGCTCAGCAGAAATGTGATGTCATAGAGTTCACTCACCGAAGCGGCCATTACCTCTGGGGGAACAGGGTCTCTGCAGTCTGGACATCAGTTGTAATTCTGGGGAAACTCCAGGCCCCGCCCAGAAGCTGATAACCCTACAAAAAGCTATCTAGTCTGAGCCCCTATGCAAAAGTCTCCTTTGCTCCCCTTATTAGTAAAATAAGAGAACCAGTTTGATGTAGTGGTTAATAAGAGCAGCAGGACTCTAATCGGGAGAACCAGGTTTGATTCTCCACTCCTTCGCTTGAAGCCAGCTGGGTGACCTTAGGTTAGTCACAGCTCTCTCAGAGCTCTCTCAGCCCCACCCACCACACAGGGTGATTGTCATGAGAATAATAACAACACACTTTGCAAACCACTCTGAGTGGGTGTTAAGTTGTTCTGAAGGGTGGTATATAAATCAAATGTTGTTATTGTTGTTGTTGTTGTTGTTGTTGTTGCTCACAGAAGTAATGTCATTGTTCTGTCCCAGGAACACACTCGGAAGGCCTGTTCCCCCTTCTTTCCCCCCTGCTGGCCAGATGAGTGGGGTGGGGGGTGGGGGTGGAGGGTGGGGGTGGAGGATCCCCTGCCCCCACCAGGGGACCTGGTATCCCTACTTGGAGATCTCCCAGAATTACAACTGCTGTTCAGACGATAGTGATTAGTTCCCTGGAGAAAATGGCTCCCTTGGATGGTGGAGTCTATTACATTACACCCACTGAGGCCCCTCCCCTCCACAGGCTCCACCCCCCAAATCCCCAGGAGTTCCCCCCCCACTCCCAACCCAGAGCTGACAGCTGTAGCCATCTGTAATGCCAATCCTGTTGCCTCTACAAATTATGAGACTGAGTATGCACAGATATTTGGTATTCAAAAGCAAATGGGTTTTTAAGAAGCAATCAACATTTGATAGAATCTGACAACGTACAAGCAAATGCACACAGTTTGCACACAGCTAGTTACGCTCACATGCTGCCTAGCAGAGCTTTTTATCTTTTACCCCATCTCACTAGAACAGCTGCACTGGAGTACAGAAACTGTTGGGTTTTGTTTCAGTGTCCACCAGTTTGCTTTGGAAAAGGCCTTAATTTTCCTTTATTTTTGTCTTGATTTTACAAATAACCTCCAAGTGACCTGCCCAGACCGGAGATTAAAAGTCACTGATTTATAGGGAAATGAAGTCTGCGATACCTCCTGGTCTGTGTGTCCAGAAGGCATTGTGCTTTTGGCATCGCTTCCCCCTCTTTCTGCTGAACATTCCAACCTGATGAAGAGTTCTGTGGAACTTGAAAGCTTGCTTAGAGTTTTTTTTTAAAAAAAGTGCTACACTGCTGTCCTGTTGTAGATTTTTAAAACATGGAATGGCATCTGTCAGTGACTGGGGGGGTGCTGTGCCCAAGCCACTTGGGATGATGCTTGGAGGAATCAGGAATCAGATACTTGGAGGAAGCAAACAGCAACAGGCGTGCCTGCCATTGCTTCTTGCTGAGGCTGCTTCTGGCCCAACTTGCTCCTAACAGCCATTGGTACGAGAGACATACTTTGCTTGGGGTGACACAATACCTTTAACAAACCCTGCTTGAGGTATATATAGTTCCCCGTTGAATCCGGTGAGCATGATGCACACAGTGTCTCTATTGCCTTTCTGGACCAGCGATCGCATGCCTCGTGCCAATGTGGATTTTCGTTCAGATATAAAACTGCTTGGCGGTCTACCTCGGCAAGTTAAAATTCCCTCTGCCGTTTTCTCTTGCACCCTTTGAGAACAGTTTTCATGTTGCTTGACTGCCATAAAGTTGTTTAGAAAAACAGGAGGCCTGCCCGCCCTCCTTTGCATGTCGCAAGTCTTTCTTGTGGTTGTAGGACGGGTTAAGTACTGAGCCGTGCTGGCTGATGGCTTGTGAAGATAGAAAGACCGAAAACAGGTTAAACTCACAAAGAGTGACACAGACTTCGAACGTGATTAAGGAAAGGAGGTCAGATGCTGAGCTACTGAACTCAGCAATATCCCTGTTTCATGTTTTCTTGGTACACTGTGTACTTGAGAGGGAGCGCTTAGATGCTGAGGCTGTCCGATGGTGTAACATCTGCTAGACAGGAAAATTGGTACAGTAAGTATTATGTGACTGCATATTTTCTTGTCTGGGTTTAAAAGCACTCCTGCAGGAAAATCACCTCCAGATTAACAAATGTCCACACCAGAGGCGAACACGTGGGCAAACGGTGCCCGTTGTTGACGTAGTGCCATTAGGGTTGCCAACCTCCAGGTCGCCAATATTGGATAGAGAAACCCCCAGCGACTATATAACTAGAAATATAAACAGCAATAGTTCAATAAACCAAATCCTTAAGAAAGACACGTTGAAATTATAATTTCACAAGTTCAAGTCTCATATAGTAAAGAGTCCAGTAGCACCTTGAAAACGAACCAACTTTATTGTAGCATAAGCTTTCGAGAACCACAGCTCTCTTCATCAGATGCATTTTCACTTCTATTTCGATATATTCTCTCTTTACCTTCTATCTTCCTCTCCAATAATGATTTTGTTATAAATGTATATTTACACACATATATTGCCGATCTCTTTACCTACTCTTTAAACTTAAAATTCTTACTTATTCTTGATTTTTAACGAAATAGTTAAAAAATAATTTCCATGTTTCTTGAAATTTTGAGCTTGCATAACCTCCGTTTCTGCTGCCGGAGCAGGTGTCCTAACCAACTATTATACCTATCCCACTTGGAGCCTCTGGTTATTCAGCATTAATGACTAATTGCCCTAATTAACCAGACCCCCTCCATGCTTGTGAGGGTTTGCACGCCGTATGCAAACACTGCCACAGACCCACCTGTCCCTCCCCTCCGTACAGATCTCTCAAATTCTGATTGCTTATGAATAAAAACAATCCAAAAAGACACTCATACAAGGCCGAAGGGAAGGGATTCTCTGTTTTTATTTATAATTTTTGAATATTTAAAAAAGATATAAGCAAGGCAGCCAAATACAAGCACCCCAGCTTTTTAGCTGTTCTTCTGCGGGAAGGCAATCACTGCAGGCAGCAAGGACAGAAGGGGAAAGCATTCTTTGCGAGACTCGGGAGAGAATATCTTGCGGCGAGAGTTTCGGTTCCGTGATGGAATGCAGACAATAGCCCCGATGTCCTTTTGCTGCACACACAATGGGCACCACAGGAGCTCCTTTCACGTCTGCCCCAGCGGGACGAGGGTAGTCCTCTAACAAAGAACCCCAGAATAAACCAGCACGGCTACTTCAGATGAGTGATTGTCCATTTGACTCAATGCCAGGGCCTTTCCGATAACAATTTAAGGCCTCTGTTTGCTCGCCTCTTTTACTTTTCCCATTAGAAATGGATAACATTCCTGGGACACGACCCTGAGAAGTCTTCCTTGACAATCCCACAACACCCCATTGTTTAACCGAGCGGAAACAGGTACACTAGTTTTCAATGAATTTGTAATAATGTTGCTGAGTGCCAGGCCACACTGAAGCACCTTCCCTGGGCCTCAGATGAAGGAGGAGATGGGGCTCAGCAGCACCACTCTCTTCGACCTCTGGTCCCCCTAGTTCTACACCTTTCCGAGTGCCAAGCTACAAGTGATGAATGACACTTGAACGGCAAGTGTATTTCTCCATGTTCACTTGCCCTCCACTTGATCCACTTGCCATTCAAGTGTCATTTGTCACTTGTAGCTTGGCCCTCAGCTGGAGGCCAGAGCTGGTTTGTCCTCCCCTGATGCCTCTCTCAAGCCCTTTAAAAGCCCCAGTCAGGTGTCGGGCATGCCCAGTGGCCTCCCTTTACACAGAAGCCCCTTGGAGGGACCAATAGTGCCTTTTGAGTAACCTCTCCCCCGCCCCCCAGGGTGGAGCTTCTAGACGGCTGATTGTCAGTGGGCAGGCTATCAAAGGATGAGATGTGATTGGCCGGCTGTCCCTTAAAGGGCCAGCCACCATTGATGCCCCATTGGTGCATGGATCTTTAGAGGGTGTGTCCACAGCTCCGCTGGGCTTGGGGAATGCTGAGTATGACCATGTGGGACACCAAGAAGGAGGGAGGGTCTGGCATTATTCTTGATTCCTGGTAGTGAGAATTCCCACTGGACCACCTATCAAACATTAACTTCCAAAAGAAGTTCAGCTGTAGACCTGGTGGCCCAACCCACGTCCCTTCAGCGGCAACAGAGCAAGTTTGTTGGGACTAATTTAGCTTTTGCTAATTAAAACAGCAAGCTCTCTCATCGCAGGCATCCATCACATTTCTCAAAAAGACATTTATACTGAAGGTCTGTTATTTAAATGTAATCAATTTTTCAGTTATTGGAACAGTGACAGTTACTCAATTACTCAATCAGATGACAGCCTTTTTTATTATGTTTTATAAACTCCGGCTTATAATAATAATTATCAGACTTAACATTAGCTCAGTAACCCTTTTTAGCTCACTTCTACTCCAAACATACTGCAGATAAGCCAGTGTGCTATACCGGTTTGACTAGCTCTGGAGAGATCTGCGTTCAGATCCTTGCTTGGGCCACAAAACTCACTGTGTGACCTTTGGCCAGTCACTCTTTCTTTCAGCCTAACGTACCTACCTTGCAACACTGTTGTGAGGATAAAATGCAGAAGGGGCAAAACTGGAAAGCCAGTTTGGTGTAGTGGTTAAGAGTAGCAGGACTTGAATCTGGAGAACCGGGTTTGATTCCCCACTCCTCCCCTTGAAGCCAGCTGGGTGACCTTGAGTCAGTCACAGCTCTCTCAGAGCTCTCTCAGCCCCACCCACCTCACAGGGTGATTATCGTGAGTATACTAATAACACACTTTGTAAACCGCTCTGAGTGTGGCATTAAGTTGTCCTGTATAGAAATCAAATGTTATGAATGTTATTATTAAGGTCCCTGGAGGAAGGGATATTGGCCTTGCATCAGATCAGCTGGTGAGTTTGTAGTTGGGACGAAACTGGAACTGGGGGTTCCCAATTAGATCCCCTGACCCCAATGTACATCCAGAACTGCAATATTCTCACCTTGTTGTGATTTTATGCACTTTTTCGTGGGAGTGAGACCTGTTGAGCTCAGTAGGATTTACTTCTGAGAAACCATGCCTAGGATCAAGTGAGAAGTATCAAGCAGTGGTTCCCACCCAAAGAAACTGCACATTCATAGCAGCAACTGAATTTTCATCAGTCCCTAAAAAAGGATCTCGCAACCATTGTAGGAGGCCTGAAGTCAGAAGAGCTGTTCTGAATTGTGCTTTCCCACAATCCTTCCCTGGCCTGCAATTTTGGAAAAAAGTTGTCAGTAGATCTCATGCATTTATAGCACTGGGGCTCGGTATACTTCATAAAAGACTCAAAATATCTAGGGCAGCTTGCATTCACATTTCCTCTTGTTTCCTTATGCCTCCATGAGGGCTAGAAACATTTTTAATTAGGTAGAAACTGATTGTTCTGAAAGATAACAAGCATTCCATCAGTGCAATCCTAAACAGAGTTGCTCCAGTCTAAACCCATTGATTTCAATGGGCTTAGACTGGAGTATATCTACTTAGGATTGTACTGTAAGTAGAGATGGGCACAAAATGGAACACAAACCAAAAAGAACCATGAACCGGCCCGGTTCGTGGTTTGCGAACTAGTGGTTCATGGAAGCTCGCTTCCACAAACTTCCGAACTGGTCTGCTGGTTCATTTGGTTCGTTTTAAAAAAGCAATGCCCTTTTCCATGCTGCTGCAAAGCCGCTGCATGAAACAGAAATGGCCATTTAAACTGTGGGTGGGGTTTGGCCGGCCGGCCAGGAACTCCTGGCTGTGTGGCCAAGCTCCACTGTTTAAATGATCAGCTGCTTGTTGGGGATCTCCCCGACAAGCAGCTGATCTGCAGGTTTAAATGCCCCTTTCCATGCCGCTGTGAAGCGGCACAGAAAGAGGCATTTAAACCACACGAACTACGAACCACAAACCGGTTCGCAAACATGCACCAGTTCATGGAAGTTCGTGGCTCGTGAAAACGCACAAACCACGAACCTCAGAGTTTGTTTTTTTCACAATTCGTACCCACCTCTAACTGAAAGAAAATGAAAAGCTCTACAAGGCTTGCATTTAAACTCTCCACCCCGATTAAATATAGTACACAGTGGTACATTCTATTAAATAGGGTTCCCACCACTGGCTAGTCCCCACAACAACTTGAAGGTACCAAGTTTGCAAGAAGTGAATTGTCGCCGGCTGATCTCTCTCTACAGTTGTGCAAAAGCTATTTTCCCCCGAAACCTTTAATAATCCTTAGACTCAGCACTTGGAGGATGCAGTATATTGTCGACCTGTGTCAGGCAAACATTAATCAAATTCATTCTCCCAATAGCTTTGGAAGGTACATTGAATAATATTGCCAGCTCTCGATTAAAGGAGAAAATGAGCACCATTTTCTACCGCAAATGATGCTACAGTCTTCCAGTCTGTGCAACACTAGAAGCCAAGATGTTTTGTGAGCATCCAGATTGCATGTAATTTCAGCAAAGGAAGTGCCCAAGAGCAAGAAAGGCCCATCTCTTCTCTCTGAGGTTGCCAACTTACCAACTAGCCTTCATGGCTGTTACTTTAGTCAGGGCTTTTTTTCAGCTGTAACGCAGTGGAACGGAGTTCCGGCACCTCTTGAAAATGGTCACATGGCTGGTGGCCCCACCCCCTGATCTCCAGACAGAGGAGAGTTTAGATCGCCCTCCACGCAACGTGGAGATCAGGGGATGGGGCCACCAGCCATGTGACCATTCTCACCAAGGGCGATTTAAACTTTTAAAAACTCCCCCTTGTTCCAGTTGACCCAAAGTGACGTCATTGTGCGGTCCTGAGTTCCACCACTGAGTTCCACCACCTCTTTTCCCAGAAAAAAGCCTTGACTTTAGTGATATAGAGGAGTTAGCAGGGAACAGTAACAATAACAACAACATTTGATTTATATACTGCCCTTCAGGACAACTTAATACCCACTCAGAGTGGTTTACAAAGTGTGTTGTTATTATCCTCATGACAATCCCCCTGTGAGGTGGGTGGGGATGAGAGAGCTCTGAGAGAGCTGTGACTGACCCAAAGATCCAAGCGGAGTAGTGGGGAATCAAACCCAGTTCCTCTGATTAGAGTCCCGCTGCTCTTAACCACTACACCAAACTGGCTTTCTGTGCGGTTGCCTGGATTTAACCCCCCACCCCACCCCATTCCATTCCAGAGTTGCTCTGAAAGGCACAGTTACAGAGACCAGATGAACAAGTGGCAACCCTTCCAGTCTCCAAAGGTATGTAAACTGCATGGATCAGGTGCGCAGCTTGTACAGCTAACTTACAAAGAGATCTTTGTTCCGTGCATTTCCCTCCTTTGACGAATGACACTTGAACGGCAAGTGGATTGAGTGGAGGGCAAGTGAACAGGGAGAAATACACTTGCCATTCAAGTGTCATTCGTCATGTGTAGCTTGGCCCTGGAAGGCTGGTGTTGGGGACAGTGACTTCCCAGAGGGCCATTGAGGTAGGAATTCTACTGTGCCAGGGCAGGAGGTTGCCTTTTAATTGATTGATTGATTGATTGATTTTAAGAATTTTGATTCTATTCCTTCATAGCAAACAGAGCAGCAAACAGAGGCTGATTCCGTACACGTTGGATAATGCACTTTCAATGCACTTCATCAGTCGTTTGAGGCGGATTTTTTGTTCCGCACACGAAAAAAATTCGTTCCAAATGATCTATAAAGAGGATTGGAAATGCATTATCCAACGTGTGCGGAATCAGCCTCTGTCTGCAACAAAGCATTGCTAAAAGTCAAAAACGTCCCAAAATTATACAAACCAGAAAAGCGATAAATAAAGATATAATCCGGTTCTCAAGACAAACAGTTTACCCAAAATAACCACAACGGTTGATGTCTGTCAGCTTCCTAAAAGTCTAGGGGCCAGAGACCTCCTCCTCAGAACATCAGTAGAGCATTATTTTACCGGCTGTTCTCTGGGCACAGAAATTAAACAGATTGAAGTTTTTCCTGGCAGGGAGATAAATGCCACTGGGCCAGGTTGTGCGTGTCCTTCAGTTCTGGGATCTATGCAAGGACAAACAATAGTATTGCGGATATGCGGCGGGTAGTGGGGGGGTGGTCACCATCTTGAAAATCTCAAAGCTTTTGTATCAAGAAAGCAAGTTTCTAGTTTGGTATTTCTCAAGGTGGGGTCCAGAGACCCTTGCGAGTTTGCAGCAATGGTTCCTAACTTGTCCTTTTTAAGGACAGAGGGTGAATCTCACTCAACACCCAAGATGGCTAATGTGTAGGGTTGCCAGATCCCGTTATCCTCCCGGCGGGAGAACAGGTATACATACTCACCTTCTCTGTGTCCCTCGATGTCCCTCTGTGTCCCACTTTTGGGTGAAGTCATAGAGCAGGTGCAGGAGCACATGTGTGCTTCGCAGCAGACCGATTTGGGTCTCAAACAGGTAGCCCAATACTTTTATTCCAGCCTAGGTGTCTTGTTTTTTGCCGCAGTCCTAAGAACAATTACACAGGAGTAAGTCCCATTGAATAAAATGGGGCTTGTTTCTGAGTCGATCTGCTCAACATAGCTATCCCAGTGGAACTATGAAAATCAGAAAAGTTAGCTAGCAAAACATCTGACGAAGAAATGAAAAAACGAGACAAGTATAATAAAATAGCATGTCTTGGATCATGACCACTAAGAAAAGGCAGATTCGAAACCGGCACAGTCGACAGAATAGAGCACCAAGAGCCAAAGAAAATTATAACTGTTTTTCCTGCTGGTGTTTAAAATGGTAACAAAGAAGAAACCAGGAAGGGAGGGTGTTTCAACAACATGGTGCCACAACGAAAAGACCCTGCCTCTAGACATTTCCTGCTTCAACGCTGTTGGTGGACACTCCTAGAGAAGGGCCTCTGATGAAGGTCTTGGAGAATGGGTGAATTTTCGCACATGGAAATGTTCCTTCTTGTTGAACTGATTGTCCAGAAATATCATCAGGAGAGGAAGCGTCTGAAGTGGCGACGTGGAAATGAGGAAGAGGAGGCACCGAACGTGTCCCATCCCCCTACCTACCCCCTGTCTCTCTGCTCTAGAACTGCTTTTCTCCCTTTTTCAAATGCCCATTTGTGCTTGGCACTCTGACGTTGCCAGCCTCCAGGAGGGTCCTGGAGAGCGCCCAGAATTACAACTGATCTCCAGACTACAGAGATCAGTTCCTCTGAAGGCAACGGCAGGATCCTTGGCAGGGGTGGCCAAACTCACTTAATGTAAGAGCCACATAGAATAAACATCAGATATTTGAGAGCCGCAAGACATGATGCATTGAAGTGACTTCAGATGAAGAGGCAGGTTTGGGGGGGAGTGTCCTGAAAGTGATGTCACAGGAAGGGGTGGGGTTTGGTGCAGTATGCTGGAAGTGACATCATCAGAAGGGGTGGAGCTTGGGGAGAGCCATCACCTGATCTTTGACTTGGAAGTGACATCACAAAACATCCTTGCTAGGCTTTACTTCCAAAGTCCCCAAGTATTTTCTGAGTCAGACCTGGCAATCCTGACATTTTTATTGAAAATATGAAAGACATGGAAAGAAAGAAGGAAGGGAGTGAGGGAAAGACATGGAAAGAAAGAAGGAAAGGGAGGGAAGGGAAGGGAGGGAAATAAACTAAACTCAAATAAAATGTATGGCCACGGCATTACTCAGAGACCACCAGGAGCCGCATGATATATTTAGAAGAGCCACATGTGGTCCCCAAGCTGCAGTTTGGCCACCCCTGGTCTACGGCATAACACCCCCACTGAGTTCCTTCCCCTTCCCAAACTCTGCTTTCTCCAAGCATTGCCCCCCCCTTTAGATCTCCAGGAATTTCCAAAACTGAAGCACACGATGTGATTGGTTGGGATTTCAATCAATAACATGGCGAGAGAGGAAAAAATTTAAGCGTCTCTTCATGGTTCCTCCATTCTAAATGCCCCCTTCCATAGCTGCTTTTATTTTTAAACCTGGGGGCTCAATTGTACATAATATCAGGTGGGCAGCCATGTTGATCCGTAGTAGAAAAACAAGATTCGGGTCAATATATTGTCGAAGGCTTTCACGGCCGCAGAACGATGGTTGTTGTGGATTTTCCGGGCTGTATAGCCGTGGTCTTGGCATTGGAGATCTCTGTCTTTTGGTGCTACACCTCTGAAGATGCCAGCCACAGCTGCTGGTGAAACATCAGGAACTACAATGCCAAGACCACGGCTATACAGCCCGGAAAATCCACAACAACCAAGATTCGGGCCCATTAGCACCTTAAAGACCAACTAGATTTCCAGGGTGTGAACTTTTGAGAGTCAGAGCTCCCTTTGTCAGATACGTGTACGTAACCCACCCGCAATGGGGAAACGTTGGGACTCCCTGCAGAACCTTTTCCAAAATAGAAGGTGGCTGAACACTAGAACCAGGATGCTTTTTGTCTTGTATAAAATCTCTGAACTGTCTGTAACAATCCAGTCCCCTTCCTGCCCAAGAAATTCCACCCTCTAGCATGTTTTATTAACTATTATTACTGTGTATTATTTATTTATAGAGAGCTGTGCATAGAAGCCGATGCTTTACAGGCATATAAAAAGCCTGCCCCGAGAAACGGAACATTTGATTTAAGACCGAAACAAATTGGGCGAGGGGGGCATCCGCAGATTTGGAAGCGTCTTGTGAATCCCCGTATATCAAAATCCAATTTCAGCATTTAAAAAGTGTGTTTAAATTAGGGGGGAACCCCTCTGGGCTTACAGTTCCAAGCCATTTATCAGCCCCTAAAATCTTTTTCACTTTTCTGTACATTTAGATGAGCCTGATCTCGTCAGAACAAAGAAGCTAAGCAGGGTTGGCCTTGGTTAGCAATTGGATGGGAGACCTCCACAGAAGACCAGGGTTGCAGAGGCAGGCAATGGCAAACCACCTCTGTGAGTCTCTTGCAAGGAAAACCCCACCAGGGGTCAACATAAGTCAGCTATGACTTGAGGGCACTCTCCATTACACATTTGAAATGTTTAAAACCCTCTTTACAAAGGAAAATTTAAATATTCTACTATCTTTCATGAAGAAAGTCTGGTACTTGGGTTGTCATCTCTGGGCTGGGAAATACCTGGAGAGCTGGGGTTGGGGCCTGGGAAAGGTGCGGTTTGTGGAGGTGAGGAACCTCAGTCGGGTATAAAACCATAGAGTCTATCCTCCAAAACAGCTATTTTCTCTAGAGGAACTGATTGCTGTAGTACGGAGATCAGCTGTAATTCTGGGAGGTCTCAAGGTCCCACCTGGAGGGTTCAACAGACCTCCCGTGGTGGAAGTACACGATAAACCACGTTCAGACCATTAAAGTGCACCATGCAAAAGACGATGCAATTCTCATTAGTAATTCACTTTCCCATGAATGATACGATACAAATCCACTACCCGATCATTTTACCAGGAAGCACGCCTCTATTCGCCATGGTGACCTTGAAGTTGAGGATGTTTTGGACTCTAAATTGAAACTTGGGGAATGGTATTACTTAATTCAATGGGTTCATTTCAACAAGAGTAATGTAGAGTGGATAAAACCTTCTGATGTGAATGCTCCTAACCTTCCTTTGCTACCTTGAGTCACTTCAGCCATTTTCTCTAATATATTTATCTTATATTCATGTTAGAAAAATATATTGTTATTTGGAACCCCCTTATAGACTTTTAGTAGCAACAACAACAACATTCAATTTATATACCGCCCTTCGGGACAACTTAATATCCCTTCAGAGCGGTTTACAAAGTGTGTTGTTATCTCCACAACAATAATCACCCTGTGAGGTGGGTGGAACTGAGAGAGCTCCGGGAAGCTGTGTGACTGACTCAACGTCACCCAGCTGGCTTCAGGTGGAGACGTGGGGAATCAAAGCTGGCTCTCCATATTAGAGTCAATGAATGGAGATTTTGGGCCAAGCTACACATGACGAATGACACTTGAAGGGCAAGTGGATTGAGAGGAGGGCAAGTGACCAGGGAGAAATACACTTGCCATTCAAGTGTCATTCGTCATGTGTAGCTTGGCCCTTTGAAGATTTAGAAGTGGAAAAAAATGTTTAAGGGGAAAGGGGAATTAGTCATATAGGGTAAATTTGGAGTTAAGGTACAATATTGATTGTGTGGGCCAATTTGGAGATAGGGTATAATATGCAATTCTTATACGTCTTTTCACAGAGAAAATTGGTACTTATTCCTAATTTCTTTTGCTTTTTTTGCTAGCTATGTGTTTATTTCTGTTTTCTCTTTTTATTAAATTCTTTTTTTTAAAAAAAAACTACCATTTTCTCCAGGGGAACTGATCTCCGTAGTTTGGAGATCAGTTGTAATTCTGGAAGATCTGCAGGCCCACCTGGAGGTTGGCAACCCTAGGGCCTGGTAGATTAAAGTGACGTCCTAAGCCGAGTTACTCCAGTCTAAGCTCATAACTGTTAGTTATGAAGTCCAGTAGGAAAAAAACCCCTTTGAACTTTGCAGTGAAACAACTCTTGCTTAACTCAACAACATGCCAAATTGACAGATAAAATTCTTGATGGTTGGCAGGCCGAGAAGTTGACTATGTGTTACTTACTTAGCTGTGAAGAGGTGGACTATGCAGGAGAGGGAAAGAGAAAGAGAAACCTGACAGCTTTGTCTTCTCCCAGACCCTTAGTATCATCCAAGAGCCTTCATTCTGGTTGCAGAATTCTGCAGTCCTCCTGACTCCAGGAAACACGGCTGGGCTTATCTCAGGAATCAAACGCCTCCAGCATCGGCAGCTCAGGCAATTTCTGCCACTTGGTTCCAAAATCAAAACAAAGAGGGGGGGGGAAAACGAGTCCGTCGGGATTCCAAGGAACCGGTCGTTCCCACTGGAACCCTGAAACTCTCATGTTTCCTCCTGCTTGTCGGTCTAATGACAGTGTTGCGTAAACTCTGAGAAGAATACTGTCCCTGTCTTTGCAAGGTTGGCTTTAGAAATGGTGAGAAGATTTAGGTTTGATCTCTCTCATGCCTCCACTTCCAAATGGGGTTACGCGTGCTGAGGCCGGGAACTTGTGTAAGCTGTTTCTGTTGTTGTTTTAGTTGAGAAGAACCCATTCCTCTAGTGTAAGTGGAGACAATGGGAAGTAAACAGGAATCCAAACTCTCTGGGCCAAGCTACAAGTGACGAATGACACTTGAACGGCAAGTGGATTGAGTGGAACGCAAGTGAACAGGGAGAAATACACTTGCCGTTCAAGTGTCATTCGTCACTTGTAGCTTGGCCCTAAGTGACCACCTTCCTTCTCCTGTAGAAGTACTGGTGTGTTTTTCAGTGTCCCCTGGCTGCTTGAAACCCCAAACTCTCCTAGGAACAAAAATGCAGGAAATGTTTTCTAGAAGGATGATTTAAATAGCTGGACACCACTAATTGAGTTGGATCTAAGGAGCTGAGCATCCCGGGAAGCTGTGGCTGTGGATGGAGGAGGACTCAGATGTGTAATTTCCTTTTTAAAAAGGGATAGTCTATTTCTCAGTGGATAATTCAAATAGATTATGTGTCCTAAAGCCTTTTAACTGATTGCCACTGAACCTTCCTCCATGCATTCTGGAATTCTCCTACTGCAGGAGAGGAACAAGTGACGAATGACACTTGCCTGGCAAGTGAACAGACTCACGTGTATTCCTTCTTGTTCACTTGCCATTCACTTGCTCTCCACTTGATGAAGTGGAGCACAAGTGAATGGCAAGTGAACAGGGAGGAATACACGTGAGTCTGTTCACTCGCCAGGCAAGTGTCATTCATCACTTGTAGCTTGGCTCTGAGTCTGTTCACTTGCCAGGCAAGTGTCATTCATCACTTGTAGCTTGGCCCTTAGGGGCAAGCTACCAGTGACGAATGACACTTGAATGGCAAGTGATCGAGTGGAGCGCAAGTGGAGAGCAAGTGAACAGGGAGGAATATACTTGAGTCTGTTCACTTGCCATTCAAGTGTAATTTGTCACTTCTAGCTTGACCCTTACTTGGGCTGCTTCCGGATGGGGGCAAGAAAAAACACTTTTGCCACGGCAGCAGCAACAAACAGTTCAGGAACTGGCGAGAATGGCATCCACACCCTTATTCCCATGCTATTCCCGAATGTTGCTGCCACCCTTGCTCCCTTAGGGTTGCCAACTGTGGCTTGGAAAATTCCTGGAGATTTGGGGGCAGAACCTGAGGAAGGCAGACTTCAGAAAGGGGAGAGAGCTCAGCAGGTATCTAATTCCATAGTCTGCCTTCCGAAAATGTCATTTCCTCCAGGGGAACTGGGCCGTTTCCAGACGGCTTACCTGCCTCTGGAACATCGCGCCATGTTGCAGGGAAAACGCAAAATATCGCATTTTCTCGCGCAAGTTTTGCGTGATGTCGCGCGACGTTGTGCAAAACTCGTGCGAGAAAACGCGATATTTCACGTTTTCCCTGCAACATGGCGTGACGTTCCGGAGGCAGGTAAGCTGTCTGGAAACGGCCCTGATCTCTGTAGTGTGGAGATCTGATGTAATACAGGAGATCTCTGTGCCCGACTTGGAAAATGGCACCCCTACACTTCACTTTTCCCCCATCAAACTTAGGCAAAAGCAATAGCATGTCAAAGATAGCACAGGGATCCTCCCTGGCCCAGAATCCCCTCTTTTCCTATCACTTACCTATTCTCTACCAAGCCACGTTGTAGGGTGGACCAGAAGGGAAAGGGAGGAAGTCCTGGAAACGACAAAAGGAGGGGAATGGTCCATAGCAGGCAGATATTGCACTGGGGAGGGGCCACAGCAGGGTATATTGCTGTACTGTCCACTCTGCAAAGCAGCCATTTTCTCCAGGGGAACTGATGTCTGTCATCTGGACATTGCTTGTAGTTCTGGGAGATTAGCAAGCTCCACCTGGAAATTAGCAGCCCTACCTTTAGGAATTGTTGTTGCATTTTATTTGCTTTGTGCCCAACTTTCTATGCACCTCCCCACCCCCACAAACAAACAGATGCAAGAAAAAGAGTTTTCGATCTGGAGGGCAAAAGGGGGGACAACCACTACCTAAAATGTTTGCAGGAAGAAATCAAAGAACCGATTTGCCCAGATGGAGAAAATACTTGCCAGACCAATGGTTGCTTGATTGACTTGCCTGGTCCTGTGGTCCGATGGTTGCCAATGTCCAGGCGGGTCCTGGAGATCTCCCAGAATTACAGCTCCTCTCCAGACTGCAGAGATCAGTTCTCTTGGACAAAATAGCTAGTTTGGAGGGTGGATTCTGGGGCATTATACCCCACTGAGATCCCTCCTCTCCCAAACCCTGCCCTCCCCAGGCTCCATCCCCAAATCTCCAGAAATTTTCCAACCAGGGGTTGGCAATTGTATGCGGTTCATGTTAATCAATGAAAGAGAGTAAAGGTAGTTTTGAATAACTCTTAAAGGAAGATCTGCGCATGATCACACCTCATTTATCATTCTAGCTGGCAAGGAATTTAGGAGCATATGGGTAATACCTGTGCGCATTGGCACCAGGCCCCCTGGTCTACTGTACAGTACTAAGTAACTTTGGTGATGTATCTCATGTTGCTTTGAAATTAGCAGCCAAACAGCAGACTACTAGCAGTGATACGTTGTGGATAGAAGCTAAAAACCTCTTGGAATGACACAGGGGAATGTCCTCGTTCTTCATCCATCCCTTTTACGGTTAAACTTGTGGGTAAGTTTCACCGCATAGCTGCTTTAGCAGTTATTAGAATTTAGGCAGGAGTGGAAGATCTCTGGACATTCCTTTGTGGGTGGTGCTCTGGCCCCAAACTCCCCCCCCCCCAAATCTCCAGAGGGGAAAAAATGCCGGAGGATCTGCCAAAGGAAATACTGGAAGGGTTCTTCCCACCCTTGACAGCTGGTTGTGGTTTGGGTCATAGAGGGAGTTACTGAAGGGGTCAGCGTGCTTAGATGTAGAGCTGTTTCTTCTTGCCAGCTCAGAGAAATGTGGGTGGAAGAAGTCATAACTGTTGGACAGAAGTGGCGTTCAGACTGAGCTCTGGCTTCCACAGAGCGGGGGCTGCAAGTTGTAGCATTTTGAGAGGGGATTTCCACCCCCAAAAAAACCTAGTCAGGAGAGGAGACAGACAGCTGATGTTGAAGTTTACCAGGATTTAGCTTCCAAATCTTTCGTAATTGACGCAGGGAAAAATTGGCCGTGTGTCTTATGTGTTAAAGAATAGCTCTATTGAGCATGTGCCTGGAGGTAGTGGACAGGGCTGACATGGTAGGCTTTGATTTCCAGAAAGGGTTGATCCTTGGCAACATGGGTTTTTGAAATGAAGCCAGAGGCTGTATGCAGCAGATGGCACAATGTGGAATAAGGAATGATGTTAGAGAGCCAGTTTGGTGTAGTGGTTAAGAGAGGCAGGACTGTAATCTGGAGAACTGGGTTTGATTCTCCACTCCTCCGCTTGAAGCCAGCTGGGTGACTTTGGGTCAGTCGCAGCTTCTCTCAGCCCTACCCATCTTGCAGGGTGATTGTTGTGAGGATAATAATAACACACTTTGAAAACCGCTCTGAATGGGCGTTAAGTAGTCCCAAAGGGTGGTATATAAATCAAATGTTGTTGTTGTTATTATGTACCATGCCAAACATTGCACCTTTGGGACCTCTCTATAGATGTGAATGACTTAAGACAAAAACCTAGAAAAATTCATATTTTTTCCCCCCATTTAGCACTGGAATAAAAAACCCTCAAACGAAATGTTATCAATTTTAGAATGAACACACTACTTTTTTAAAACAAAGGTTTTCTTGCTCAAAAATAGATAGTGTGGATATGAGAATAATTCTTGTGACTGTTGTAGACACATGCATATATAATCAGGGATGTTCAGATTTATTGTTTATATATGACTCATTTGTTTAAATATGACTAATTTTGTCCACAATGTTTTCAATGTTATAAAGTTAATAGCTATATAGGCTGCTAGTCCTATTCTGACTATATGAGAATGTAAAACAGAAATCAGGTCATACTTTTAAGACTAATCAAATTTATTCCATTAAAAACATTCATGAGTCAGACCTAACTTCTTCAGAGGCACGTGAATCAAAAATTTTACATGAAGACTTATAACCAAAAACATACCTCCAGTGTGTGTGTGTGTGAGGAGGGAGGCCTTCTTTTTAAATTATACTGTCTTCTGTTTATTAGTGTCTCCTGTTAACAGATTTTACTTTCTTCTACTTCTCAGATGACAACAATTAAGATATCTGTGCTAAGATATCATAGAGTACATCAGTTTCCCACTCAATTCCCCTAGTATTGGGTACATTTCAATTTTTTTTGAACACTAAGTCATTTTTAGGTCTACATTGCATATATATGCCCATTACTACAATTTTATATGCTACCAAAGTTAAACATTACATATTTTATGTTGTTAAAGCAGTCAAATAAAGAAGGTACTGCAAATACCACTCATTCTCCCACTTGGTTTTGAAATTTCCATATATTTTACATTAATAGCCCCCCACCCCACCCTGACTGGATAGCTCAGGCTAGCCCGATCTTATCAGATCTCAAACGCTAACCAGGGCCTGTTAGTACTTGGATGGGAGACCACCAAGGAATACCATGGTTCTTACGCGGTGGCAGGCAACGGCAAACCATCTCTGAACACCTCTTACTTTGAAAACCAAAGGAGGTTGCCATAAATCGGCTGCAACTTGACAACACATTACACACACACAGTCTGCCACTTCACCCTGATCTGCCAGTCCCCCGCTGGGGGCGTGGGGGGTATCCCGCTCCCACCCTCTATCCCCTGCCCCTGCTTACCTGGCTGGCGGGGGGAAAGGTAGGGAACATGCCCACTGGGGCATGTGCCTGGGTCATGTGGTGTGGTCCTGCTTAAACAAGATCAGCCCAAGCCAAGCACAGAACTGAGCAATGTGCCTTTTGTAATCCAAATGCCCATGCTTGTAACACTGTGTTGGCTCTTGGGCCATGGCTAATCACAGCCACGGAAGCGCGCGATGTAATTGAACTTGCCCCATTACTGAGCAGTCGCCCCTTAGCATGAACGGGACAGTGTTAGTCGAGAAGAAACTGTGCTTCTTTTCATGAAGCAATCGCTCCCCATGTGGCTTGTTAGACAAAACGTACAGACTGTACCTCTAGGTCAGATGAAAGAGGCTAAGCCCTAGTTTCGAAATGCTGTCGTCCGAGTGACCTACATACTGGACAATTGTGTTGCTGCATCGCTAGATCGATATGTGTCGAGGCAGAGTACCTGCTATTGGGAAAAGATGTTCGCACACGCACACTTTGTAGTAACTGGCTTTTTGACTAGCTTGCCAGGATCTGGCAACGTCGTCTGATTCTTCCAACCTGTAGTAAGAATCCAAATGTTCTATTAATCGACGTTCTTATTCCCTTCTCCAGTTCTACAGCCACGTTGTTTCTTTTAGTGAATAAATTGCTCCTCACGTTATGACGAAATGTCGATTGAGTCGAGTTTTGAAGTGCTGTCCTCCTTCCGTTGAGCTCCCAGGTGGCTCTCAGCCCATCTGGACAAACCAGAGCTTGTGATTCAGATGTGGGCTGCTTTCACACACGCTGGATAATGCATTCTCAAGGCATTATAGCAATCGTTTGCAACAGGATCCAGCTGCAAACTATTGCTATAGCGCATTAAGAGCGCATTATCCAGCATGTGTGAAAGCCAGCAGCGGCGCCAGGGTTTTTGGTGCTTGCAGCCGGCCAGTGGGCCGGGCGCCCTGCACGCGCGCACACACACACACACACTGGCCTGCATGATGACGTCACGTGTGATGTCATCATGGGAGCGAGTGCGCCACTGGCCCAATCACTGCGGTGGGCGGCTGAGACGGCGTGTGGGTGGCCTCCGAGCTCTCCCGCTCGGTTGCCCTGCACCGCTGCAGACGCTGCCTGCGGCTGCTGCGCCCAGCTGGGGGCGCGTGCTGGCAGCAGCACAGGGCGGGAGGGATAGGAGGCTGCAGCTCCGTGGCGCTTGCTCCCACTCCGCACCTCCTCCGGTGCCCTCTCCGGCCATCGCCTACCTGGCCTCAATGGGCGCGCCGGCCCTGGTGAAAGCAGCTGTGTGGTCTTAGTCAATATTGTAGACCTCCGGATATAGCAGTAGTACGGCTTTATTAAAAAAAACACGAGGCGATACTTTTCAAATTCCTGTCAGTTAATTGAAATAGTGGTTGGTGTGACTTCATCTCATCATGGTTACATTCTGGCTTTGTGGCCTCAGGCAGCTGACTCTCTCTCAGCCCTCTGTTTGCAGTATAATAGTAACTGCACTTACATACCTCTTTTCTAGACAGATTTCACTCACTCAGAGTGGTGAACAAGGTCAGTGTTATTATTATCGCCACAAAGCAGCTGAAGCTGAGAGAAGTGGCTGACTCAAGGCCACCTACCGAGCTCATGGCAGTCGTGGGATTCAAACCAGCAGAGTGCTGATTCACAACCCAACCAGTTAACCACTTTGCTACAGCAGCTTTCATAATAACTGCACTTATACACCCCTCTTCTAGACAAATTAGTGCCCCACTCAGAGCGGTGAACGAGATCAGTGTTATTATTATTTCCACAAAACAGCTGGGGCTCTGGGGCTGAGAAAAGTGGCTGACCCAAAGCCACCTACTGAGCTCAGGTGTAGTGAGAATCAAACCAGCGGTGTACTGACTCACAGCCCAACCACTTAACCACTGTATGTGTTCACCTACATATTATGGTTTCTTCCATGTTTATTTTGAACAACATTTTTTTTCTCTTGCAAATTTAGCGTCCAGGATTGCTGTATAAATGAGGGGGAGAGAAGGAAACTTTAACCCTTTCCTCCCCTGCTGGTTTCTTGCTGGCTTAAGCCCCCCTTGAGCTGCTTTTGCTGCACCCATAGTTTTTCTCCCGGTGGATATTTGAGGGAGGATTTTTCCAGAGAGTAACTGGCAGGGGAGAAGTGTTCAAGTCTCTCCCTATCCTGTTCTCATACTTGATAAAGCGGTCTTTGTGGCTAAAAAAGTGCAGAAAACATGTGATCAATTACTGGCCTGCCTTATAGAACTGTTGTAAGGACTGCAACAAGGTATTGAGAATGAAGGACTTTGAACACTGAAAGTTCCAAATAAATACCAGTTTAAATATAGCATAAGCTTTCGAGAACCACAGCTCTCTTCATCAGTTGTGTTCTTGAAAGCTTATGCTACAATAAAGAGTCTAGTAGCACCTTTAAGACTAACCTACTAGACTCTTTACTATTTTGCAGCTACAGGCTAACTCCTCTGGATCTTAGTTTAAATAAATGACATAAAAATAAATAAATTGTGATAGACTTATTGATTGAGTTCTTCTCCAGCCAGGAAAAAGAAACAATCCAGAGAGAGAGAGAGAGAGAGAGAGAGAGAGAGAGATTGAACTCAGAAGTAGACATGGGCATGAACAGAAAAAAACCCGAACATGGTGTTTGTTGTTCATTGCCATCCATGCACAACGAACAACGAACACTGACGAACATGATCCTGTCACGAACATGTTCGTTGTTCATTGTTCATGGGGGCCAACAGGCTCTCCTCCAGCCATCAAGATCCCTATTGCCCCACTCCCAGAAACCCTACCTGAGCAGGCACCAGGAAAGGTACCAATAATAAATAATAGCTTGGCCCCAGAGCCTAGCAGCAGCCCTGGAACTTGAAGGGGTAGATCCCTACCGCACCACTCCTAGAAACCCTACCTGAGCAGGCAGCAGGAAAGGTACCAATAATAAATAATAGCTGGGCCCCAGAGCCTGGCAGCAGCCCTGGAACCTGAAGGGGTAGATCCCTATCCCACCACACAAAGAAAATTCAAGCTCCAATGCACTCACCCTGTCTCTCTAACAGCAGCTGTCTCTCCCTGAAAGTCAGCGCTGGGAGCCCCCCTCCCCCCTGGTCTTTTCCTCTTGTAACAAATTTGGAGCGCCAGTCCACACTTAAAAGGAAGACCTGCCTATCAAGCTAAATTGGGCTTAGATTGGGGTTTCCAGGGCAACAGCAGGAGTTCAGATAGAGTTCAGACAATCCCTGCCTGAGTTGCCATGGGAATTGATTGCAGGTGCCAGACTGTCTGGCTTGATGAACAGCAACGAACAGCAACGAACGAGGCTTGCAATGACCACCTGTTCGTTTAGAATGGGGCCTCACGAACAGCTTGTTCGCGAAAAGCCGAACAGGCTGTTTGTGGGTTTTTAAAGTTCATATTGCTGTCTGTGCCCATCTCTATTCTGAACCCATGCATCGTGGCTTACACTTGATGACTGTTTATGAGTCACAGTTCTCTTAGCTGAGCTGTGACTCACAAAAGCTCATACCCTACCACAAATTTTGTTATTCTTACAGGTGCTACTGGACTCCTGCTCTTTTCTTCTGCTACTGACAAACAGGGCTATCTGTCTTAATGACTGTTGTTATGCAGATCTCTATAAAGCCGGTTCCTGTAAGAAGATAGTTGTGTTAAGACCTAGCAATTTCTGTGACTGTGGGGAGCTGAGAGGCAGAAAATGAGGGGGAACCATCACAGGTGAAGGTGGCCGTGTTACAGATTACAGCTGCATCCGGATTTCTGTTTCAGTCAGTTTGAATCCCTGGTTCGCCATCTGTTCTTGAGAGTGAAACCCTTGTGGTTTCCAAAGGCACGCACCCACATTTTGAAAACAGAAAGGAAGCCACATGCTGTTTTTAAGGACGCAGAGAGAGAGAGCAAGCATGAGAGTAGCCCTGTTCAAAAGGATCTTGCATTGGGTCAAAATTTACACTGATATTTTTTCAAACAATTTCCTTCTGTTGGAGAGAGGAGTTTATGGAAGTCACGCTGAAGCGGCATCTCAGAATGAAATCGCCTCCAGAAAGGAGGTCGGCCTGATTGTTCTTCTGAGGTTGCCCGGCGAGGTTTTGTTCCTCCATCTCCTCCACATACACAACCCCACCTACGTAATAGTCCAGATTTTGCTTGTGTGCGTTTATATAAACCACAACGTTTTAGCGCTACCAAGAAACAAAAGTGGGGTTTTACAGATATAAGCAAGCTCGATTCTCGGTTATAGTTATCAGAGCACAAATATCTCTGATGACCCCTTTCCTTTCACCTGTGTAAATGGGTCATTGTCATTCATTTCAGAAGCACCCTCCCCAATCTTGACATTGGACAGTTTGACACGCTGTAATAAGGATCCTGCAGGGACGGTGGGTGGCCTCTACATAGAGGACCCTTGGAAAACATGAACCTTACCATAATGGACCAACAAGATCTTCAGGGTGTTAGCTTTCGAGAGTCAGAGCTCCTTTCGCATCTGAAGAAGGGAGCTCTGACTCTTAAAAGCATAGACTCTGAAAATATTGTTAGTCTCTAAGGTGCCACTGGACTCAGGGCCGGATCTAGGGTTACCGGCGACCAGGGCAACCCTAGTCCGACCCCTCGTGTGCTGCGTGTGCGCTCCCAGTGCTGTGTGATGACGTCACTTCTGTGACATCATCATGCAGGGCAGAGTGTGCCGCCCGTGTGGTGCACTGGCGGAGGCAGTGTGCGGGGCTGGGAAGCTGCCGGCGTCATTCGCCTCCTCGCAGGACAGGGGGCAGCTGGCCGCCCCCAGTCCTGCAGGGCAGGCGAATGGTGCGGGTGGCCTCGCAGCCCCCGCGCTGCCTTTTGCCTGCCCCACAGGACAGGGGGCACGAGGCAAGCTGGTCGCCCCCTGTCCTGCAGGGCAGGCGAAAGGCAGTGTGGGGGGCTGGGAGGCTGCCCGCACATCCTCCCACGTGCTCCCAGGGCTGGCAGCTGCTCCCGGTGCCCCCTCCCTGGCAGCGCCGGGAGCAGACTACCCCCCCTGCCCCCCCTCGATCCTGCCCTGACAGGACTCAAATCCTGCTGTTCTACTGCAGGTCAACATGACTACAGACCTAAAACCCAGTAAAATGGTAGACGCTTTGCTCATTTCCTAATAGACTAAAATCCAGATTTGCTGCATCTGATTATAGAGTTTCCCCTCTGTACACCTTTGGATTTCCCACCTGTGTGCGTTATTTGCCTCCTACCTTCTGTGTTTGACTTTCCCTACCTCTGTGGCTGGCTCTTATTTTCCAATGCTTGTCAAGAGAATGGACTCAGATGATGTTTCCTTGCTCAGCATCGCTGCACACTGCCGATAACAGGGCACAGTCTTCGCGCTGCATCACGGTGTCAGAAAGGAGAAGTGTCATGTCGGGGTTATTCGGGCTGACTTTGCAGAACGTGGCTGGCCTCTTGCAGTCTGACACTCTCGCAGCTAATTTTGCAGGACTCTCTGGTGTTGACAGTTGCTGACTGAAGCCTTACAGCAGCTCTTCTCGCTTCTCCCTTCGAAGAACCGATTCCTAAAAGAAACTGGAGAGGAACGGGGATCACAGACCCTTTCCCCGCTGGAATAAATTACTACCGTGAGGGGCCATCCATCAATTAAAGATATTTTAGCTGATTAACCTCTAGCTTTTTCATTGATCACGTAGTTGAATGAATACATTTGCATGTTTCCCAAACCTCGATATATGAGGTTTTTTAGACATGAAATTATCAGATTATATAGATGACAACAGGAAGATCTAATTTTTCACCATTTACAATTAGAATAATAAACTGGAACCAAAGTTGCCTTAAAGCTGTGTATGTCCTTCACTCATAGCTCGACTACTAGAGATTTGGGGGTGGTGCCTAAGGTAGGTGGGATTTGGGGAGGGAAGGGGAGGGACCTCAGATTGGTATAATCCCATAGAATTAGGGATCCCCTCTGCCCCCTGCCACTACTCACTTAGTTGGTGGGGGGGGGCAGGGGATCGGGCCTCCCATGAGTGCTTCTGGGGCAACATGATGATGGCGATGATGATGATGATGATGATGATGATAACATTCGATTTCTATACCGCCCTTCAGGACAACTTAATTCCCACTCAGAGCAGTTTACTAAGTATGTCATTATTATCCCCACAACAAAACACCCTGTGAGGTGGGGGGGGGGGGCTGAGAGAGCTCTGAGAGAGCTGTGACTGGCCCAAGGTCACCCAGCTGGCTTCAAGTGGAGGAGTGGGGAATCAACCTGGTTCTCCAGATTAGAGTCCTGCACTCTTCACCACTACACCAAACTGGCTCACTCCTGGGAATGTCACTCCCGGGAATGATGTCATCACGCTGCCCTAAGAGCACTCCCGTGCTTTACAGCAGGTTGATTTTTGCCCCAAATGGGCTGTATTGGGCCTGTTTGGGACCCAAATTGGCTCGCTGAGAAGTGCGTGTGCATCCCGTGCCCGTGCAATGATGTCAATTCCCAGAAATGACGCTGTTGTGCAGGCTCAGGGGCACATGAGCAAAACGTGGGCATGTGAGGAGCAGTGAAGGAGCTAAGAGAAGGTGAGCGTTCAGCCCCCTCCCACCGGGAGAGTAGGGGTACCTGGCAACCCTACATAGAATCCATGCTCCAAAGCAGCCATTTTCTCCAGGGGAATTTATCTCTGGGCTTTCTACCCATATTATAGGGCTGTGTCGGAAGAAGTAGTTCAGAGGGGTGCCTTGGTAGGGACAGGGACTATACGCTACTCTGTTGGGTACTGTCTGCTGATGTAGATGTGCACTTACTAGGGAGTTCCATGTTCCACTTCATTCTGCTTGGTTTCAGAAAGATTTCATCTCTGTGCTCGGCTTCATGCTTGGCTTTCAAATTTCTGTTTCCATACCCTATTGTCTCTCTTTCACTGTTGTTCATTATTGTACTTTGCTCAGTGAATGTCCTAGTCATTGATTATATTGAATTTTCACTTGCACTTTGTAATCCGCCTTGGATCTCAGTGAGAAAGGCGGACTATAACTCATCACCATCATCTCTGTAGCCTGGAGTACAGTCGTCATTCCAGGAGATTTCCAGGCTCCACTGGACGGTTATAAGCTCTATTCACCTCCAGGAAACATCTCTTTAAATTGGATCGCACTTATTAACCAATTAAAGCACCAGTGGTTTAACCCACCAACTAGATTTTGTCGCCATGATTACCGCCCATTTCTCATAAGGGATCGCATTCCAGAATGTGTCCAGGGGAAAGACTTAGAGGTTTCCTAAGAATCCTGCAAACCATTTCTCTGTGCAGCCTGGGTGAGGTTCTCGCTGCTCTGCACCAGGGAATCAAGAACCGGGAGCTCTCTAAGCAGCTAACCACCTTCTCTTCCTGTACGAAGCCAAGAAGGTTGTTTTTAGAGCAGCCACCTGCCAGAAACCAAAACTCGTAACCAGGATCCCTCGCATCTTCTTTGAAACTGGTGGCCCTTTCCACCACCCTCCTCGTGAGCCAGGAGGGTGGGGGCGCCTCCCTGCCAGCCACTCCACCTGAAGTGTGCCCCTGCCGGTGGCCATCCTCCAGGTGGTAGCTGGAGATCTCCTGGAATTAAAACTGATCTCCGGATGACAGCGATCATCAGTTTCCCTGGAGAAAATGGCTGCTTTGGAGAGTGGACTCTACGGTATTATACCCTGCCGAGGCCCCTCCCTTCCCCAAACCCTGCCCTCTTCAGGCTCCACCCCCCAAAATCCAGGTATTGCTCAACCTGGAGCTGGTAACCCTAAGCCCTCTGGCCTTACACATGACCATTCAAAAAAGCATTTCAATGACCTTCCTTTGTGGGCATCCCTCCCCCCCGCCCCGTTCTTGTTCATCCTTCAGTCTCCCAGTTGCTTTCTGCCTTTCTATTTCACTTCTCCATGGAAGCTCTCGTTTCTCTCTCTCGATTTCTTTTGCTTTCTTTTCTAAATGGTTTTCTGTTTCATTTTTACTACTGCAGCCTCCCCAGCAGATAAAACAGTTCAGTGGCTTGCAACAGTGACATCTGAACATGCTTTGTAAGGGCCGCATTCTGATTCCTCAGCTCTCAGAACCAAATCAGACATGCCTGGAATGCTGGGTTTGGAGCTCCCAGTGATTTTTTTAGAACTCAATTTTCAGGTGTCCAGGGGCATGTTTTGGATTAGGGCCATAATAAGGTTGCCAACCTCCAGGTGGTAGCTGGAGATCTCTTGGAATTACAGCTGATTTCCAGGACACAGAGATGAGTTCCCTGGAGAAAAGTAATTGTTTTGGGGGAATGGACTCTATGGCATTATACCCTGCTGAGGTCTCCAAACCCAGACCTCTCTAGGTTTCATGCCCGAAATCTCCAGGAATTCCCCAACTTGGAGCTGACAACCCTAGCAGAGAAGGGGGCAAGGGGGCTGTTGAAGCTAGCTGTAACCTCATTCCAATCTTTTATTTCTGAGAAACCCTACAGTGTAGGGAGATGCAATGTTAGCTAGGAAGCGTAGTTTTAAAAGATAAAGCCGGCAGAGATCGCTCCTCAGAAGGATTGTTAATTTAATCTTTGCCTCCCCAAAGGGGAGGTGAAATTGACAGAACCTTCAGGGAGGTGAAGATGAAATTAACAATCCTTCTGAGGAGCAATCTCTGCCGGCTTTGTCTTATAAAACAACGCTTCCTAGCTAACGTTGCAGCTCCCTACACTTAAGCATCCCCGTGTAAGATGTCTCTTGTAGAGAGACTCTCTGTAGTCAGGAGGAGATCTAGACTTATGATCTAGACTCTCTGTAGTCGGGAGATCTAGACCCTACCTTGAAGCTGATAAGCATTCCTGTAGTACCTATGAGCCAGTGCATGGATCAGATCAGACTAGTAGAGTCTACTTTGATGAGTATCGGCTCGCCAAGAAAGCTCTTTTCCTGTCCTATGAGAAAGTACAGGCCGGGAACACTTTCATCCCCTAATCACAGGGATGTGTTTTATTTTTCCCCAGGCATTTTGTTGATTCTGTTTTTTTGGCTTGCCTGCCTTTATATCTTTGACTCCTCTGCCAGTAGCCGTTTTTAATTACTCTGACACGACGGGTTTTATTGCTGATTGTTTTAATTATGTATTGATTAAACGCTGCGGCTGATTGTGTAGATTGTTTTAAGTGCCCCTTTTTCCCTCTAAGGATGTCTTATTCTTGTCAAGTATTATGTAGCGTTCGGTGGAATAGCATCGTAAGCCACCCTAGGAACCGTATACCGGCAAGGGGGAGAACGCAGGATCTAAGCGCTTTAAATGCATCCGTCCAATAAATAATGTGTTGTGCTGGACCTCTGCTAAAACTGGTGCTTTCCTCTGATGCTAGCACCCCCCCCCCCCCGTGCTTTCATACACATTGGATAATGCACTTTCAATGAGTGTTAGCAGTCATTTGCGACTGAATTTTCCACAAGAAACGATTACTAAAACGCACAGAAAAGTGCAATATCCAACTTGTGCGAAAGCCGCACCGACCGAGTGCATCAGGAGAAGGCTGGCTGTACCAGAGGAAAGCGTTAGGAATTCACAAACACTTGCTGGTTTGGCTCAAGGCCTGTTCCCCATTCATTATCAGGCAGTCGATTTTTTGATAGATTTTTCATCTGCTCGTCAAACCCTTGGTGACAATTTGCCAAGCGGCTTCTCTGTATCGCTTCCAAACGGCGCAGCGCAATGGGCTTTTTATGCAGGCGCACCCTCGCACAGCCTGATGGAATTCTAATCCCCTCCCCCACTCCACTGTACTTGGCAGGCAGTTATTTAAACAGACAGTTAAATCAGCCACAAATCGTCTAAATCAGTCATAAATAAATACTGGGTTTTTAAAAAATCCAACCGCCCATTGTTCATCTAAGTAGTCCTCCTGAGCGACGTTAATGCCTGCCAGTCTATTTTCCCCCCAGCAATGTTTTTGGACATGGGCAGTTTGGCAAAATCTTGATGCCCATGTGTTTTGCAGGCACGTGTCATTCATTGCTGAACTGAACACTCCAAGTGACTGGTGTGTGTCTGATTGCTGCCATCATGTACAGCAAATACAGCTGCGGTAGCATAGTGGTTAAGTAGTTGGGCTGCGAGCCAGCACTCTGCTGGTTTGAATTCCACTCCTGCCATGAGCTCAGCAGGTGGCCTTGGGTCAGCCGCTCCTCTCAGCCCCAGCTCCGCAGCTCTATTGTGGGGATACACTGACTTTATTAACCACTCTGAGAGCAGAACCACAAGTGACAAAAGGCACAGATTGGACACTTGTCTGCTTCCCTCAAGTTTTGATGGGAAATGTAGGCAGCTTGGTGGAATGTTGGACAAGTGACAGTTGAAAAGTCCATTGGACAGCAGTCGGAGAGCGATGCTGCGAGACCAGGATGCCTACATTTCCCATCAAAACTTGAGGGAATCAGACAAGTGTCCAATCTGTGCCTTTTGTCACTTGTGGTTCTGCTCTGAGGCACAAATCTGTCCAGAAGGGCAGTACATATGCACTGTTGTTGTTCTTAGTCTGCCTTTCTCACAGTGGTTAAGTGGTTGGGCTGTGAATCAGCACTCTGCTGGCTTGAATCCTACTCCTGCCATGAACTCAGCAGGTGGCCTTGGGTCAGCCGCTCCTCTGAGCCCCAGCTCCCCAGCTCTATTGTGGGAATACATTGACTTTGTGGGAATACACTGAGCAGGTTATGGCATGGCCCCACAAGCTCTCAATAGCTGGCCATATCACTTCAAATAGGATGCTCTTCCATTTTTACATTGGCTGTGGAGAAATCAAACGGTATACATGGATGCAGGGGTCATTTCATAGAAAAAGCTGGAGGAACACATTAGTATAACTCATTAGCACAACTCATTAGCATATGCCACACCTCTTGCCATCACCAGAAGTGTGTCATTAGCATAACTGATTTGCATATGCCACACCTCCTGACATCACCTATCCTGGCTGTTTTGGACCCAATCCTGGCCATTGAAGGCCAAAATTGGGCCCAAAATGGCAAAAAGGGGCTGAAAATGGCTGAAAAGGGGCCCAAAATGGTCAGGATCAGGCCGCTGATGAGTGTGAGAGTGATCCACCACCCATCAGAGGCCCGATCCAGGTCGTTTTGGCCCCAATCCAGGCCAAAATGGGCCTAAAATGGCTGAGAGTCAGGTGGGCAGGGCCACCTGACATGTGACCTCTTTTGGAAACTGCTGGAACTGCGTTCCTGTGCGTTCCCCTTCAAAATGGAGCCCTGCATGGATGTACGAACCGGCCAGCCCTCAGCATGATGCACTTTCAGATCTCTCGGAAGCATCGTAGTCCAAAGAGCGGTACAGATAATGATCCGTGGTGTGCCTCTTGTCTCGAGAGGCTGAATTTCAAGTCCGAGCTGCTGGCTGAAATGGAAGTGGCCCAAGATGGCAATCAGGGCAGCCCTTGCCAGGGATCTCTTGCCCTCTGTGCTCTGAAGATCACAGGCACTTGGGACATTTCAAGGGCGCCACATGTCTGAAGACCCTCCAGAAACTACAGAGGAGGTACAGTGCAGCAGCAATTTGATTAACCAGTGCTGGTTGTAGAGCCTGTGATGTGGCTAGGAGTTGGGGGGCGGCGTGGGGCAAGGCACATCATTAGCCCTCTCTGCACTTTATGAGGTTGAATTCCCCAAGGGGCTCCAAAAGCTGGCAATATTGTGAGGTGGTATGACGGTTCTGTGCACAGGATATGATCCGGGATGCTCATTTGCCCATTAATGCTGTTCTCCTCCAATGACAGTCGCGCATGTGTGAACCAGTAAGAAATGCAAGCATTTGGGCCTTGGCAGCTGCCTCAAAGAAAAGACAGATTGCCTGGCACGTCTTTCATCCATGCCATAAAGATAAAGATGTATGAAGGATAGCAGCAAGTAAATGTGGGAACGGATATGGGTACCATTTTTGAGATATGAGAGCCATTTTTGTGCCTGGTTTCCTATTGCAGGAGTCACACAGAATAGGACACACAGAGAACATGTTTGAATGGTTTTATAATGTTTTTGTTTTTGTTTTTTTAATTAATTTACTTTTTAATTAAGCTTTATAACATACAACAAATAGAAATCAACAATGAACATCAACTGTAACACAACAACTAATCAATAATAGTTTACAAGTTTTGAAGAATATGAACATTACAATAACTTTGAAACAAAGCATACATAATATTACCAAATATCAGAAAACTGAATCAACGTCTGAGCAATTCTTATTTTGGGATGTAAATCGTGCATGTCTATAAATTCAAGAAAAGGGAACCATTTCTCATAGAAATTGGAACTGGCGGGAAAGCGTTCAGCATTGAGAATATTATCATTAATTTTATCCAGGATGAAATGGTCCCATATCTTAGAGAGCCACATCTCTTTAGTTGGCACTTTCTTCAGATTCCAGACTGAAGCTATCGCTGATTTCGCTGCAACTAAAAATATTGCTATAAGATTCCTGATAGCTTTTGGGATCTGTGGAATATTATGTTTTTATTGTTTTAAGCTGTTGTTAAACCACCCTGAGCCTGTCTGACGGGGAGGGTGGTCTAGAAATGCGATTAAATAAAAATAAATGAAGTGACTAGAGCTGCTGGTGAAGTTTGGGGACAAAAAAAGAGAGGCTTTGGATGGCAGCCTCCAGAATTATCACTTGTGGATTCTCCTCCACAAATGTTGTAGCTGTCATTCCAGAATTTGGCTTTTGCCACATCAGCTGCACACGTTTCTGGAACTAGATATTTCTCTGTTGTGACTCTCAGATCAAGCATTCTTGTGATATATCATCAAACTATTGCCTGTAATCTCAGCCAATTGCATGCAGTCGGGCATAAGAAAGAGCAAAGCATGTATGTTGTGAAACGTTTACACAACAGCAAGTCCCAGGAGTACGGGCGAAGCTTTTATGGAGCTTTAAGACTAAAAACTCCATGGTGCAGTGCATCTGCGAGTGAAAACGAATGTGTTGAAAATATTTGGGGCCTTTAATGGAAGGGGGCAATTAATGTTCTTGTAGGAGTAGCAGTGGCAGAATCAAAGACATCTCTAGTGTAAGTGGAACTCACTGTATGCCATGTGAATCGATTCTGTACCGAAAGGTATGAAGTTCACTTTCAATACAGATGTAGCTTAAGAGGCTTGCTCCAGGCTGCAGAATCAGTCAGAGGCAGTGGGATTGGGGAAGCCAGTTTGGTTCATTTCTGACTGTGTCAAGCCTGCGCTGTGTCAGTTAACACTAACTTGCTCTTCAGTGCATCTTGGATTTTCTTGACGCAAATTCCTGCATTGGCGGCGAGGGGCATTGGTTTCAAAGTTCATCCGTTATGCACACGGTGGGAGCCGTTGAGTAACTGGAAAAATCAACTTAGCATTGCCTCACTAGGGAGATGGCCTGTTTGCTTAAACTTTCGAAGGAGATGAAGCAAGAACTGGGCAATTGATCAAAAGATAGAGAGGGATGGCTTGATCGATGGAGAGACTGCTGAAGGGCAGAGAACTGCTCTCTTCTGTAACCAGTCTCACTGGCACCCGAAATCATGTGCTAGAATTCAGTGGTCTGGGACACATTCCGCGTAAGAGTTAGCAGGGTTTCGTTGAATGCCTGACTTGGTTTCATTTTAAATCATGCATTTCCTTGTGGAGAAATAAACGAGGCCATTGTGTCCCACCCTTACCCCCCAAAAGAAACTGGCAAATATTCAGTACTACCGTAGTGACAATATTCACCATTTTCTACCCTGACCAGGGCTATTGTTTCCATGGTCTTTAGTCGTAAGGGCAATCCCAGCTAATTTTGGATTACTTGACAAATGAGATGAGACCATGGCAATATAGAGTCAGCCAATCAGATCTGGCTTTGTTGCAATAACACTGAAGGTTTTAGTGTTTTATAATAATATTATAATAATAACATTCAATTTATGTACCAACCCTCAGGACAACTTAACGCCCACTCAGAGGGGTTTACAAAGTATGTTATTATTATCCCCACAACAACAATCACCCTGTGAGGTGGGTGGGACTGAGAGAGCTCCGAGAAGCTGTGACTGACCCAAAGTCACCCAGCTGGCTTCAGGTGGGGGAGTGAGGAATCAAACTTGGCTCTCCAGATTAGAGTCCTGCCACACCAAACTGACTTTTTTTTTGTTTCCCGCATTGGGGACGCTAAGTTGGGTGGAAAGGTACTTTAACAGTGCAATCCTATGGAGAGTTACTCCAGTCTAAGCCCATTGACTTCAATGGGCTTAGACTGGTGTAACTCTTCATAGGATTGCATTGTTAAAATGCTTAAAATGATAGATAGATAGATAGATAGATAGATAGATAGATAGATAGATAGATAGATAGATAGATAGATAGATAGATAGATAGATAGATAGATAGAATTATCTGAGAGAAAAGATACAAGCGGCAGCAATGTGCTCAATTTTTTTTTTGCAAGCATTGTTAAAAAAGATGTGCTTTATCAAAATAAAAATGAGTACATTTTACTCTGTTCTATTTGTTGTGTATTTTTTGGGACAAAGCCCCTTGTCCTGACTTCAGACTCTTCCTGGGAATTGCCCTGATACTAGGTGAGGTGGGGAAAATTGCAGAAGTAAAAATGAAACGGGGGAACTTGGAATACTTGGGACTTCTCACAATGATTCATCATCCCCCGCTCTTGGCATAACGCAGCTTCCTCTTCTATCTCCCAAGTTTTATGTTAAACTTGGGAAGACATCACATGACAAGCCACCACAATACGAGTTTCACCCATTATTTTTGTATGATTGAAAGTGTCTTCTAAATTCATTCCCTTCTGGTGAGAGCTGCAATTACCCAAGTATGGGGAGATTTTTAATTTTGATAGATTTGCGGCAGATGGTAAATCTTTCAACTTGCCCCTGGGATGGGGCGCCTTTTGAGGAAATGTTCCTCGTTTGAAAACAAGATGCAAAGTTGTATTATGGAGACTTTACCAAATTAGAACAGACTGTGTGCATTTCCTTCCTAGATGCTTTCAAGCTAGCTGCCAGTCTCAGCAATACCCAGGCCATTTCCACATGGCTTACCTTATTCTGCAAAATAGCGAAATCTCGCGCGAAATCTCACGAGAAGATGCTGTTATCGCGTCTTCTCGCGCGATAACAGCATCTTCTTGCGTGATAACACTGTCTTCTCACGAGATTTCGCTATTTTGCAGAATAAGGCAAGCCGTGCGGAAACTTCCCCATTCCAGGTCATCATGGAATTTTGTAAACGAACACTTCATTAAGTGTTTGTTTAAACTTAACTTAAGAACTTAAGAACAGCCGTATTATATCTCCAAAGCCCATCTAGTCAAGTATCCTGTTTGACACACTGACCAAACAGATGCCCTGGAAGGCCTATAAGCGGGCCACAGAGGCCGATGCCTTCCTTGCCCATTTTCACATGTCTTACTGGCTGTCGAAAATCGCACATGTTTTACTGGCCGTCGAAAATCGCACAAAACTCCCGGAACGACGGTATCTTCCTGACGCAGTCTCCTGTCATGACTCCAGTTCATAGCACAATGACGTTAGAAATGAAGGGAAATCGCACCAGGAAGATGCCATCGTTCCGGGAATTTTGTGCGATTTTCCACGGCGTGTGAAAACGGCCCTTCTTTGGATGCTCCTGAACACCTGGTATTCAGAGATACAGCGCCACAGATCCTGGAAGTTTAATTTAGTCATAATGGCAAAAATCATTCCTTTCATGAATTTGTTGAGACCCTTTTTCAAGCCATTGTCTTTAGTGGCCATTTCTGCATCCTGGGGCAGTGAGTTCCACATGTTAATTGTATTTGATGACTAACATCTATGAAACCTTTCCCCCCATATCACTTCCTTATCCTCTTGCATCAACTATCCTCTTTGCCGGTCACACATTCAGGTCCAAGATGCCGAATAACAAGATAATAATGGTGTGTTCTTAGTCCAAGGCCACTCACACTTAGGTTGCTTGGCCTAGCCTGGATGCTTCCCCAGAGCATTGTGGGCTTTCATATACCTCCTCAGCTTTCCTTGTGTTTCCTTTGATTGATACCAGCCTGCTCGAGCAATTCTGCATAGGGTCGAACTGAAGCTGATAAACACATGGGAATCGCCGGCTTTCTTTTCATGCATGATCCAAGCAGTTCCTTCAAAATAAGGACCTCTTTCACAAAGAAATCACATTTTATCAGTACTAAAAACTAGGAATTTTAGGAACATGTGATTCTTCCTCCACATATCCCCAGTTACACACTCAGCTCTTGCTGGCTGTTCCTTCCGTCAAGCGGGTTGAATCTCTCTTCAGCCTGCTCACCGACTTTTTCAGTTATAGCTTGGATTTGATAGGCAAGTTTGCCGAAGGTTAGGAGCAGGGCTTTTTTTCTGGGAAAAGAGGTGGTGGAACTCAGTGGGTTGCCCTTGGAGGAAATGGTCACAAGGCTGGTGGCCCTGCCCCCTGATCTCCAGACAGAGGGGAGATTAGATTGCCCTCCGTGCCAGTGGCAGGGAGGGCAATCTCAACTCCCCTCTGTCTGGAGATCAGGGGGAGGGGCCACCAGCCATGTGACCATTTTCAAGAGATTCCGGAACTCCGTTCCCCCATGTTCCCGCTGAAAAAAAGCCCTGGTTAGGAGAGCCCCACGTCTGCCAGTTTTTAGGAATGCTTGCAAAACGGATCTTTTCCCGGTGGACACTTGGTTGAGTCTGTTGTAGGGGTCTTAGCCAACTGGCTACCAAGGCAGTTGCTCTGGACTTTGTTGGAAGTGGAGGATTCAGCGCTGTCCCTTTCCTCAGGTTTCAGAGGGGGACAAACCAAAGAGTTAGAAAGATAGAGAGGTCAAGGCACTCTGCTTACTGCTCTGACTATCCTTTGATATGTAGATTGCTATTCTCAGGACTTCCTCCTCCTGACTTCCTCCCTCGTACCTCTTCTCTTCCTGGCTTTGTTCCAGGCACCATCTCTCTCCTTCTCCTCCCTCCATCTTGGAAGCATGGATGCAGGACTTGTCCTAGCATCCATGCCCATCCTTAGACTAGAAAGGTAGTTAGGATCCATCTCTCCTCCTTTCCTATCATAGTACGGAGTTCCTACAATAAAGAACTCTTATTTCCTTTCTAAATATAAGCAAGTGTATGCTTTGTTATTTTCTCTCCTGCACACACACCAGCCAGCAGAACCAACTCACCACCACCTATAATCACACTTCCTCTGCTAACCGATAGAGTCTGCTAAAGGCCCAAACATGGAATCCTTTAATTAGGTTTCTGGGGCCAGCATACGATTTATTTATCAGACCTAGCCATGCCAAGTGCCCACTTATAGCACAAACAAGGAAGTTCAAGAAGCCACAAACACAATGATACAACTTTATTGGTTCTATACCTTCAGAACCCACGTTTAAGTCACCATGTACAAACAAAAAGCCAGTGAGTCAATACAAATAAAGCTCCTGGCTGGAGTTGGCAACGGACTGGCCGGCTGAGGCTTTAATCCCGTTTCGCACTATTTGCTTCCTCAAAAGCCACGTTATGTCTGTCCCAGAATTTGGATCTGTAGGATCTCTCTGCTACTCTCTAATGTCTTCCAGGTAGTTTATTTCTGGGTGAGGAAGGAGGTAGGCCAAGGAAATGGTATTTTCATTGTGTTTGGGGACAAATGTTAAAGAACCAGCCTTGGCAGAATGCAGTCATTTCTGGGTCACATCAGAAGTGATGTCATTGGCTGGGGATGGAAGTGCACACATACCAGTAAAACCAGTATGGTCCTGCCACCTCCCACCTCCTGCCGGTTGCCAGGGAGGACATGGCAACCCTACTAGGGATTGCCAGCCTCCAGGTGGTGGCTGGAGATCTCCCAGAATTACAAACAGAAACATAGATCTGCAACGAGTCCAAAGGGTCATGTAGCCCAGCCCCCTGCACAATGCAGGAAATTCACAGCTATCTCCAGACCAGAGAGATCTGGAGAAAATGGCTGTTCAGGAAGGTAGATTCTATGGCATTATACTCTGCCTGAGATCCTTTCCCTCCCCAAACATCCTAGGATCCATCCCCAAATCTCCAGGAATTTCCCAGCCCAGAGCTGGCAACCCTATGCCTCTGCCCCACTGAATTTGTGCTAACAACACAACGAAGGCTGCCCCCTGACTCTAGCAATGCAAAAATCCAAAAAAGAGCTATCAGGAGTAAATGAACCTCTATGAAAATATTAATAAGTATTTACCTGTAAAGTGACTTATGTGCTGCTCATGCAAAGTGCCAAGAAAATGTAAATACAATATCAATCCATAGAAAATTCATAGAAAAAACTGTAAAGCCAAGTCTCCACTGAATTTGTGGGCACCTGTAGGGAGGCCGAGTCTCCTGCCTGAGAAGAAAGTTTCTCAACATTTTCCCCTGATGCCCACTGATGCCTCGAGCGGTAGCAGGAGGAACTAGAGGGGAAGGCTACTGGTGCGCGGATGTCGGCTCTATACGCCGGCAAAAGAAGGCAAAAGGTATTCCATTCAGATTCAGCAATGGAAAGAAGGGGGTCACATCCAGCCTGAATTGTGCACTCCACCTCTTTCATGACTTTGGCAACTGATTTACATTTACATGGCCCTCACTCCCTGCACCTTCTCCCCCCTCCCCTCACCACCTATATATCTCTGGCCAGTTTCGTCATACCCTCCATGCATCTGATGAAGAGAGCTGTAGTTCTTGAAAGCTTATGCTTCAATAAAGAGGGCTTAAGCAGGGCTTTTTTTCAGCTGGAACACGGTGGAACGGAGTTCTGGCACCTCTAGAAAATGGTCACATGGCTGGTGGCCCCGCCCCCTGATCTCCAGACAGAGGGGAGTTTAGATTGCCCTCCGTGCCAAACTCCCCTCTGTCTGGAGATCAGGGGGCAGGGCCACCAGCCATGTGACCATTTTCGCCAAGGGCGATTTAAACTTTAAAAAACTCCCCCCTTGTTCCAGCTGCCCTCACCACCTATATATCTCTGGCCAGTTTCTTCATACCCTCCATGCATCTGATGAAGAGAGCTGTAGTTCTTGAAAGCTTATGCTTCAATAAAGAGTGCTTAAGCAGGGCTTTTTTTCAGCTGGAACGCGGTGGAACGGAGTTCCGGCACCTCTAGAAAATGGTCACATGGCCGGTGGCCCCGCCCCCTGATCTCCGGACAGAGGGGAGTTTAGATTGCCCTCCGTGCCAAACTCCCCTCTGTCTGGAGATCAAGGGGCGGGGCCACCGGCCATGTGACCATTTTCGCGGAGGGCGATTTAAACTTTAAAAAACTCCCCCCTTGTTCCAGCTGCCCCAAAGTCACGTCATTGTGCGGTCCTGAATTCCAGCACTGAGTTCCACCACCTCTTTTCCCAGAAAAAAAGCCCTGCTGCTACTGGACTCTTCACTATAAACCTGCAAAGACTCTATGATAAAACCCGGCTTATATATAGCTATAGTGAAGAAGCTGCAGGCTGGAAATACGTGTCATCTTCATCCCGGTATCTCTCTCTGCTACATTCTTCTCACAACCTGACAGCCTTTACAGCTACATTCTTCTTGGTGGTCTCCCATCCAAATACAAACCATGCAGGTGTTCTTTGCCGTGTCTCTCGTTTCCTAAAGCTCATTTGCATCTGTTCTCATCAACAGTGCAAACAGTGTGTATGTGCAAACGGGTAAGATACTACAGAAAAGCAGTGAGATGTGGATGAACGCAAAACTGTACCAAGGTTTATTGAGCATGCTGTTTTACAATGTGCAAGGATCACGTGTGCATCAGTCATAGATCCAGAGGAGTTAGCTGTGTTTGCAGTAGCGAAATAGCGAAGAGTCCAGTAGCACCTTTAAGACTAACCAACTTTATTGTAGCGTAAGCTTTTGAGAGCCACAGCTCTCTTTGTCAGATGCATGCATCTGACGAAGAGAGCTGTGGCTCTCAAAAGCTTATGCTACAATAAAGTTGGTATGCATCAGTAAAACACTGTTCAAAAAGAGCAAGCTTGGAGTCCAGTGGCACCTTGGAGACCAACAACATCTCCACAGAGTATAAGCTTTTAAGAATCAAAGCTCCCTTTGTCAGATACCTGGGAGCTTTGATTCTCAAAAGCATATGCCCTGGAAGACTTGTTGATATTTAAGGTGCTACTGGACTTGAATCTTGCTCTTCGACTGCAAACCAACATGGCTACCCATCTGAAAATGTTCAAAAAGGTTCTTGTTTGCTTGTTTCCTTTATTACCTCTACCTCTGTCTCTACCTCTGTCTTTCCGTCCGCCCATCTGTCCGTCTAAATCAGACTGCATAAAGCATCCAATAAACAATGCAACAGGACTAGGCAGGGCTTTTTTTCAGCTGGAACGCAGTGGAATGGAGTTCCGGCACCTCTTGAAAATGGTCACATGGCTGGTGGCCCCGCCCCCTGATCTCCAGACAAAGGGGAGTTGAGATGGCCCTCCACGTGAGATTGCTCCCCTCTGTCTGGAGATCAGGGGGTGGGGCCACCAGCCATGTGACCATTTTTGGGGAGGGCGATTTAAACTTTAAAAAACTCCCCCCTTGTTCCAGCTGACCCAAAGTGACATCATTGTGCGGTCCTGAGTTCCATCACTGAGTTCTACCACCTCTTTTCCCAGAAAAAAAGCCCTGCTGCTACTGGACTCTTCACTATAAACCTGCAAAGACTCTATGATAAAACCCGGCTTATATATAGCTATAGTGAAGAAGCTGCAGGCTGGAAATACGTGTCATCTTCATCCCGGTATCTCTCTCTGCTACATTCTTCTCACAACCTGACAGCCTTTACAGCTATTTTTGGTTCAGAGCCCTCACCCCAGAACCTAACCTACTTTTCAACCAATTCTTTCCAGGTTCTCGTAAGGAACATTCTCGTTTTCTTTCCTCTTGTGAAATGTCAAAGAGTGCGCCCTGCTTTCCGCGTCCCCTCACTCAACCTCTTTCCTTTGTGTCAGCCAAGGGTGCTGCTTCCAGTGGAAAGGCCGGGAAAATGACAGCTCGCGTCAGCCTACCCTTGAAGCGCTGGCTGGCCACAACATTTCTTCCGCTTTCCATGAAATCTGAGAAACTGTTATCCAGCACGATATTACGGTGCCTTGTCTGCTTTATCGAGGTCACGCTCTTCTTGTCGTTTTTCACACAGAAGCCTTCTACCAAACCGAGGGAACTTATCACCACTGACAGGAGAAGCCCTGGCCTGAGCTTGGGTTGCCATCCTCCAGGTGGTGGCTGGAGATTTCCCAGAATTACAATTGATCTCTGGGCCACAGAGATCAGTTCCCCTGGAGAAAACGGCTGCTTTGAAGGGTGGACTCGTTGGCATTATACCCTGCTGAGGTCCCTCCCTTCCCCAAACCCTACCCTCCTGAGGCTCAACCCCCCCAAATCTCCAGGAATTTCACAACCTGGAGCTGGCAACCCTACATATTGTGCATGAAGGAACTGCTTTGCTCCATCCTCCTGCTCTTTCCATTCCATATTTATCTTTCCCTTCCTCCAAAGAACTCAGGCCATTGTGAACATTTTTCCTTTTCATCTTGACAGTCATCCCATGAGGTCAATTAGGCCAAGAGGTTGGCGCAAGGTCACAGAGTGGTCTTCATGACTGAGGGCCAAGCTACACATGACAAATGACACTTGAACAGCAAGTGTATTTTTCCCTGTTCACTTGCCCTCCACTCAATCCACTTGCTGTTCAAGTGTCATTCGTCATGTGTAGCTTGGCCCTGAGTGAAAATTTGAATCCAGGACTCCCAGATACGGATGCCAGTGTACTTCCTAGACACTTCCTGTTGCACACACAACCTGAACTTGTGTGTGTAGTGTGCTGTCAAGTCTCAGCTGCCCCATATGGGTTTCAAGGCCAGAGACTACAGAGGTGGTTTTGCTATTGCCTGCCTCTGCATCATGACCCTGGACTTTCTTGGTGGTCTCCCATCCAAATACAAACTAGGGCCAACCCTGCTTAGCTTTTGAGATCTGCCCTTGCCTTGGGCTACCCGCAGCATCCAGGTCAGCTTACTCTGGATGAAGCAATAGCTAAGATGAGCTTTTAAACATCTATAAGTTGTCTTGGGCTGCTTCTCAACGGGGTGTATGGCTGTGTGCGCAAAAAGGTACCCCTACCATGGCAGCAACAGCATGGGGCTGTCTCCCCCCGCTATTTCCCCTGAAGGCTGCTCTGTTCAGCAGACAAACATCTACTGGTGGTCTCTAGCTCCAAGGAGGTCTGTCTTGCCTCGACCAGGGCCCGGGCCTTTTCGGTCCTGGCCCCAGCCTGGTGGAACTCTCTGTCTGACAACCCAGGCCCAATGGGATTTATTCGCATTCTGCCAGGCTTGCAAGACAGAGATGTTCCACCAGGCCTTTGGTGGTTAAGGCAAACAGGCCTCCTACTCGGCCTCCTACCGGAGCGGGGGGCACATCTCCTCCCTGGTTGTTGTTGTTTCATCTAATGGTTGTCAACAACCCCCATGGACCCAGAATGGCTGTATACGAGACTGTGCAGTGTGCGCTGCTGAGGGTTAGGGTTACCAGGTGCCTGCCAGTGGTGGGCAAACTCCTGGGGATTTGCCCCCTTATCCACCGATCACTGAGCGATCGGCAGGAGGGGGCAAACTCCCGGAGCATGCCCACCACTGGCATGCACCTCAGGAGCACGCGCCATGCGTGCGCTCCCATCCCTGTACTCCGATTTGGCCCCAAACCAGCCAAATTGGAGCGCGGGAGCACTCCTGCGGCCGGCGCGACGACGTCACTTACATAAGTGACATCACCACACACTTGGCGTGGTAACGTCACTTCCGGAAGTGACGTCATCATGCCGCCGCAGGAGCGTGCGTGCTAATGCGCACGCATGAGGGTAAGTTCCAGGCCCCTATCTTCCCGCTGAGAGGACAGAGGGACCTGGCAACCCTCCTGAGGGTGGATCCGTAAATTGTATCTGTTTTTTATGCTACTGGTTTTTACTGTTTTATTTTTTTTACTGTTTACATTTTTTTACTGTTTACTGTTTTTTTACTGTTACATTTTAAACTGATGTGCTCCACTCTGAGCTGGCTTGTAGGGAGAGTGGACTAGAAAGTTAATTAACAACAACAACAACAACAACAACAACAACAACAACAGAACTGCGTCCGAGGCCCGGGGGGGGAGATTTAATTTGAACTGTAATTTGTATTTTGTAAGATCAACCATTCCATCATTACTTTATTAAGCTATTTTCTTTAATTATGGAAGTATGAAGGGAAAGCATTGAAGTGCAGTGTTTAGTGTTTGTGAGTTGCCTTCCCCATTTTTCCACCCCCCTTCCCCCTCTTTTTTTTCTCTCCCTTCTTTCCCTCCCCTTGTACTATTGTAGTTTTTTGTAGTTTATTGTTCTAGATGTTAAAAAAAAACCCAACAACAACAACAACAACAAACACTATGGAAGCAAGTGGGAATGGGATCCATGAATAGGATCCATTGGCTGCTGCCATGCCCCCCTACCGCCACTCCCCCCACCTTTCTATTGCTGCGCCTGTGCAGAAGCACAGAGGCAACGGTGATTTTACCAGGACTCCTCCAGGGTCCTAAACTCCACCTTTTCCACTCTCTTTCCCTCTTCCTATCAAGCCATAGTGCATGGCTGATGCAGGATGTCTGTAGCTGGATTGCTAGTGACAGTTTCTGCTAAGTGTGGTTTGTTTGGATTTCTGAATCCACAAGCTGGATTCGCCGTTGCCTGCCCCCAAGATGGCAGGAGGGGAAAGATGCTGTCCCTCCTGGGAGGAAGTGAACAGGCAAAACACGTATTTATTACTCGTGATCTCCAGACTACAGAGATCAGTTCCCCTGGAGGCACTGGCAGCTTCAGAGAGTGGACTCTGGTAGGGTTGCCAGCTCCAGACTGAGAAATTCCTGGAGATTTGGGGGGTGGAGACTGGAGGGGGTGGGATTTGGGGGGAGGTAAGGGACCTCAGCAGGGTATAATGCCATAGAGTCCAGCTCCAAAGCAGCCATTTTCTCCAGGGGAACTGAACTCTATGGCCTGCAGATCAGTTGTAAAATTCCAGGAAATCTCCAGTCACCACCTGGAGGCTGGCAACCCTATGCTGAGCCCCCTTTCCCCTCCAACGCCACCTTCTCCAGGCTCCACCCCCAAATCTTCAGATATTTCCCAGCCCATAGTTGGTAACCCTATCATGATGCCTACACGAGACTTGTTTTTTACACTCAACCTGTAGCATAAACCCCACTTTTAATTTTTTAAGTATGGTCATTGTCAAGTGCTAGAAACTTGCTTTTTTAAAAAAGACTGAATGCTCCAATTCTCGGGATGCTGAATTGTACATCCAGTACACGTTCTCGTGGGCTTGCACGATGCAGTCACAAAACCACAGAACAACGAGGGGGGAAAATATATCAAAAAGGAAAGATGCAAATTTGCTTTATTTGTATAGTGTGAGCAAAATGTGCTTTTTCGGGTACAGGATTTCTAGTACAACGGGGGGCAGAGAGACACCCTTCTTAGTCCATTGAAGTTAATCGGTTTAGAAGGCTGTTCAGTCTCTTTGGCTTGCGTTGCTACAGCATTTTGAAATTGGACTGCACGATTCAATTGCAGTCTGCTCACACAATCCTGCAACGTGTAGTGTAAAACATCCATAAACTGGGCCTTTTCTGGGAAAGAGGCTGGTTTTGAGTGGGAGGCTTAGTCCTGGGACGGGAAAAGGAAGCTGTGGGGTGGGGAGTTCTCCTTTGGCAAGCGTTTTTGGCTCTCTACTGTGGGATGCAGAAAGTTCCTCTGGCTCCGAGATCTACTGATTGATGTCCTGTCTGCCCCAGTCGGCAGCATACAGCGGTACCAAACCCCACACATCCCAGAGGACTTTATTTTCCTTGCCTCCCACACTCGTTCCTGGACTAGCTTAGCTCCAATCAGCACAGTTATCAGGGGCTGAAATGTTGCCTAACTCAGTTTAGTGTGACAAGATCTTTCAAATCCAGTAGCAGTAAAGGGTAAGGTTTTTTTTTTAAAAAAAAGGGGATTATTTATTTCCTTTCTATCAGAATAGTTCTCAAAGTGGCTCATATGGATCAAAGATGTAAAATCAGGGTAGGGTGATTGCACCCTGTACAAAAAAAATTCACAACCCATAGCAATACAAGAGAATAAAAGTAATGAAAATATCCCAGCAATCGATTCACCTCACCTATTGCTAAATGCCCTTTGGAACAAAACAGCCTTTCTTGAAGGCCACATGGGAGATAAAATGGACTGTCTAATGCTGTGTTTTCTCCTTTTCAAATAGTTTGTGTATTTGTAGTAGCCTGACCAGGCAACCATTGGGAGCTGGGAGCGGGGGGTGGGGACATGAGGGGGTGCCTTGGCAACAGCATGACATCACTTCTGTGGAAAAACCATAGAGTTTCCAGTGAATCTTAGAAAGAACGGATGTCAATTTTCAGAAGTGACGTCACACTATCACGCTGTCACCTGATGGCAATTTTTAAAGATTGTCTCCCACCAGCTGCAGCGATGGTGGTGGGAAATGGGAGCTGGGTGTGTGTGTGGGGGGGAAGGGTGTCACCAAGAAATGTCACTGTTGGTTGTTGTGGGTTTTCCGGGCTGTATTGCCGTGGTCTTGGCATTGTAGTTCCTGACGTTTCGCCAGCAGCTGTGGCTGGCATCTTCAGAGGTGTAGCACTGACAGAGATCTCTCAGTGTCACAATGTCACTGTTGTCTATGGTTGTCAGCTCTACTTTGGGAAATTCCTGGAGATTTGGGGATGGTGCCTGGAGAGGGTGGATTTTGGGGAAAGGAGGGAGCTCAATAACAACAACAACAACATTCGATTTATATACCGCCCTTCAGGACAACTTAACGCCCACTCAGAGCGGATGACAAAGTATGTTGTTATTATCCCCGCTACAATCACCCTGTGAGGTGGGTGAGGCTGAGAGAGCTCTGAGAAAGCTGTGACTGACCCAAGGTCACCCAGCTGGCTTCTAGTGAAGGAGCGGGGAACCAAACCCGGTTCTCCAGATTAGAGTCCCACACTCTTAATCACTACACCAATGGCAATATTTCACTTGCTCTGAGGTTTCCATTGGTGTACCATAGAGTCCTCCCTTTGAAGCTACCGTTTCCTGTAGCGGAAATGATTTCGGTAGACTGGAGATCCAATTGTAATTCTCCAGGTTTAGTGTTTCCAGGTCCCTATACCCTCCTGGCTGGGGGCAGGGGAGACCCGGCACTTACCTTGTACCTCCCAGGAGTCTTTTCCTCACATGCGTGCTCCCGGCGCTTACGTGACGATGTCACTTCTGGGAAATGATATCATCATGCCAGCCACAGCAAGCTCCCACGCTTTGTGCAGGGCAAATTCAGCCCATTGGGGGGGCCAAAATTGGCCCCCGCGAAGCACGGGAGCACGCCCACTCCCCACCGGGAGCACCCGCCTGGTGCACTCTTTCCTGAGTTGCCCCCTTCCTGCCAGCCATCAGTGGGCAATGGGGCAAATCCCTGGGAGATTGCCCACCACTGTCAGGCAATAGGGAAGCCTGTCCAGGCTGCATCTGGAGGTTGATAACCCTTCTGTTGTTGGCATATCAAGGATCAATGCCGAACTGCTTCTTCTGACTGCACAGGGTTGAAATCTGTTCTGTCGGGTAGTTCTGTGCTCTGTTGATTCAGCTTGCTGATCCAGAGGAAGAGACATTTTTTTTTTTTACATCTGGGCCTCCACCTGCTATTGAGGGCTCCGGGTTGACTACGAGCCCTTCCTTCCCCCCACTCTGCTAGCACAGGGAAGGAGTAAAGATGTCTTTCAAAAACATCTTTTCTCCTTTAACATGATAATAGCAGAGCAAGAGAGCCTGTTTTGAATAGCAAAACTACGTGAAGATCAAAGGGTTAACCCTCCTCTTCCTTTCTTGCTGGGACTCTAGGCAAATTGAGGCTGGGATTTGTATTTTTTTTGATGGACGGAGATGGATGATCTTCTGATCTGTTTTAGCTCTCATGTATGCCTCCTCTCTGTGGCAAAATCTTCTGTGAGCTCCTTGAAGAGGGAAATTTTCTTTTTGCTTGCTTTTCTCGGTTAAGGCACACTAGAGGTTCTATAAAAATAAAAGTAGATGGCTCAGCAGGGACATTCTTCTAAAATCCCCCTCTTCCAAATTTCCATCTCCAGATTGTAGAGTTCTGGATTTCTTTGTCTTGTCTGCTAAGAGGAACTGTTTTTTTTAATGTGTTGCACTGGCCATGCAGGTGTTCTTTGCCGTGTCTCTCGTTTCCTAAAGCTCATTTGCATCTGTTCTCATCAACAGTGCAAACAGTGTGTATGTGCAAACGGGTAAGATACTACAGAAAAGCAGTGAGATGTGGATGAACGCAAAACTGTACCAAGGTTTATTGAGCATGCTGTTTTACAATGTGCAAAGATCACGTGTGCATCAGTCATAGATCCAGAGGAGTTAGCCGTGTTTGCAGTAGCAAAATAGTGAAGAGTCCAGTAGCATCTTTAAGACTAACCAACTTTATTGTAGCGTAAGCTTTCGAGAACCACAGCTCTCTTCGTCAGATGCATGCATCTGACGAAGAGAGCTGTGGCTCTCGAAAGCTTACGCTACAATAAAGTTGGTATGCATCAGTAAAACACTGTTCAAAAAGAGCAAGCTTGGAGTCCAGTGGCACCTTGGAGACCAACAACATCTCCACAGAGTATAAGCTTTTAAGAATCAAAGCTTCCTTTGTCAGATACCTGGGAACTTTGATTCTCAAAAGCACATGCCCTGGAAGACTTGTTGATATTTAAGGTGCTACTGGACTTGAATCTTGCTCTTCGACTGCAAACCAACATGGCTACCCATCTGAAAATGTTCAAAAAGGTTCTTGTTTGCTTGTTTCCTTTATTACCTCTACCTCTGTCTCTACCTCTGTCTTTCCGTCCGCCCGTCTGTCCGTCTAAATCAGACTGCATAAAACATCCAATAAACAATGCAACAGGACTAGGCAGGGCTTTTTTTCAGCTGGAACACTGTGGAACGGCGTTCCAGCACCTCTTGAAAATGGTCACATGGCTGGTGGCCCCGCCCCCTGATCTCCAGACAGGGAGGAGTTTAGATTGCAATCTAAACTCCCCTCTGTCTGGAGATCAGGGGGCGGGGCCACCAGCCATGTGACCATTTTCACGGAGGGCGGTTTAAACTTTAAAAAACTCCCCCCTTGTTCCAGCTGACCCAAAGTGACGTCATTGTGCGGTCCTGAGTTCCATCATTACCACCTCTTTTCCCAGATAAAAAGCCCTGGGACTAGGAGTAAAGAATTAGGAAGTGATGTAAACAGAACACTGTCTAAGGCAAGACATACATCAGTGCAGAAGGTAGGTTCCAAAAGTAAAAGACAGTGCAGTAAAAGGAAGGTGATACATACAATAAAAATGGCAACTGACTGCAATCCTATTCATTATAAAAGTGCCCTCCTGTACTGTCCCACTGGATTGCCGTTCTGAACCCTTTTAAATAATTCCTTCCTGGATATTTCTGCTCTGACAAAAGTGGGGGGGCTTTCCTGACCTCCTCGGGCCGGCCATTCCACAAGGTGGAAGCCGCCACAAAGAATGCCTGTGGGTGGTAGGGTTGTCAGGTGTCTGGTTTCCCCCCGAACAGTCTGGGTTTTTTTTATCGGACTGTGCAAGGGAAAAGCGGTTGAAAGTATTTCACTGGTCACTGGCCTGCAGGAGCTGTCGGACGTCCCAGCAGGTCTTCCTGCTCAGCCTCCACTGCCTCCCCCTGCTCTCCTGGGGGAGCCCGCCCAGCCGCCTGCCCCACCTGTACCATCTCCTCCCTGCTTCCAGCCCACTCGCCCGCCTGAATGCCTGAGGAGTGCCCAGTTAGCCCAGACTCCTCCTGCACGCCAGGGAAGCGACCAGCATCCATGCCTGACCGCCAGGCCAGCGATGTTGTCACTTTGCGGAAGTGGTGTCATCACAATGGAATCGGGACGAAGAACAGTTTGGTGAGTTTGGGGGGGGGCCTGTCCGTTTTGGGAGGGAGGCCATCTGGCAATCCCAGCGAGTGGGTCTTTGCCAGTCTTACTTATTGGAGGGATGGCAACCTCAAAAAATTGTGCTCAGATGAGCAAAGGTGTCCTGGGCCCATGGCAGAGCATAATGGGAGCAGCTGCAGGTATGTTGGTTCAAGGTTCTAAAAGGTTCTTGATGCGTTGATGCATACAGTTGCATTACAACTGCTTTATACAATGTTTCAGAGCCACGTGGCGCAGAGTGGTAATCTGCAGTATTGCAGCCCAAGTTTTGCTCATGAGAGTCATGACCTGAGTTCGATCCCGGTGGAAGCCAGGTTCGGGTAGCCGGCTCAGGGTTGACTCAGCCTTCTATCCTTCCGAGGTTGGTAAAATGAGTACCCAGTTTCCTGGAGGTAAAGTGTAGATGATGACTGGGGAAGGCAATGGCAAACCACCCCATAACAAAAAGTCTGCCAAGAAAACGTCGTGATGCGACTTCCCCCCATGGGTCAGTAATGACTTGGTGCTTCCACAGGGGACTACCTTTACCTTTTACCTATGCAATGTTTGTGTCAGTACACCTGTGGGCAATTGCAGGGGGTACAAATGAACAAAAGGAAGTGCAAAGTGTCTGCAGCAATCCCAGAATCAACTTGAGAACTAGAGTAGCAGTAATGTGGTGTAGCCGTTAGAGTGCAACGCTACAACCAGAGACCTGAGTTCAAATCTCCACTTGACCACGAAGTTCCCTGGATGGCCTCGGCCCAGTCATTCAGCCTGGTCTTCCTCACAGGGGTGTTGTGAGGTTAAAATGGAGGAGGTAAGAATTATGTAAGCTGCTGATCTCTTGGAGAATAGGTGGGATAGAAATTCTCCTAGCTAAACTCAAAGCGATGCAGAATGTAGTACAGTAAAAAAATCTGATGCAATAAAAATGGAGCTCATCAAAATAGCATTGCTGGAGTGCGGTTTTGCTATTTATTGTTGAATAATATTTGGGAGGGGGGCGATTCCAGTAAGGCAAAGGGGAGGAATTTCATGATTTAATTCCTGCATTTAACTTGCACCATTCATCCCGAGGAAAGACACTTCAGGACAGTTTTTGCCGAAGCATTCAGTGTTCAAGTGTGAATGTTTCACCTTCAGTGGAAACCTGAGAAAACATGATATGCTAGACAAGGTGAGAACCCTTTCACACATTTTGCTCTGGGGTCCTTCACCTTGCTGCTGTCCCAGCCTCTTCTATTTCTCTTGAGCCCTGTAAACTTGACAAATGGTGACAGATAATCATCGCAGCTGGCAGGGCTGGCCCACCCAAGACAGGCAGAGAAAGCGGGAGGAAAATTCTCATGGGAGATCTTAGCTAGACAGGAGGACTCTTCTTCCAGTTATGACCCAAATTTGAGATGATTCAGGTCATAGTCCGGGTCAGAATTTTCAAACCCGCTCCCTAACAGGTACGGGAATGCTGGTGTCAGTTTGAGTTAGAAACAAACTGCGTCCAAAAGTCTGAGTTAAGTAAAGCCCTGAATTAAGTTTATTGATTTATTGATCAATTTATTGATTCCACCATCTTTCTTCCTTTTTGAAGAGGTGAGGTGACAGAGGATACAACAAATGAAATGTCTATGTACCATCAAAAAGCTTTATCAACTCCTTTTACAATTCTGATTTACTCCTTAGATTGTCTACTTCTTCTTTCTCCTCCTCCTCCTCCTCCTCCAATTATTATTATTATTATTATTATTATTATTTCTATGAAAATACAGTGTGAGGGAAGGAAAACTGCAACATCTTTTTGCTCGAGAACTTGTTCCTGGGGACGTTGTGTACCTTTCCATGGGAGACAGAGTTCCAGCAGACATACGACTCACAGAGGTAAGGGACACATGTTGTCCGGGTTTGTATTTTTATTCAGTAAAGCCCTGAATTAAGTTCGTGAGTTTGGTTCGCTTGTGCCAAAAGAAATTCAGGCAAGTCCTGCTGAATTTAACCAGCGGTCCGTCTATCCCAGCATCCGTTTTCTACACTGCGGCTTCTGAGATGCTTTGAGAAAGGCCCCTAAGCCAGGCATGGGAGTAACAGACCTCCCCTGCAGGTGTCCCCTCCCAACTACGAGCACAGAGAGGTACACTGCCTCTGAGCATGAAGGTTTCATTTAGCCACCGTGGATTATAGACATTGTTTTCTCCTGTCCTACATGAATTTGATTAACACCCCTTTAAAGGCATCTGAGCTACTGGGCATCACTAAACTTTATAGCGGTGAATTTCATAAGTAAATTGGATATTCTGTGAAGAAATTCTTTTTTGTGTGCTTGGGTGATTCCCGACTGCGTTGTGTAGTGAGAGCCAGTGTGGCATAGTGATTAGAGTGTCAGACTAGAATCTGAGAGAGCCGGGTTCGAATCCCTATTCTGCTATGGGAGCTTCTTAGCCGACCTTAGACCAGTCCTATATTCTCAGCCTAACTTAGAGCAGAACCACAAGTGACAAAAGGCACAGATTGGACACTTGTCAGCTTCCCTCAAGTTTTGGCGGGAAATGTAGGCAGCTTGGCGGAATGTTGGACAAGTGACAGTTGACAGAGAGCGAAGCTGCGAGACCAAGATGCCTACATTTCCCATCAAAACTTGAGGGAAGCTGACAAGTGTCCAATCTGTGCCTTTTGTCACTTGTGGTTCTGCTCTTAGTCTCTCTACACGATACGACTCAGTGCATATTTGTCAAGTGTAGGGAGAAGCAATGTTAGCTGGGAAGCGTAGTTTAAAAAGACAGAACAAGCGGAGATCACTCCTCAGAGGGTTTGTTAATTTCACCTGAAGGTGAAATTCCCATCTTCTTCAGATACCAGGTATCTGAAGAAGTGAGCTGTGGCTCACAAAAGCTCATACCCTACCACAAAACATGAAATTGGTCACTTAACCATCCGGAGGGTGAAAAGTAAGTTAGCGACGCTGTGCAGGTCTATCTCGGTTTTTAATGGTGATTTCTTGGCAGAATCGTTTTTTAGTTCTTGTCCAGTTGAGATATCACAACAAATGAAGGCGTCTGGGCAACTAGGAAATCTTCATTGATGGGCAGGAAGGGGAGAGTAAACTGAACCCAGAGAATTCAAAGCCTCGTTCTCATTAATGAACAAACCAAAGTTTCTCTGTTACTTAGGAATGTAGCCTTTTGGAGACGGGGGAGTTCCATATGGTGACAATTCTCTGTGTAGCTCTCCTTGCTGCTTTGTTCTCTGTGGCAACAGAGCATCTACCCAGAGGTTTCCCCACACTTAGGGTTGCCAGCCTCCAGGTGACAGCTGGAGATCTCCCGGAATTACAACTGATCTCCAGGCAACAGAGATCAGTTCCCCTGGAGAAAAT